>NC_056441.1:88267759-88345259 GCF_018296145.1 Oncorhynchus tshawytscha
TTTGATGCTACATGACCTTAACCCACCCACACAGGCAGAATCCCAAGTTACACTCTATACAGTGCACTACTTTTTGACAAGAGCCCAAAGAGGAGGCTGGTGAAAAGCAGTACACTATATAAGAATAGGGGTTAATTTGGGAGGTAACACAAAAGTATTCAGTGAGCATGAACAATCTTGGCATTTTCCTAAATAGAAATAGTATTTTAGCCTTTGAGTCACTAACAGTATGGACCTTTGCAGATAACGTAAAACAATATATATATATATAATTATATAATTATATATAATTGAAATCAAAAGCTCAATTTCTGTCAGGGTTAAAAGTGTCTAAAATACAGTATAAGGGACAGACGAGGGGAAGTCGGGCAGGACGGACAATGGTTCAGAATATGGATGGCCAGTTCCTGTCTTTGAGCAGGGTCCAGTACTGTTATTTAGTCTCGCTACGGTCTCCTCTGCCGCTCTAATAGTCATTGTGTGCCAATCGTCGTGTCCATTCCAGAAGCTTCCATAACTCAAGACACATCGTATACCAGACGGGCTTTCAGCTGCCTGTATTCAGTACTCTATGTGGCATTAGCTGCAAATGACTGACACACACCAAAACAAGTATAGAAACAAGTAAAAATGCATAATCCCTAGCTGCTTTGATAGAAGACCCATCACACCACAAAGGTATTACAAACCCACTAAAGTCAGGATAGTCAACAAAAATGATATAGATTATTCAAGACGGCTTATTTCAGTGTAAATACAATGCCAACAAAGAAATCAATAAATCAACAGCGACGAAACAAACGTGATGACGTCACAGCGATCTCCTGGGATGTTTCCTAAATGACATCCTATTCCTCGCCCTGAATGCTGATTGGCTGACTGCCGTAGTATATCAGACCCCGTTTACCACGGGTAAGACAAAATAGTTATTTTTTACTGCTATAATTACATTGGTAACCAGTTTATAATAGTAATAAGGCACCTCAGGGGGGTTGTGATATATGGCCAATATGTCACGGTTAAGGGCTATGTCCAGGCACTCAGCGATGTGTCGTGCGTAAGAACAGCCCTTAGCCGTGGTATAATCGGCCATATACCACACCTCCTCGGGCCTTATTGCTTAAATATATTGTGCACTACTTTTTAACAGACCCCTATGAGTCCTGGTCAAAAGTAGTGCACTATATAGGGAATAGGGCTCTGGTCTAAAGTAGTGCACTATATAGGGAATAGGGCTCTGGTCTAAAGTAGTGCACTATATAGGGAATAGGCTGCTATTTGGGATGCTGCCCTGGTAACTCTTTTTCCTGTCCTGTTTGTTTTAAATAGTACACTCTTATAGTATACACTTTTAAATAGTACACACTCATAGTATACACTTTTAAATAGTACACACTCTTATAGTATACACTTTTAAATGCAATATATGTAAAATAATATTATTACAAGCCTGTGCATGCTGGAATCAGTGGAGAAGGTAGTACTATTGCTAACTGCATTAGCATTACTGTTCCACAAGTAATGCTTTATGTTAGCATGTTAGCATTACTGTAACTCAAGCAATGCTTTATGTTAGCATTACTGTACCACAAGCAATACTTTATGTTAGCATTTAGCATTACTGTACCACAAGTAATACTTTGTTAGGATGTTAGCATTACCTTACCACAAGTAATGCTTTATGTTAGCATGTTAGCATTACTGTACCACAAGTAATACTTTATGCTAGCATGTTAGCATTACTGTACAACAAGTAATACTTTATGTTAGCATGTTAGCATTACTGTACAACAAGTAATGCTTTATGTTCAATGACAGAATTACAGGAACTCCCCCTCCTGCTTTATTCATCTCTGATTCCTGAAATCTTCCAACCTGGGAACTTTATGTTAGTGGAATTCTGCAACCCTCATCCTAGTTACATCATATTAGTTGAACCATACCTGTAGCTCAGTGTAAACACCACGGTTTCTTTTACAGATGATGTTGTATGATCATCTGCTAACTATTGTCAAGGTGTATGGAAAACTAGGAACTCACAAAAGTTGTGATAAATGGGGAAGGGTGGGAGGGAAAGGGGGGTTGGTTGACACTGAAAGGGGGGCATTAGTGGCGTATGGTTGGTTGACACTGAAAGGGGGGCATTAGTGGCGTATGGTTGGTTGACACTGAAAAAAAAAAAAAAACAGACAGTGATTGGTTGATAACACTTGAGGTTGGCGCCAGCTGGGCGTCTGTTTCTGCTGGTAGCGAGCGTCAGTCGTAGCAGAGCTCTAATAACAGGACTCGGTGTCGTCATTACCCAGGATCAGAGCTGTCCTGCAGGGGATGTACACCTGGTGGACAGAGACACAGGAGAGGTAAAGGGGGGTGGGGGTGGAGAGGGAGGGGAGTCGGGTGGAGAAGGAAGAAGAGAGAGGAGACATGTTCATAAGAAAGTCAACTGCAGGTTGAATATTCCTAAATCATCATGAGATGGCCCTCTAGGGTGCTTCTCAAATGGCAGTAGTACACTACTCATAGGGCTCTGGTCAACAGTAGTACACTACTCATAGGGCTCTGGTCTATACTAGTACACTACCCACAGGGCTCTGGTCTATACTAGTGCACTACCCATAGGGCCCTCTGGTCTATACTAGTACACTACCCATAGGGCGCTGGTCGACAGTAGTACACTACCCACAGGGCTCTGGTCAACAGTAGTACACTACCCACAGGGCTCTGGTCTATACTAGTGCACTACCCATAGGGCGCTGGTCGACAGTAGTACACTACCCATAGGACTCTGGTCAACAGTAGTACACTACCCACAGGGCTCTGGTCAACAGTAGTACACTACCCATAGGGCTCTGGTCTATACTAGTACACTACTCATAGGGCTCTGGTCTATACTAGTACACTACTCATAGGGCTCTGGTCAATAGTAGTACACTACTCATAGGGCTCTGGTCAACAGTAGTACACTACTCATAGGGCTCTGGTCAACAGTAGTACACTACCCATAGGGCTCTGGTCAACAGTAGTGCACTACCCATAGGGCTCTGGTCTATACTAGTACACTACTCATAGGGCTCTGGTCAATAGTAGTACACTACTCATAGGGCTCTGGTCTATACTAGTACACTACTCATAGGGCTCTGGTCAAAAGTAGTACACTACTCATAGGGCTCTGGTTAACAGTAGTGCACTACCCACAGGGCTCTGGTCAACAGTAGTGCACTACCCACAGGGCTCTGGTCAACAGTAGTACACTACTGATAGGGTTCTGGTCTATACTAGTACACTACTCATAGGGCTCTGGTCTATACTAGTACACTACTCATAGGGCTCTGGTCAATAGTAGTACACTACTCATAGGGCTCTGGTCAACAGTAGTACACTACTCATAGGGCTCTGGTCAACAGTAGTACACTACTCATAGGGCTCTGGTCAACAGTAGTACACTACTCATAGGGCTCTGGTCAACAGTAGTACACTACTCATAGGGCTCTGGTCAACAGTAGTACACTACCCATAGGGCTCTGGTCAACAGTAGTACACTACCCATAGGGCTCTGGTCAACAGTAGTACACTACTCATAGGGCTCTGGTCAACAGTAGTACACTACTCATAGGGCTCTGGTCAACAGTAGTACACTACTCATAGGGCTCTGGTCAACAGTAGTACACTACTCATAGGGCTCTGGTCAACAGTAGTACACTACTCATAGGGCTCTGGTCAACAGTAGTACACTACTCATAGGGCTCTGGTCTATACTAGTGCACTACCCATTACAGGTGCTAATGCTTGGTATGCAGCAGCTAGAGAAGCTGTCTAGTTGTTCAAGTTAAATATACCTGTCCTTGTCTGAGTAAACATCACATTAAAAAGGGCCTTCTAACAAATAGAACGGCTGAATCACATGTCCTAGATAACTTCTTTATCCAACTTAAAACTCATCAGACACTTTTCTCTATCTGCAGTGTGTGGTGGGTGTGTGGTGGGTGTGTAGTGGGTGTGTGGTGGGTGTGTAGTGGGTGTGTAGTGGGCTCTGGTGGGTGTGTGGTGGGTGTGTGGTACCCATTACAGGTGCTGGTGGGTGTGGTAGTGGGTGTGCTAGTGGGTGTGTCTGGGTGTGTGGTGGGTATGGTTGCCTGGTGGGTGTCTGAGTAAACATGTTAAAAAGGGCCTGTGTAACAAATGGGTGCGTGGTGGGTGTGTGGATAACTTCTTTGGTGGGTGTGTAAAACTGTGTGACACTTGGTGGGTGTGTATCTGGGTGTGTGGTGGGTGTGTGGGTGTGTGGTGGGTGTGTGTGAGTGGGTGTGTGCGTGGGTGTGTGCGTGGGTGTGTAGTGGGTGTGTGGTGGGTGTGTGGTGGTTGTGTGGTGGTGTGTGTGGTGGTGTGTAGTGGTGTGGTAGTGGTGTGTGTGTGAGTGGGTGTGTGCGTGGGTGTGTTAGTGGGTGTGTAAGTGGGTGTGTAAGTGGGTGTGTGGTGGTTGTGTAGTGGGTGTGTTGGTGGTGGTGTGTGAGTGGGTGTGTGGTGGGTGTGTGAGTGGGTGTGTGGTGGGTGTGTTAGTGGGTGTGTGGTGTGTGTGGTGGTTGTGTAGTGGGTGTGTGGTGGTTGTGTGGTGGGTGTGTTGGTGGGTGTGTGGTGAGTGTGTGTGTGGTTGTGTGGTAGGGGTGTGTAGTGGGTGTGTGGTGGGTGTGTGGTGGGTGTGTGGTGGGTGTGTGGTGGGTGTGTGAGTGGGTGTGTGGTGGGTGTGTAGTGTAGTGGGTGTGTGGTGGGTGTGTGTGGAGTGGGTGTGTGGGGTGTGTGTGGAGTGGGTGTGTGGTGGGTGTGTGTGGAGTGGGTGTGTGGTGGGTGTGTTAGTGGGTGTGGGTGTGTGTGTGGTGGTGTGTAGTGGGTGTGTGGTGGGTGTGTGGTGGGTGTGTGGTGGGTGTGTGGTGGGTGTGTGGTGGGTGTGTGGTGGTGTGTGTGGTGGTTGTGTAGTGGGTGTGTGGTGGCTGTGTGGTGGGTGTGTTAGTGGGTGTGTGGTGGGGTGTGTGGTGGTGGGTGTGTGGTGGTTGTGTGGTGGGTGTGTGGTGGTGTGGTGGGTGTGTGGGGTTGTGGGTGTGTGGTGGGTGTGTGGTGGTTGTGTGGTGGTGTGTGGTGGGTGTGTGGTGGGTGTGTGGTGTGTGGTGGGTGTGTGGTGGGTGTGTGGTGGGTGTGTTAGTGGGTGTGTGGTGGGTGTGTGGTGGTGTGTGGTGGGTGTGTGGTGGTTGTGTGGTGGGTGTGTGTGGTGGTTGTGTGGTGGTGGTGTGTGTGGTTGTGTGTGGTGGGTGTGTAGTGGGTGTGTGGTGGGTGTGTGGTGGGTGTGTGGTGGTTGTGTGGTGGGTGTGTGGTGGTTGTGTGGTGGGTGTGTGGTGGTGTGTGGTGGGTGTGTGGTGGTTGTGTGGTGGGTGTGTGGTGGGTGTGTGGTGGGTGTGTGGTGGTTGTGTGGTGGTTGTGTGGTGGGTGTGTGGTGGTTGTGTGGTGGGTGTGTGGTGGGTGTGTGGTGGGTGTGTGGTGGGTGTGTGGTGGTGTGTGTGGTGGGTGTGTGGTGGGTGTGTGGTGGTGTGTGGTGGGTGTGTGGTGGTGTGTGTGTGGGTGTGTGGTGGGTGTGTGGGTGTGTAGTGGGTGTGTGGGTGTGTGGTGGTGTGGTGGGTGGTGGTGTGTGTGGTGGTGGTGTGTAGTGGGTGTGTGGTGGGTGTGTGGTGGGTGTGTGGGTGTGGTGGTGTGTGGTGGTTGTGTGGTGGTTGTGTGGGTGTGTAGTGGGTGTGTGGTGGGTGTGTGTGTGGGTGTGTGGTGGGTGTGTGGTGGGGTGGGTGTGTGGTGGTTGTGTGGTGGGTGTGTGGTGGGTGTGTGAGTGGATCAACGATAAAGGTAAAGCTTTACCAGATGCCATTTCTAAACCACTCTCCAAAAGACATGCATTTACACAAAATCACAAGACAATCGTATTCAATTTGCACACATCGACAGAGAGACGAAAGTCTAATTCAATTTTCACAAAACCGAGGATTCATGGAACTGCTGTAACTAAAACAGGCAGGCACACTTTAGCACTACAGTGCAGTGAATAACTCATACAACGTCACCGTCCCAAATGGCACCCTATTCCCTATATAGTGCACTACTTGGCACCCTATTCCTTATATAGTGCCCTACTTGGGACCCTATTCCCTAAATAGTGTCCTACTTGGGACCCTATTCCCTATATAGTGCACTACTTGGGACCCTATTCCTATATAGTGCCCTACTTGGGACCCTATTCCCTATATAGTGCACTACTTGGGACCCTATTCCCTATATAGTGCGCTGCTTTTCAACAGAACTTTTTCTGGCCCTGGCCTAAAGTAGTGCATTACATAGGGAATAGGTTGCCATTTTGGGATGCACAAAAATCCCTTCAGGAGTATGTTCCCCAGACATAAACCATAGCATCCTCCTCCCAGAGCAGAAGTGACAGATTGAAACTGTGTGCAGAGCTGTAAGCAATTCAGTCACCCACTGAACTCCCCGAGCTGTCTCTCCGCATCTCACTCACACACAGACGCACACTGTGCAGTGCTCTGCTCCCATGGTGTCAGCCCATCTTTCTGCATCACACACACACACCCCAGCATCACACAAAAAACACCCCAGCATCACACAAAAACACACCCCACACGCATCCCAGCCCAGCCCATCCTCAGCATCACACACACACACACACACCCCCCCAGCCCATCCTCAGCATCACACACACACCCCAGCATCACACACACCCCAGCATCACACACACACCCCAGCATCACACACACACCCCAGCATCACACACACACCCCAGCCCATCCTCAGCATCACACACACACCCCAGCATAACACACACACCCCAGCATCACACACACACCCCAGCATCCCAGCCCATCCTCAGCATCACACACACACACCCCAGTATCACACACACACCCCCAGCATCACACACACACCGCAGCATCCCAGCCCATCCTCAGCATCACACACACACCCCAGCATCACACACACCCCAGCATCACACACACACCCCAGCATCACACACACACCCCAGCATCACACATCACACACCCCAGCATCACACACACACCCCAGCATCCCAGCATCACACACACACACCCCAGCATCACACACACACCCCAGCCCATCCTCAGCATCACCCACACACCTCAGTATCACACACACCCCCCAGCCCATCCTCAGCATCACCACACACCAGCACACATCCCAGCCCATCCTCAGCATCACACACACACCCCAGCATCACACACCCACCCAGCATCACACACACCCCAGCATCACACACACACCCCAGCATCACACACACACCCCAGCATCACACACACACCCCAGCATCAGCATCCCAGCATCACACACACACAGCATCACACCACACCCCAGCCCAGCATCACACACACACCTCAGTATCACACACACACCCCAGCATCACACACACACCCCAGCATCCCAGCCCATCCTCAGCATCACACCCCAGCATAAATGTTTCACGTCCCGAGTGGTGCAGCCAGCTAAGCCACTGCATCTCAGTGCATGAGGCGTCACTACAGTCCCTGGTTCCATTCCAGGCTGTATCACATCCGGCCGTGATTGGGAGTCCCATAGGGGTAGCGCATAAATAAATAATAATAATAAAAAAAGATAATGTCCCAGCATCACACCGGGTTTGGCACACACACCCCAGTTTAGGCACACACGTTGCAAATAAGAATTTGTTCTTAACTGACTTGCCGAGCATAAATAAATAATAAAAAAGCAAAAAACCCCAGATAATCCCAAAACACACACACCCCAATCACACACACCCCAGCCCATCCTTCTGCATCAGTGGCGCTGAGTCTTACTGACTGGGGGCTTTTTGCTTTGGCTACAGCTTGGCACCACAGAAGCAGAGCACAACACACACAACCCCATGCTGCTGAAACACAAACACATTATTCACATGTCTAATGAAATAGTTACAGTGGGAGTCTCCACAGCTCCACTTAGCACAGAGAGACATCCCAAATGGCACCCTAATCCCTATATTTAGTCCAATAGTTTTGACCAGGGCCCATAGGTAACTGCACTATATATAAGGGGGATTAGATTGTTATTTGGGATGCGGATACAGAGGGGATCATAATGAATTACTGCACCTGTTTAGACAAAGACTACCACTGTGTCGAACCTGTGATCTGTCAACACATATGATATCAGACCAAAGACTACCACTGTGTCTAACCTGGAATCTGTCCACACATGATATCACACCAAAGACTACCGCTGTGTCTAACCTGGGATCTGTCAACACATGATATCAGATCAAATGAACAACATTGGAGACATATTCAGAATCCATGTGAGAACAAAGAGAAACAGATTGTCCGTTAGTGTTAGGTCTGTAATCAGGGTTATATAATCCCACACTGTTAGGTCTGTAATCAGGGTTAGATACTCCCACACCCTTAAATCAAATCAAATTTTATTTGTCACATACACATGGTTAGCAGATGTTAATGCGAGTGTAGCGAAATGCTTGTGCTTCTAGTTCCAACAATGCAGTAATAACCAACGAGTAATCTAACCTAGCAATTCCAAAACTACTACTTTATACACAAAAGTGTAAAGGGATAAAGAATATGTACATGAAGATATATGAATGAGTGATGGTACAGAAGGGCATAGGCAAGATGCAGTAGATGGTATAGAGTACAGTATATACATAAGAGATGAGTAATGTAGGGTATGTAAACATTAAGTGGCATAGTTTAAAGTGGCCAGTGATATATGTATTACATAAAGATGGCTAGATGCAGTAGATGGTATTGAGTACAGTATATACATATGAGATGAGTAATGTAGGGTATGTAAACATTATATTAAGTGGTATTGTTTAAAGTGGCTAGTGATACATTTTTACATCAATTTCCATTACTAAAGTGGCTGGAGTTGAGTCAGTGTGTTGGCAGCAGCCACTCAATGTTAGTGGTGGCTGTTTAACAGTCTGATGGCCTTGAGATAGAAGCTGTTTTTCAGTCTCTCGGTCCCAGCTTTGATGCACCTGTACTGACCTCGCCTTCTGGATGATAGCGGGGTGAACAGGCAGTGGCTCGGGTGGTTGTTGTCCTTGATGATCTTTATGGCCTTCCTGTGACATCGGGTGGTGTAGGTGTCCTGGAGGGCAGGTAGTTTGCCCCCGGTGATGCGTTGTGCAGACCTCACTACCCTCTGGAGAGCCTTGCGGTTGTGGGCGGAGCAGTTGCCGTGCCAGGCGGTGATACAGCCCGCCAGGATGCTCTCGATTGTGCATCTGTAGAAGTTTGAGTGCTTTTGGTGACAAGCCAAATTTCTTCAGCCTCCTGAGGTGGAAGAGGCGCTGCTGCGCCTTCTTCGCCAAGCTGTCTGTGTGGGTGGACCATTTCAGTTTGTCCGTGATGTGTACGCCGAGGAACTTAACTTACTACCCTCTCCACTACTGTCCCGTCGATGTGGATAGGGGGGTGCTCCCTCTGCTGTTTCCTGAAGTCCACAATCATCTCCTTAGTTTTGTTGACGTTGAGTGTGAGGTTATTTTCCTGACACCACACTCCGAGGGCCCTCACCTCCTCCCTGTAGGCCGTCTCGTCATTGTTGGTAATCAAGCCTACCACTGTTGTGTCGTCCGGAATCATGTTCCGCATTGCATCCAACAACAACCTTGACGAATACGCTGATTCGGTGAGCGAGTTCATTAGAAAGTGTATCGGCGATGCTATACCCACAGCAATGATTAAAACATTCCCAAACCAGAAACCGTGGATTAATGGCATCATTCGCGCGAAACTGAAAGCGTGAACCACTGCTTTTAACCAGGGCAAGGTGACCGGAAACATGACCGAATACAAACAGTGTAGCTATTCCCTCCACAAGGAAATCAAACAAGCTAAGCGTCAGTATAGAGACAAAGTAGAGTCGCAATTCAACGGCTCAGACACAAGAGGTATGTGGCAGGGTCTACAGTCAATCACATATTACAAAAAGAAAACCATCCCCGTCGCGGACCAGGATGTCTTGCTCCCAGACAGACTACATAACTTTTTTGCTCGTTTTGAGGACAATACAGTGCCACTGACACGGCCTGCTACCAAAACCTGTGGGCTCTCGTTCTCTGCAGCCGACATGAGTAAAACATTTAAACGTGTTAACCCTAGTAAGGCTGCCGGCCCAGACGGCATCCCCAGCCGCGTCCTCAGAGCATGCACAGATCAGCTGGCTGGTGTGTTTACGGACATATTCAATCAATCCTTGTCTGCTGTTCCCACATGCTTCAAGAGGGCCACCATTGTTCCTGTTCCCAAGAAAGCTAAGGTAACTGAGCTAAACGACTACCGCCCCGTAGCACTCACTTCAGTCATCATGAAGTGCTTTGAGAGACTAGTCAAGGACCATATCACCTCCACCCTACCTAACACCCTACAATCACTCCAATTTGCTTACCGCCCCAATAGGTCCACAGATGAAGCAATCACAACCTCACTGCACACTGCCCTAACCCATCTGGACAAGAGGAATACCTATGTGAGAATGCTGTTCATCGACTACAGCTCAGCATTTAACACCATAGTACCCTCCAAATTCGTCATCAAGCTCGAGACCCTGCGTCTCGACCCCGCCCTGTGCAACTGGGTACTGGACTTCCTGTCGGGCCGCCCCCAGGTGGTGAGGGTAGGTAATAACATCTCCACCCCTCAACACTGGGGCCCCACAAGGGTGCGTTCTGAGCCCTCTCCTGTACTCCCTGTTCATGGTTCCCTGAACATGGTTCCTTAGGACTGTACATCAGGGAAAAGGATCATTCCAGTTTCTTTTTTAAACCCCATCTGGCAGGCGTACCTTAGAAAGGGAGCTGTGACTATGATTGTGCATCAAAAGTGGCACCCTATTCCCTACATAGGCCACACCTTTTGACAAGAGTCCTACATGTATGGGCCTAAAGCCCCTATCCTGGTCAAAAGTAGTGCCCTACAGTGTTTACAGAAAAGTTAAGGTTAGTGGATAGTGGAATATATCCTATATTCTATTGGACTGTATGAGTTAGGGTTAGTGGAATATAACCTATATTCTATTGGACTGTATGAGTTAGGGTTAGTGGAATATAACCTATATTCTATTGGACTGTATGAGTTGGGTTAGTGGATAGTGGAATATATCCTATATTCTATTGGACTGTATGAGTTAGGGTTAGTGGAATATAACCTATATTCTATTGGACTGTATGAGTTAGGGTTAGTGGATAGTGGAATATATCCTATATTCTATTGGACTGTATGAGTTAGGGTTAGTGGATAGTGGAATATATCCTATATTCTATTGGACTGTATGAGTTAGGGTTAGTGGAATATAACCTATATTCTATTGGACTGTATGAGTTAGGGTTAGTGGAATATAACCTATATTCTATTGGACTGTATGAGTTAGGGTTAGTGGAATATAACCTATATTCTATTGGACTGTATGAGTTAGGGTTAGTGGAATATAACCTATATTCTATTGGACTGTATGAGTTAGGGTTAGTGGAATATATCCTATATTCTATTGGACTGTATGAGTTAGTGGTTAGTGGAATATATCCTATATTCTATTGGACTGTATGAGTTAGGGTTAGTGGAATATAACCTATATTCTATTGGACTGTATGAGTTAGGGTTAGTGGATATAATATATCCTATATTCTATTGGACTGTATGAGTTAGGGTTAGTGGAATATAACCTATATTCTATTGGACTGTATGAGTTAGGGTTAGTGGAATATATCCTATATTCTATTGGACTGTATGAGTTAGGGTTAGTGGAATATAACCTATATTCTATTGGACTGTATGAGTTAGGGTTAGTGGAATATAACCTATATTCTATTGGACTGTATGAGTTAGGGTTAGTGGAATATAACCTATATTCTATTGGACTGTATGAGTTAGGGTTAGTGGAATATAACCTATATTCTATTGGACTGTATGAGTTAGGGTTAGTGGAATATAACCTATATTCTATTGGACTGTATGAGTTAGGGTTAGTGGAATATAACCTATATTCTATTGGACTGTATGAGTTAGTGGTTAGTGGAATATAACCTATATTCTATTGGACTGTATGAGTTAGGGTTAGTGGAATATAACCTATATTCTATTGGACTGTATGAGTTAGGGTTAGTGGAATATAACCTATATTCTATTGGACTGTATGAGTTAGGGTTAGTGGAATATAAACTATATTCTATTGGACTGTATGAGTTAGGGTTAGTGGATAGTGGAATATAACCTATATTCTATTGGACTGTATGAGTTAGGGTTAGTGGAATATAACCTATATTCTATTGGACTGTATGAGTTAGGGTTAGTGGAATATAACCAATATTCTATTGGACTGTATGAGTTAGGGTTAGTGGAATATAACCTATATTCTATTGGACTGTATGAGTTAGGGTTAGTGGAATATAACCTATATCCTATTGGACTGTATGGGTTAGTGGAATATATCCTATATTCTATTGGACTGTATGAGTTAGTGGTTAGTGGAATATATCCTATATTCTATTGGACTGTATGAGTTGGGGTTAGTGGAATATAACCTATATTCTATTGGACTGTATGAGTTAGGGTTAGTGGAATATAACCTATATTCTATTGGACTGTATGAGTTAGGGTTAGTGGAATATAACCTCTATTCTATTGGACTGTATGAGTTAGGGTTAGTGGAATATAACCTATATTCTATTGGACTGTATGAGTTAGGGTTAGTGGAATATAACCTATATTCTATTGGACTGTATGAGTTAGTGGTTAGTGGAATATAACCTCTATTCTATTGGACTGTATGAGATAGGGTTAGTGGAATATAACCTATATTCTATTGGACTGTATGAGTTAGTGGTTAGTGGAATATAACCTCTATTCTATTGGACTGTATGAGTTAGGGTTAGTGGAATATAACCTATATTCTATTGGACTGTATGAGTTAGTGGTTAGTGGAATATATCCTATATTCTATTGGACTGTATGAGTTAGTGGTTAGTGGAATATATCCTATATTCTATTGGACTGTATGAGTTAGGGTTAGTGGAATATAACCTATATTCTATTGGACTGTATGAGTTAGTGGTTGGTGGAATATAACCTATATCCTATTGGACTGTATGAGTTAGGGTTAGTGGAATATATCCTATATTCTATTGGACTGTATGAGTTAGTGGTTAGTGGAATATATCCTATATTCTATTGGACTGTATGAGTTAGGGTTAGTGGAATATAACCTATATTCTATTGGACTGTATGAGTTAGGGTTAGTGGAATATAACCTATATTCTATTGGACTGTATGAGTTAGGGTTAGTGGAATATAACCTATATTCTATTGGACTGTATGAGTTAGGGTTAGTGGAATATAACCTATATTCTATTGGACTGTATGAGTTAGGGTTAGTGGAATATAACCTATATTCTATTGGACTGTATGAGTTAGGGTTAGTGGATAGTGGAATATATCCTATATTCTATTGGACTGTATGAGTTAGGGTTAGTGGAATATAACCTATATTCTATTGGACTGTATGAGTTAGGGTTAGTGGATAGTGGAATATATCCTATATTCTATTGGACTGTATGAGTTAGGGTTAGTGGATAGTGGAATATATCCTATATTCTATTGGACTGTATGAGTTAGGGTTAGTGGAATATAACCTATATTCTATTGGACTGTATGAGTTAGGGTTAGTGGAATATAACCTATATTCTATTGGACTGTATGAGTTAGGGTTAGTGGAATATAACCAATATTCTATTGGACTGTATGAGTTAGGGTTAGTGGAATATAACCTATATTCTATTGGACTGTATGAGTTAGGGTTAGTGGAATATAACCTATATTCTATTGGACTGTATGAGTTAGTGGTTAGTGGAATATATCCTATATTCTATTGGACTGTATGAGTTAGGGTTAGTGGAATATAACCTATATTCTATTGGACTGTATGAGTTAGGGTTAGTGGAATATAACCTATATTCTATTGGACTGTATGAGTTAGGGTTAGTAGAATATAACCTATATTCTATTGGACTGTATGAGTTAGGGTTAGTGGAATATAACCTATATTCTATTGGACTGTATGAGTTAGGGTTAGTGGAATATAACCTATATTCTATTGGACTGTATGAGTTAGTGGTTGGTGGAATATAACCTATATTCTATTGGACTGTATGAGTTAGGGTTAGTGGAATATAACCTATATTCTATTGGACTGTATGAGTTAGTGGATAGTGGAATATAACCTATATTCTATTGGACTGTATGAGTTAGGGTTAGTGGAATATAACCTATATCCTATTGGACTGTATGAGTTAGGGTTAGTGGATAGTGGAATATAACCTATATTCTATTGGACTGTATGAGTTAGGGTTAGTGGAATATAACCTATATTCTATTGGACTGTATGAGTTAGGGTTAGTGGAATATAACCTATATTCTATTGGACTGTATGAGTTAGTGGTTAGTGGAATATATCCTATATTCTATTGGACTGTATGAGTTAGGGTTAGTGGAATATAACCTATATTCTATTGGACTGTATGAGTTAGGGTTAGTGGAATATAACCTATATTCTATTGGACTGTATGAGTTAGTGGTTAGTGGAATATAACCTCTATTCTATTGGACTGTATGAGATAGGGTTAGTGGAATATAACCTATATTCTATTGGACTGTATGAGTTAGTGGTTAGTGGAATATAACCAATATTCCATTGGACTGTATGAGTTAGGGTTAGTGGAATATAACCTATATTCTATTGGACTGTATGAGTTAGTGGTTAGTGGAATATAACCTATATTCTATTGGACTGTATGAGTTAGGTTAGTGGATAGTGGAATATAACCTATATTCTATTGGACTGTATGAGTTAGGGTTAGTGAATATAACCTATATCCTATTGGACTGTATGAGTTAGGGTTAGTGGAATATATCCTATATTCTATTGGACTGTATGAGTTAGTGGTTAGTGGAATATAACCTATATTCTATTGGACTGTATGAGTTAGGGTTAGTGGAATATAACCTATATTCTATTGGACTGTATGAGTTAGGGTTAGTGGAATATAACCTATATTCTATTGGACTGTATGAGTTAGTGGAATATAACCTATATTCTATTGGACTGTATGAGTTAGGGTTAGTGGAATATAACCTATATTCTATTGGACTGTATGAGTTAGGGTTAGTGGAATATAATCTATATTTTATTGGACTGTGAGTTAGGGTTAGTGGAATATATCCTATATTCTATTGGACTGTACGAGTTAGGGTTAGTGGAATATAACCTATATTCTATTGGACTGTATGAGTTAGGGTTAGTGGAATATAACCTATATTTTATTGGACTGTATGAGTTAGGGTTAGTGGAATATAACCTATATTCTATTGGACTGTATGAGTTAGGGTTAGTGGAATATAACCTATATTCTATTGGACTGTATGAGTTAGGGTTAGTGGAATATAACCTCTATTCTATTGGACTGTATGAGTTAGGGTTAGTGGAATATAACCTATATTCTATTGGACTGTATGAGTTAGGGTTAGTGGAATATAACCTATATTCTATTGGACTGTATGAGTTAGTGGTTAGTGGAATATAACCTATATTCTATTGGACTGTATGAGTTAGGGTTAGTGGAATATAACCTATATTCTATTGGACTGTATGAGTTAGTGGTTAGTGGAATATAACCTATATTCTATTGGACTGTATGAGTTAGGGTTAGTGGATAGTGGAATATAACCTATATTCTATTGGACTGTATGAGTTAGGGTTAGTGGAATATAACCTATATCCTATTGGACTGTATGAGTTAGGGTTAGTGGAATATATCCTATATTCTATTGGACTGTATGAGTTAGTGGTTAGTGGAATATAACCTATATTCTATTGGACTGTATGAGTTAGGGTTAGTGGAATATAACCTATATTCTATTGGACTGTATGAGTTAGGGTTAGTGGAATATAACCTATATTCTATTGGACTGTATGAGTTAGTGGAATATAACCTATATTCTATTGGACTGTATGAGTTAGGGTTAGTGGAATATAACCTATATTCTATTGGACTGTATGAGTTAGGGTTAGTGGAATATAATCTATATTTTATTGGACTGTGAGTTAGGGTTAGTGGAATATATCCTATATTCTATTGGACTGTACGAGTTAGGGTTAGTGGAATATAATCTATATTCTATTGGACTGTATGAGTTAGGGTTAGTGGATAGTGGAATATAACCTATATTCTATTGGACTGTATGAGTTAGGGTTAGCGGAATATAACCTATATTCTATTGGACTGTACGAGTTAGGGTTAGTGGAATATAACCAATATTCTATTGGACTGTATGAGTTAGTGGTTGGTGGAATATAACCTATATTCTATTGGACTGTATGAGTTAGGGTTAGTGGAATATAACCTATATCCTATTGGACTGTATGGGTTAGTGGAATATATCCTATATTCTATTGGACTGTATGAGTTAGTGGTTAGTGGAATATATCCTATATTCTATTGGACTGTATGAGTTAGTAGATATTGGACTGTATGAGTTAGAGTTAGTGGAATATAACCTCTATTCTATTGGACTGTATGAGTTAGGGTTAGTGGAATATAACCTATATTCTATTGGACTGTACGAGTTAGGGTTAGTGGAATATAACCTATATTCTATTGGACTGTACGAGTTAGGGTTAGTGGAATATAACCTCTATTCTATTGGACTGTATGAGTTAGGGTTAGTGGATAGTGGAATATAACCTATATTCTATTGGACTGTATGAGTTAGGGTTAGTGGAATATAACCTATATTCTATTGGACTGTATGAGTTAGGGTTAGTGGAATATAACCTATATTCTATTGGACTGTATGAGTTAGGGTTAGTGGAATATAACCTATATTCTATTGGACTGTATGAGTTAGGGTTAGTGGAATATAACCAATATTCTATTGGACTGTATGAGTTAGGGTTAGTGGAATATAACCTATATTCTATTGGACTGTACGAGTTAGGTTAGTGGAATATAACCAATATTCTATTGGACTGTATGAGTTAGTGGTTGGTGGAATATAACCTATATTCTATTGGACTGTATGAGTTAGTGGTTAGTGGAATATAACCTATATTCTATTGGACTGTATGAGTTAGTGGATAGTGGAATATAACCTATATTCTATTGGACTGTATGAGTTAGGGTTAGTGGAATATAACCTATATTCTATTGGACTGTATGAGTTAGTGGATAGTGGAATATAACCTATATTCTATTGGACTGTATGAGTTAGTGGATAGTGGATAGTGGAATATAACCTATATTCTATTGGACTGTATGAGTTAGGGTTAGTGGAATATAAACTATATTCTATTGGACTGTATGAGTTAGGGTTAGTGGAATATAACCTATATTCTATTGGACTGTATGAGTTAGGGTTAGTGGAATATAACCTCTATTTTATTGGACTGTATGAGTTAGGGTTAGTGGAATATAACCTATATTCTATTGGACTGTATGAGTTAGTGGTTAGTGGAATATAACCAATATTCTATTGGACTGTATGAGTTAGGGTTAGTGGAATATAACCTATATTCTATTGGACTGTATGAGTTAGTGGTTAGTGGAATATAACCAATATTCTATTGGACTGTATGAGTTAGTGGTTGGTGGAATATAACCTATATTCTATTGGACTGTATGAGTTAGTGGTTAGTGGAATATAACCTATATTCTATTGGACTGTATGAGTTAGTGGTTGTGGAATATAACCTATATTCTATTGGACTGTATGAGTTAGGGTTAGTGGAATATAACCTATATTCTATTGGACTGTATGAGTTAGGGTTAGTGGATAGTGGAATATAACCTATATTCTATTGGACTGTATGAGTTAGGGTTAGTGGAATATAACCTATATTTATTGGACTGTATGAGTTAGGGTTAGTGGAATATAACCTATATTCTATTGGACTGTATGAGATAGGGTTAGTGGAATATAACCTATATTCTATTGGACTGTATGAGTTAGTGGTTAGTGGAATATAACCAATATTCCATTGGACTGTATGAGTTAGTGGTTGGTGGAATATAACCTATATTCTATTGGACTGTATGAGTTAGGGGTAGTGGAATATAACCTATATTCTATTGGACTGTATGAGTTAGTGGTTAGTGGAATATAACCAATATTCTATTGGACTGTATGAGTTAGTGGTTGGTGGAATATATCCTATATTCTATTGGACTGTATGAGTTAGTGGTTAGTGGAATATAACCTATATTCTATTGGACTGTATGAGTTAGTGGTTGGTGGAATATAACCTATATTCTATTGGACTGTATGAGTTAGGGTTAGTGGAATATAACCTATATTCTATTGGACTGTATGAGTTAGTGGATAGTGGAATATAACCTATATTCTATTGGACTGTATGAGTTAGGGTTAGTGGAATATAACCTATATCCTATTGGACTGTATGAGTTAGGGTTAGTGGAATATAACCTATATTCTATTGGACTGTATGAGTTACGGTTAGTGGAATATAACCTATATTCTATTGGACTGTATGAGTTAGGGTTAGTGGAATATAACCTATATTCTATTGGACTGTATGAGTTAGTGGTTAGTGGAATATAACCTCTATTCTATTGGACTGTATGAGATAGGGTTAGTGGAATATAACCTATATTCTATTGGACTGTATGAGTTAGTGGTTAGTGGAATATAACCAATATTCCATTGGACTGTATGAGTTAGTGGTTGGTGGAATATAACCTATATTCTATTGGACTGTATGAGTTAGGGTTAGTGGAATATAACCTATATTCTATTGGACTGTATGAGTTAGTGGTTAGTGGAATATAACCTATATTCTATTGGACTGTATGAGTTAGGGTTAGTGGAATATATCCTATATTCTATTGGACTGTATGAGTTAGTAGATAGTGGAATATAACCTATATTCTATTGGACTGCATGAGTTAGGGTTAGTGGAATATATCCTATATTCTATTGGACTGTATGAGTTAGGGTTAGTGGATAGTGGAATATATCCTATATTCTATTGGACTGTATGAGTTAGGGTTAGTGGAATATAACCTATATTCTATTGGACTGTATGAGTTAGGGTTAGTGGAATATAACCTATATTCTATTGGACTGTATGAGTTAGGGTTAGTGGAATATAACCTATATTCTATTGGACTGTATGAGTTAGGGTTAGTGGATAGTGGAATATATCCTATATTCTATTGGACTGTATGAGTTAGGGTTAGTGGAATATAACCTATATTCTATTGGACTGTATGAGTTAGGTTAGTGGATAGTGGAATATATCCTATATTCTATTGGACTGTATGAGTTAGGGTTAGTGGATAGTGGAATATATCCTATATTCTATTGGACTGTATGAGTTAGGGTTAGTGGAATATAACCTATATTCTATTGGACTGTATGAGTTAGGGTTAGTGGAATATAACCTATATTCTATTGGACTGTATGAGTTAGGTTAGTGGAATATAACCAATATTCTATTGGACTGTATGAGTTAGGTTAGTGGAATATAACCTATATTCTATTGGACTGTATGAGTTAGGGTTAGTGGAATATATCCTATATTCTATTGGACTGTATGAGTTAGTGGTTAGTGGAATATATCCTATATTCTATTGGACTGTATGAGTTAGGGTTAGTGGAATATAACCTATATTCTATTGGACTGTATGAGTTAGGGTTAGTGGAATATAACCTATATTCTATTGACTGTATGAGTTAGGTTAGTAGAATATAACCTCTATTCTATTGGACTGTATGAGTTAGGGTTAGTGGAATATAACCTATATTCTATTGGACTGTATGAGTTAGTGGTTAGTGGAATATAACCTATATTCTATTGGACTGTATGAGTTAGTGGTTAGTGGAATATAACCTATATTCTATTGGACTGTATGAGTTAGGGTTAGTGGAATATAACCTATATTCTATTGGACTGTATGAGTTAGGGTTAGTGGAATATAAACTATATTCTATTGGACTGTATGAGTTAGGGTTAGTGGAATATAAACTATATTCTATTGGACTGTATGAGTTAGGGTTAGTGGATAGTGGAATATAACCTATATTCTATTGGACTGTATGAGTTAGGGTTAGTGGAATATAACCTATATTCTATTGGACTGTATGAGTTAGGGTTAGTGGAATATAACCTATATTCTATTGGACTGTATGAGTTAGGGTTAGTGGAATATAACCTATATTCTATTGGACTGTATGAGTTAGGGTTAGTGGATAGTGGAATATATCCTATATTCTATTGGACTGTATGAGTTAGGGTTAGTGGAATATAACCTATATTCTATTGGACTGTATGAGTTAGGGTTAGTGGAATATAACCTATATTCTATTGGACTGTATGAGTTAGGGTTAGTGGAATATATCCTATATTCTATTGGACTGTATGAGTTAGTGGTTAGTGGAATATATCCTATATTCTATTGGACTGTATGAGTTAGGGTTAGTGGAATATAACCTATATTCTATTGGACTGTATGAGTTAGGGTTAGTGGAATATAACCTATATTCTATTGGACTGTATGAGTTAGGGTTAGTGGAATATAACCTCTATTCTATTGGACTGTATGAGTTAGGGTTAGTGGAATATAACCTATATTTTATTGGACTGTATGAGTTAGGGTTAGTGGAATATAACCTATATTCTATTGGACTGTATGAGTTAGTGGTTAGTGGAATATAACCTATATTCTATTGGACTGTATGAGTTAGGGTTAGTGGAATATAACCTATATTCTATTGGACTGTATGAGTTAGTGGTTAGTGGAATATAACCTATATTCTATTGGACTGTATGAGTTAGGGTTAGTGGAATATAACCTATATTCTATTGGACTGTATGAGTTAGTGGTTAGTGGAATATAACCTATATTCTATTGGACTGTATGAGTTAGGGTTAGTGGATAGTGGAATATAACCTATATTCTATTGGACTGTATGAGTTAGGGTTAGTGGAATATAACCTATATCCTATTGGACTGTATGAGTTAGGGTTAGTGGAATATATCCTATATTCTATTGGACTGTATGAGTTAGTGGTTAGTGGAATATAACCTATATTCTATTGGACTGTATGAGTTAGGGTTAGTGGAATATAACCTATATTCTATTGGACTGTATGAGTTAGGGTTAGTGGAATATAACCTATATTCTATTGGACTGTATGAGTTAGTGGAATATAACCTATATTCTATTGGACTGTATGAGTTAGGGTTAGTGGAATATAACCTATATTCTATTGGACTGTATGAGTTAGGGTTAGTGGAATATAATCTATATTTTATTGGACTGTGAGTTAGGGTTAGTGGAATATATCCTATATTCTATTGGACTGTATGAGTTAGGGTTAGTGGAATATAATCTATATTCTATTGGACTGTATGAGTTAGGGTTAGTGGAATATAACCTATATTTTATTGGACTGTATGAGTTAGGGTTAGTGGAATATAACCTATATTCTATTGGACTGTATGAGTTAGGGTTAGTGGAATATAACCTATATTCTATTGGACTGTATGAGTTAGGGTTAGTGGAATATAACCTCTATTCTATTGGACTGTATGAGTTAGGGTTAGTGGAATATAACCTATATTCTATTGGACTGTATGAGTTAGGGGACTTAGTGAGTTAATATAACCTATATTCTATTGGACTGTATGAGTTAGTGGTTAGTGGAATATAACCTATATTCTATTGGACTGTATGAGTTAGGGTTAGTGGAATATAACCTATATTCTATTGGACTGTATGAGTTAGTGGTTAGTGGAATATAACCTATATTCTATTGGACTGTATGAGTTAGGGTTAGTGGATAGTGGAATATAACCTATATTCTATTGGACTGTATGAGTTAGGGTTAGTGGAATATAACCTATATTCTATTGGACTGTATGAGTTAGGGTTAGTGGAATATATCCTATATTCTATTGGACTGTATGAGTTAGTGGTTAGTGGAATATAACCTATATTCTATTGGACTGCATGAGTTAGGGTTAGTGGAATATATCCTATATTCTATTGGACTGTATGAGTTAGGGTTAGTGGAATATATCCTATATTCTATTGGACTGTATGAGTTAGGGTTAGTGGAATATAACCTATATTCTATTGGACTGTATGAGTTAGGGTTAGTGGAATATAACCTATATTCTATTGGACTGTATGAGTTAGGGTTAGTGGAATATAATCTATATTTTATTGGACTGTGAGTTAGGGTTAGTGGAATATATCCTATATTCTATTGGACTGTACGAGTTAGGGTTAGTGGAATATAATCTATATTCTATTGGACTGTATGAGTTAGGGTTAGTGGAATATAACCTATATTTTATTGGACTGTATGAGTTAGGGTTAGTGGAATATAACCTATATTCTATTGGACTGTATGAGTTAGGGTTAGTGGAATATAACCTATATTCTATTGGACTGTATGAGTTAGTGGTTAGTGGAATATAACCTATATTCTATTGGACTGTATGAGTTAGGGTTAGTGGAATATAACCTATATTCTATTGGACTGTATGAGTTAGGGTTAGTGGAATATAAACTATATTCTATTGGACTGTATGAGTTAGGGTTAGTGGAATATAACCTATATTCTATTGGACTGTATGAGTTAGTAGATATTGGACTGTATGAGTTAGAGTTAGTGGAATATAACCTCTATTCTATTGGACTGTATGAGTTAGGGTTAGTGGAATATAACCTATATTCTATTGGACTGTATGAGTTAGTGGTTAGTGGAATATAACCTATATTCTATTGGACTGTATGAGTTAGGGTTAGTGGAATATAACCTATATTCTATTGGACTGTATGAGTTAGTGGTTAGTGGATAGTGGAATATAACCTATATTCTATTGGACTGTATGAGTTAGGGTTAGTGGAATATAACCTATATTCTATTGGACTGTATGAGTTAGGGTTAGTGGAATATAACCTATATTCTATTGGACTGTATGAGTTAGGGTTAGTGGAATATAACCTATATTCTATTGGACTGTATGAGTTAGGGTTAGTGGAATATAACCTATATTCTATTGGACTGTATGAGTTAGGGTTAGTGGAATATAACCTATATTCTATTGGACTGTATGAGTTAGTGGTTAGTGGAATATAACCAATATTCTATTGGACTGTATGAGTTAGTGGTTGGTGGAATATAACCTATATTCTATTGGACTGTATGAGTTAGGGTTAGTGGAATATAACCTATATTCTATTGGACTGTATGAGTTAGTGGATAGTGGAATATAACCTATATTCTATTGGACTGTATGAGTTAGGGTTAGTGGAATATAACCTATATCCTATTGGACTGTATGAGTTAGGGTTAGTGGATAGTGGAATATAACCTATATTCTATTGGACTGTATGAGTTAGGGTTAGTGGATAGTGGAATATAACCTATATTCTATTGGACTGTATGAGTTAGGGTTAGTGGAATATAACCTATATTCTATTGGACTGTATGAGTTAGGGTTAGTGGAATATAACCTATATTCTATTGGACTGTATGAGTTAGGGTTAGTGGAATATAACCTCTATTTTATTGGACTGTATGAGTTAGGGTTAGTGGAATATAACCTATATTCTATTGGACTGTATGAGTTAGTGGTTAGTGGAATATAACCAATATTCTATTGGACTGTATGAGTTAGGGTTAGTGGAATATAACCTATATTCTATTGGACTGTATGAGTTAGTGGTTAGTGGAATATAACCAATATTCTATTGGACTGTATGAGTTAGGGTTAGTGGAATATAACCTATATTCTATTGGACTGTATGAGTTAGTGGTTAGTGGAATATAACCAATATTCTATTGGACTGTATGAGTTAGTGGTTGGTGGAATATATCCTATATTCTATTGGACTGTATGAGTTAGGGTTAGTGGAATATAACCTATATTCTATTGGACTGTATGAGTTAGTGGATAGTGGATAGTGGAATATAACCTATATTCTATTGGACTGTATGAGTTAGGGTTAGTGGAATATAACCTATATTCTATTGGACTGTATGAGTTAGGGTTAGTGGAATATAACCTATATTCTATTGGACTGTATGAGTTAGTGGTTAGTGGAATATAACCAATATTCTATTGGACTGTATGAGTTAGTGGTTAGTGGAATATAACCAATATTCTATTGGACTGTATGAGTTAGTGGTTGGTGGAATATAACCTATATTCTATTGGACTGTATGAGTTAGGGTTAGTGGAATATAACCTATATTCTATTGGACTGTATGAGTTAGTGGTTAGTGGAATATAACCAATATTCTATTGGACTGTATGAGTTAGTGGTTGGTGGAATATATCCTATATTCTATTGGACTGTATGAGTTAGGGTTAGTGGAATATAACCTATATTCTATTGGACTGTATGAGTTAGTGGTTAGTGGAATATAACCTATATTCTATTGGACTGTATGAGTTAGGGTTAGTGGAATATAACCTATATTCTATTGGACTGTATGAGTTAGTGGATAGTGGAATATAACCTATATTCTATTGGACTGTATGAGTTAGGGTTAGTGGAATATAACCTATATTGTATTGGACTGTACGAGTTAGGGTTAGTGGAATATAACCTATATTCTATTGGACTGTATGAGTTACGGTTTGTGGAATATAACCTATATTCTATTGGACTGTATGAGTTGGGGTTAGTGGATATTGGAATATAACCTATATATGTCGCAAAGAGGTCAATGGAATGCAGATAGTTGGGGTTAGGTTAGGGTTAGTCAATGGAATGCAGATTGTGGGGGATAGAAGGATTGGATTCAACAAATCTGGTCTAACAAAGGGGATATTCATCATATCTGTCATGATTGATGTATTGTAACAGGCCCAGGGCATAGTGGTGCTGCTGGGGTGCAGATGAGCTGCCCTCCATCACCTTTTTCAATTTGACAATACACAGAGCTGGTAAAACAGTTTCTGGGAAATATATCTAAATATATTATATTTAATTACAACAAATTCCATAAAAAAATGATAGAATGACAAACCAAATAAATACACTATATTTACAAAAGTATGTGCACACCCGCTATTTAAGGCACACCCGTTGCTGACGGGTGTATAAAATCGAACACACAGCCATGCAATCTCCATAGACAAACATTGGTAGTAGAATGGCCCATACTGATGAGCTCAACTGTAGGTGCTTTTATTGTGAAGTGGAAACGTCTAGGAGCAACAACGGCTCAGCCGCTTAGTGGTAGACCACACAAGCTCACGGAACAGGACCGCCAAGAAGAGCGTTAAAAATCATCTGTCCTCAGTTGCAACCCTCGAAATGGGTTCCCATGGCTGAGCAGCCGAATACAAGACTAAGATCACCATGCGCAATGCCAAGCATCGGCTGGAGTGGTGTAAAGCTCTCTGCCATTGGACTCTGGAGCAGTGGGAATCTGTTTTCTGGAGTGATGAATCACTTTTCACCATCTGGCAGTCCCACGGACTAATCTGGGTTTTGCGGATGCCAATAGAAGACTACCCGCCCCAATGCATAGGGCCAACTGTAAAGTTTGGTGGAGAAGGAATAATGGTCTGGGTCTGTTTTTCATGGTTCGGGCTAGGCCCATTAGTTCCACTGAAGGGGAATCTTAACGGTACAGCATACAATAACATTCTAGATGATTATGTGCTTCCAACTTTGTGGCAACAGTTTGGGGAAGGCTCTTTCCTGTTTCAACATGACAATGCCCCCGTGCCCAAAGTGAAGTTCATACAGAAATGGTTTGACAAGATCGATGTGGAAGAACTTGACTGGCCTGCACAGAGCCCTGACCTCAACCCCATCGAACACTTTTGGGATGAATTGGAACTCCGACTGCGAGCCAGGCCTAATCATCCAACCTCAATGCCAGACCTCACTAATGTTCTTGTGGCTGAATGGAAGCAAGTCCCAGCAACAATGTTCCACCATCTAGTGGAAAGCCTTCCCAGAAGAGTGGAGGCTGTTATAGCAGCAATGTTCCAACATCTAGTGGAAAGCCTTCCCAGAAGAGTGGAGGCTGTTATAGCAGCAATGTTCCAACATCTAGTGGAAAGCCTTCCCAGAAGAGTGGAGGCTGTTATAGCAGCAATGTTCCAACATCTAGTGGGAAGCCTTGCCAGAAGAGTGGAGGCTGTTATAGCAGCAATGTTCCAACATCTAGTGGAAAGCCTTCCCAGAAGAGTGGAGGCTGTTATAGCAGCAATGTTCCAACATCTAGTGGAAAGCCTTCCCAGAAGAGTGGAGGCTGTTATAGCAGCAATGTTCCAACATCTAGTGCAAAGCCTTCCCAGAAGAGTGGAGGCTGTTATAGCAGCAATGTTCCAACATCTAGTGGAAAGCCTTCCCAGAAGACTGGAGGCTGTTATAGCAGCAATGGAGGGGACCAACTCAATATTAATGCCCATGATTTTGAAATGAGATGTTCACCGAGCAGGAGTTCACATACTTTTGGTCATGTAGTGTATATATAGCAGCCTAGAGGTAGGTACATGGCAGTGTGTATATAGCAGTCTAGAGGTAGGTACATGGCAGTGTGTATATAGCAGTAGGTACATGGCAGTGTGTATATAGCAGTAGGTACATGGCAGTGTGTATATAGCAGTAGGTAAATGTTCTGCTGGTAAGTGCGTGAATTAGACCATTTTCCTGTCCTGTTAATCATTCAAAATATAACGAGTACTTTTGGGTGTCAGGGGAAAATGTATGGAGTAAAAAGTACATTATTTTCTTTTGTGAAGTAAAAGTAAAAGTTGTCAAAAATATAAATAGTAAAGTAAAGTATAGATACCCCCCCAAAAAACAAAAATATAAACGCAACATGCAACAATTTCAACGGTTGTCCTGAGTTACAGTTCATATAAGTATATCAGTCATTAGGCTCTGGTCTATGGATTTCACATGACTAGGCAGGGGCGCAGCCATGGGTGGGCCACTGCAGAGCCAGGCCCACACACTGGGGACCCAGGCCCAGCCAATCAGAATGAGTGTTTTTCCCACAAAAGGGCTTTATTACAGACGTAAATACTCCTCAGTTTCATCAGCTGTCCAGGTGGCTGGTTTCAGACAATCCTGCAGGTGAAGAAGCCAGATGTGGAGGTTTTGGACTGGCATAGTTACACCTGGTCTGCTGTTTTGAGGCCGGTTGGACATACCACCAAATTCTTTAAAATGATGTTGGAGGCAGCTTATGGTAGAATGAACATGACATTATCTGACAAAAGCTCTGGTGGACATTCCTGCAGTTAGCATGCCAATTGCACGATCCCTCAAAACTTGAGACATCGGTGGCATTCAGAGTGACCTTTTATTGTCCCCAGCACAAGGTGCACCTGTGTAATGATCGTGCTGTTTAATCAGGTTCTTGATATGCCACACCTGTCAGGTGGATGGATTATCTTGGCAAAGAAGAAATGTTCACTAACAGGGATGTAAACAAATTTGTGCACAAAATATGAGAGAAATAAGCTTTTTTTTGTGCGTATTTCAGCTCACTTCGTTTATAATTTTGTATTTTTACTTATGTACTTTGCACCAAATTAAAACTATATTGTTGGTTAAGGGCTTGTAAGTAAGCATTTCCCGGTAAGGTCTACTACACCTGTTGTCTTCAGGATAGTTCACCTCTGTCACTGTTATTCTGTAATAGGGTATATTGTAACCACGTGTTCAAGCTAATCAAATCTAAGTTTATTTATGACACAAGGTAGTGTAAGTTACACAATGTACTAATCACAACTAAAGCTCTCCTCACGAACAGTGCAATGATATTAAGTTTTTATGGAAATTGTATTTACATTAGCTACTACAATAGCTACTGTATACTACGTAGTCAGAGGTTTATTAGGCTTTACAAGCAGATCCTTAGAACTATAATTTATCTTCTCCTTCAGCACCACAAGTTGGTTCAACTACTTTAATTAACATCACTGCCTGATCCTGGAACTGCCCTATCAACACCACAAGTTGGTTCAACTTCTTTAATTAACATCACTGCCTGATCCTGGAACTGCCCTATCAACACCACAAAAGGGGCTCTCCAATCATTTAGGCCTATAAACAGTCAGACTCATCACTTAATATTATTATTATTATTATTATAATAATAAATGGAAGATAATCACTTCTCACAATCGGGGCTCGTTTAAGTAATATTACATTAAAGAATCAATGTCTGGCAAGAGCGCATAATGATTCATTTGCATTTCAAATAACAGAACCGAATACCATAGAAGGGGCTTTAACACTACTGTTACACCAAAAACACCTCCTTTCTAATGAGCTTTTAGGATGGTTAGCTGATGCTGAATAACACCTCCTTTCTAATGAGCTTTTAGGATGGTTAGCTGATGCTGAATAACACCTTTCTAATGAGCTTTTAGGATGGTTAGCTGATGCTGAATAACACCTTTCTAATGAGCTTTTAGGATGGTTAGCTGATGCTGAATAACACCTCCTTTCTAATGAGCTTTTAGGATGGTTAGCTGATGCTGAATAACACCTCCTTTCTAATGAGCTTTTAGGATGGTTAGCTGATGCTGAATAACACCTCCTTTCTAATGAGCTTTTAGGATGGTTAGCTGATGCTGAATAACACCTCCTTTCTAATGAGCTTTTAGGATGGTTAGCTGATGCTGAATAACACCTCCTTTCTAATGAGCTTTTAGGATGGTTAGCTGATGCTGAATAACACCTCCTTTCTAATGAGCTTTTAGGATGGTTAGCTAATGCTGAATAACACCTTTCTAATGAGCTTTTAGGATGGTTAGCTGATGCTGAATAACACCTCCTTTCTAATGAGCTTTTAGGATGGTTAGCTGATGCTGAATAACACCTCCTTTCTAATGAGCTTTTAGGATGGTTAGCTGATGCTGAATAACACCTCCTTTCTAATGAGCTTTTAGGATGGTTAGCTGATGCTGAATAACACCTTTCTAATGAGCTTTTAGGATGGTTAGCTGATGCTGAATAACACCTTTTCTAATGAGCTTTTAGGATGGTTAGCTGATGCTGAATAACACCTCCTTTCTAATGAGCTTTTAGGATGGTTAGCTGATGCTGAATAACACCTCCTTTCTAATGAGCTTTTAGGATGGTTAGCTGATGCTGAATAACACCTCTTTTCTAATGAGCTTTTAGGATGGTTAGCTGATGCTGAATAACACCTCCTTTCTAATGAGCTTTTAGGATGGTTAGCTGATGCTGAATAACACCTCTTTTCTAATGAGCTTTTAGGATGGTTAGCTGATGCTGAATAACACCTCCTTTCTAATGAGCTTTTAGGATGGTTAGCTGATGCTGAATAACACCTCCTTTCTAATGAGCTTTTAGGATGGTTAGCTGATACTGAATAACACCTCTTTTCTAATGAGCTTTTAGGATGGTTAGCTGATGCTGAATAACACCTCCTTTCTAATGAGCTTTTAGGATGGTTAGCTGATGCTGAATAACACCTCCTTTCTAATGAGCTTTTAGGATGGTTAGCTGATGCTGAATAACACCTCCTTTCTAATGAGCTTTTAGGATGGTTAGCTGATGCTGAATAACACCTCCTTTCTAATGAGCTTTTAGGATGGTTAGCTAATGCTGAATAACACCTTTCTAATGAGCTTTTAGGATGGTTAGCTGATGCTGAATAACACCTCCTTTCTAATGAGCTTTTAGGATGGTTAGCTGATGCTGAATAACACCTCCTTTCTAATGAGCTTTTAGGATGGTTAGCTGATGCTGAATAACACCTCTTTTCTAATGAGCTTTTAGGATGGTTAGCTGATACTGAATAACACCTCCTTTCTAATGAGCTTTTAGGATGGTTAGCTGATACTGAATAACACCTCTTTTCTAATGAGCTTTTAGGATGGTTAGCTGATGCTGAATAACACCTCCTTTCTAATGAGCTTTTAGGATGGTTAGCTGATGCTGAATAACACCTTTCTAATGAGCTTTTAGGATGGTTAGCTGATGCTGAATAACACCTCCTTTCTAATGAGCTTTTAGGATGGTTAGCTGATGCTGAATAACACCTCCTTTCTAATGAGCTTTTAGGATGGTTAGCTGATGCTGAATAACACCTCTTTTCTAATGAGCTTTTAGGATGGTTAGCTGATGCTGAATAACACCTCCTTTCTAATGAGCTTTTAGGATGGTTAGCTGATGCTGAATAAAGTCCCGTAATTTTTTTTTTTTTATCATGAGTTGAAACTCAACAGAGCCACTAGGTAGGATATATGCTTAAAATACACGAAAGGCTAATAGTTAGTTAACACCATCTGCTCTTAAAACAGTCATTCAATAAGATCTAAATGCATATTCCCGTGAAACTGATCGCGATCAATCGGATGATTGACGTCAGCGGTAAAATGGGAATAATTACCACTCACGATTGACAGTGACGATGGCCTATTTTAAAAGTAGGTATCGGCCTAACTTGGTGTTTGAGGGTATTAAAAAAATATAACATTTTCTTGAGACAAGATGTGTGGGCATATAGGCAGACGTTGCAATTGGAGGATGGATTTTTATGAATATTCTATAATGATAGTCTATTTAATATGCTACAGCCGTAGGCACAAACTTTGAGGAAATTATGACTCATTTAAACATTTTCGGCGCTCCCGCACTACACCACTGAACGGGCCCACAATGAAGTCCGATTTTGATTTATTTAGCTGTTTTCGCTGCATAACATTTACAAATTGTCCCTTTCCAAGTTTAGAAGAAGTGACTGCTAAATGCTAACTCCTGTTCGTATAAGCTGGTAGCTCAGCTAGCATACAGAAATCAGTGGTGGTAGTCAAAGTCGTTTTTCAAACTAATGCAGTTGATTGGCGACGATGACATAAAATATTGAGGTTGACATCCATACAAACACACTCAAATTTTTACCTCACAATAGTGTGAAATACACATGTTACACAATTGCCTAAATCTAGGCTAATTTGCTGGGGGACATGAGGAGATTTTGGATATTTCCTCCATGTCCCCCCGTGCGTTTCCATGGCGTCTCCATTGTTTTGATCGAGTTCCATTGACCTCTTTACCTCATCTATGTTCTATAGTGTTGTATGGCCCGGTTGCTCGCTGATGAGCCATCACAGCAACACAAGTGGAGATGATGGATTTAATACAGAAACAACATCCAGACACAGGCGAGGTGCAGATATAGTCTGATCAAATCAATTGGTATTTGTCACATGCGCCAAGTACAACGGGTGTAGTAGACATTACAGTGAAACGCTTGCTTACGAGCCCTTTCCAACGATGCAGAGCTTAAAATAGTAACACACAAGAGGAATTAGGGAGTACCAGTACCAGATCAATGTGGAGCTATATACAGGGAGTACCAGTACCAGATCAATGTGGAGCTATATACAGGAAGTACCAGTACCAGATCAATGTGGAGCTATATACAGGAAGTACCAGATCAATGTGGAACTATATACAGGAAGTACCAGTACCAGATCAATGTGGAGCTATATACAGGAAGTACCAGATCAATGTGGAACTATATACAGGAAGTACCAGTACCAGATCAATGTGGAGCTATATACAGGAAGTACCAGTACCAGATCAATGTGGAGCTATATACAGGAAGTACCAGATCAATGTGGAGCTGTATACAGGAAGTACCAGATCAATGTGGAGCTGTATACAGGAAGTACCAGATCAATGTGGAGCTGTATACAGGAAGTACCAGATCAATGTGGAGCTGTATACAGGAAGTACCAGATCAATGTGGAGCTGTATACAGGAAGTACCTGATCAATGTGGAGCTGTATACAGGGAGTACCAGTACCAGATCAATGTGGAGCTATATACAGGAAGTACCAGATCAATGTGGAGCTGTATACAGGAAGTACCAGATCAATGTGGAGCTGTATACAGGAAGTACCTGATCAATGTGGAGCTGTATACAGGGAGTACCAGTACCAGATCAATGTGGAGCTATATACAGGAAGTACCAGTACCAGATCAATGTGGAGCTATATACAGGAAGTACCAGTACCAGATCAATGTGGAGCTATATACAGGAAGTACCAGATCAATGTGGAACTATATACAGGGAGTACCAGTACCAGATCAATGTGGAGCTATATACAGGGAGTGCCAGTACCAGATCATTGTTGAGCTATATACAGGGAGTACCAGATCAACGTGGAGCTATATACAGGGAGTGCCAGTACCAGATCATTGTTGAGCTATATACAGGGAGTACCAGATCAATGTGGTGCTGTATACAGGAAGTACCAGATCAATGTGGAGCTGTATACAGGAAGTACCAGATCAATGTGGAGCTGTATACAGGAAGTACCAGATCAATGTGGAGCTGTATACAGGAAGTACCAGATCAATGTGGAGCTGTATACAGGGAGTACCAGTACCAGATCAATGTGGAGCTATATACAGGAAGTACCAGTACCAGATCAATGTGGAGCTGTATACAGGGAGTACCAGTACCAGATCAATGTGGAGCTATATACAGGTAGTACCAGTACCAGATCAATGTGGAGCTATATACAGGAAGTACCAGATCAATGTGGAGCTATATACAGGAAGTACCAGATCAACGTGGAGCTATATACAGGTAGTACCAGTACCAGATCATTGTTGAGCTATATACAGGGAGTACCAGATCAATGTGGAGCTATTTACAGGAAGTACCAGATCAATGTGGAGCTATATACAGGAAGAACCAGATCAATGTGGAGCTATATACAGGAAGTACCAGTACCAGATCAATGTGGAGCTATATACAGGAAGTACCAGTACCAGATCAATGTGGAGCTATATACAGGAAGTACCAGTACCAGATCAATGTGGAGCTATATACAGGAAGTACCAGATCAATGTGGAGCTGTATACAGGGAGTACCAGATCAACGTGGAGCTATATACAGGGAGTACCAGATCAATGTCGAGCTATATACAGGTAGTACCAGTACCAGATCAATGTGGAGCTATTTACAGGAAGTACCAGATCAATGTCGAGCTATATACAGGTAGTACCAGTACCAGATCAATGTGGAGCTGTATACAGGTAGTACCAGTACCAGATCATTGTGGAGCTATATACAGGGAGTACCAGATCAATGTGGAGATATATACAGGGAGTACCAGTACCAGATCAATGTGGAGCTATATACAGGTAGTACCAGTACCAGATCATTGTGGAGCTATATACAGGGAGTACCAGATCAATGTGGAGATATATACAGGGAGTACTAGTACCAGATAAATGTGGAGCTATATACAGGAAGTACCAGATCAATGTGCAGCTATATACAGGAAGTACCAGATCAATGTGGAGGCTTCATAGAGTTCAAGTAACAGACACATCTCAACATCAACTGTTCAGAGGAGACTGCGTGAATCAGGTCTTCATGGTCGAGTTGCTGCAAAGAAACCACTACTAAAGGACAACCAATAAGAAGAGGAGACTTTCTTTGGCCAAGAAACACGAGCAATGGACATTTGACCAGCGGAAATCTGTCCTTTGGTCTGATGAGTCCAAGATTTTTAGTTCCAACCGCTGAGTTGTGTGATATGCAGAGTACTGTAGGTGAACGGATGATCTCTGCATGTGCAGTTCCCATCGTGAAGCATGGAAGAGGAGGTGTGATGGTGCTTTGCTGGTACCACACTGCTAGGTCACTGACCTCATCCCTGTAAATTGACTCATCACCGCCGGTGATCAGTCCTACCACCGTTGTGTCATCAGCAAGCGTAATGATGTTGATGGTGTTGACGTTGTGCGCGACGATGCAGTCGTGGGTGAACAGGGAGTACACAGGAGGGGACTAAAGCACACACCCGAGAGGCCCCCTGTGTTGAGGGTCAGCGTGGCCGATGCATCAGGAAGTCCAGGATTCAGTTGTTTGGTGATGAGCTTGACGATGGTGTCGTGGTCGAGGTGGGAAAGGGCAGTGTAAAGTGCAATTGAAATAGCATCGTCTGTGGATCTGTTGGAGGCAATTGAGTGGATCTAGGGTGTTGATGTGTCATGACCAGCCTTTCAAAGCACTTCATCATTTCAGATGTGAGCGCTACAGGGCGATAGTAATTGTGGCAGGTTACCTTGAGAACAGGGAAAGGTGGTCAGCTTCAAACATAATTGGATTACAGACTGGTATTATCAGTCCCAAATGGCCCCCTTTTCCCTCAAAGTGCACAATTTTTTAACCAAAGTCCATCAAAAGTAGTGCACTATGTTGGGATGCAACCCTAAAGTAAACAAGATGAGTGAACACTTCTCAAAATCGACTCCTGTTTTTCAGAAGATACTCCACATCAGAGAAAACAAAATGGGAGGCATATATGGAATTCTAGTCTACGCCTGCAGAATGAATCATACATTAAATGTGGAAAAGTTTAAGGGTGCATCCCTACGTAGTACACTACTTTTGACCAGAACCATATGGGTCGTGGTTAAAAGTAGTGCACTATAAAGGGAATAGGTTGCCATGTTGGACGTAGTGTTACTAATTTAAATGCTGGTCATGTCTTTAGGAGATGTGTTCTACTCTGTAGCAGTTACAACCTTTTCTATTCCTTTGATATGTTCTCTGCTGCCTCTAACTTTCACATGTTTTTCTGGGCTCTTCAAGAGGAGCCTCTTGCCTTCAAGCTATTTAACTAAATCAGATCGATGTTCAGACAGACATACGGACAGATAAAGGTTTTATGAGGAGGTTCACAACAATCCAAGAACCTCCAGGCTCTCTACTGTGGATCGTCAAGGAGCCCAACATGAACTAGAGTGGGACGTCTGTCTCCTGTCAGTCCAACTAGACTACAGAGTGGGACGTCTGTCTCCTGTCAGTCCAACTAGACTACAGAGTGGGACGTCTGTCTCCTGTCAGTCCAACTAGACTACAGAGTGGGACGTCTGTCTCCTGTCAGTCCAACTAGACTACAGAGTGGGACGTCTGTCTCCTGTCAGTCCAACTAGACTACAGAGTGGGACGTCTGTCTCCTGTCAGTCCAACTAGACTACAGAGTGGGACGTCTGTCTCCTGTCAGTCGACTACAGAGTGTCTCCTGTCAGTCCAACTAGACTACAGAGTGGGACGTCTGTCTCCTGTCAGTCCAACTAGACTCCAACTAGACTACAGAGTGGGAGTGTCTCCTGTCAGTCCAACTAGACTACAGAGTGGGACGTCTGTCTCCTGTCAGTCCAACTAGACTACAGAGTGGGACGTCTGTCTCCTGTCAGTCCAACTAGACTACAGAGTGGGACGTCTGTCTCCTGTCAGTCCAACTAGACTACAGAGTGGGACGTCTGTCTCCTGTCAGTCCAACTAGACTACAGAGTGGGACGTCTGTCTCCTGTCAGTCCAACTAGACTACAGAGTGGGACGTCTGTCTCCTGTCAGTCCAACTAGACTACAGAGTGGGACGTCTGTCTCCTGTCAGTCCAACTAGACTACAGAGTGGGACGTCTGTCTCCTGTCAGTCCAACTAGACTACAGAGTGGGACGTCTGTCTCCTGTCAGTCAACTAGACTACAGAGTGGGACGTCTGTCTCCTGTCAGTCCAACTAGACTACAGAGTGGGACGTCTGTCTCCTGTCAGTCCAACTAGACTACAGAGTGGGACGTCTGTCTCCTGTCAGTCCAACTAGACTACAGAGTGGGACGTCTGTCTCCTGTCAGTCCAACTAGACTACAGAGTGGGACGTCTGTCTCCTGTCAGTCCAACTAGACTACAGAGTGGGACGTCTGTCTCCTGTCAGTCCAACTAGACTACAGAGTGGGACGTCTGTCTCCTGTCAGTCCAACTAGACTACAGAGTGGGACGTCTGTCTCCTGTCAGTCCAACTAGACTACAGAGTGGGACGTCTGTCTCCTGTCAGTCCAACTAGACTACAGAATGGGACGTCTGTCTCCTGTCAGTCCAACTAGACTACAGAGTGGGACGTCTGTCTCCTGTCAGTCCAACTAGACTACAGAGTGGGACGTCTGTCTCCTGTCAGTCCAACTAGACTACAGAGTGGGACGTCTGTCTCCTGTCAGTCCAACTAGACTACAGAGTGGGGTATCTGTCCTCATGTGTCCCAAATGGCACCATACTCCCTTTAAAGTTCACTACTTTAGACCAGAGTCCTAAGTGTCTATAGAAGGACAAGGGTACCATTAGGAATGCATATAGAGTAGAGATAAACTCTGTGCGTCTCAATTGTATATATTGTCCATAGAATCATCTTGTACTCCATCAGCATCTAACAGTAGCAACACGTCTCAGATCGTTGAATGATTGAAGACTAAAATAAGCATCAGATATCAGAAAAAAAGGTTCTGGCTTGTCAGCGGGCAGCAGTAACCTCGACGTTAGAGAAACCGGCCGGTAACCGGAGGGTTGCCGATTAAAACCCTGTGAGGCAGCAGCTGGAGGGTTACCGGCTTCAATATCCCATATGCTACCTACCGCTGTTGTGCCCTTGAGAAAGGGGCGTTACCCCTCAACTATGCTGCTCCCAGCTCGTGACGTGTGTTGTGTGTTAGGCTGAGACAGCAAAACATTCTATGGAATTTCTATGGACCAAAAAAGCAAGTATTGTATTACATTGTCCATGTTTTTGGGGTTAAAAACATGTTTCAGCAACTAAGTAACTAACACAATCAACACAATTGAAGTCCATTCTTCTCACGATAAAACGCACTACAGGATGAGTAACATGGGACCATCGCAATGTCAATACGGTCAGTAAAAATGTCCATGGAAAACGGCTCGATACCAATCACAGTTTCCAACACTAACAGTGGGTGTTGTAACTTTTAATGACTGACGATAACAAGGTTCCAGAAGAGGTGAATACAGAACTCAAGTCCAGTTGCCAGGTTACTGTAGAGCTCACAGCAAACAGCACAGACATCACTGAACCCATGTTGGAGCTTGAAAGGCAGAGTTTCAGTCAGGAAACAGAGTTTCAGTCAGGAGATCAAACTACTGAAGGCAGGAAAAAGACTAAACAATGACTGTAAAAATCAGAGAACTGAAACCGTTCCTGGACGAACACGAACTACTCAGTGTAGGAGGAAGACAGCAACAGTCCAACTTCACATTCAGAGAGCAGCACCCATGGGTTCTGCCCAACAAGTACAGATACTGAGAAATACTGATACAGTACCACCATGAGAAAGCGATTCATTCTGGAGCAAGAGTCACTCTAGTACAAATCAGAGAACGATACTGGATCTTGCGTGCTAGGCAGCTAGTCAAGAGCACAGTGATAAGATGTATGGGGTGCAAGAGATTCAAGGCAAGGGCTGGACAGCAGGTCACTCACTGCACCTTTACCAAAAGACAGAATAACTGAATCCCCACCATTCGAAGTCACAGGTGTGGATATTGCTGCTCTACGTGAAAGAACATGATTCTATGAAGAAGTCATACGTTGCACTGTTCACTTGTGCTGTAACCAGTAGCAGTGCATTTGGAGATGGTCTCAGATCAGTCAACAGAGACATTCCTTCCAGTTCTCTGCTGCCAGTGACTGGAACGAATTGCAAAAATCGCTGAAGTTGGAGACTTTTATTTCCCTCACCAACTTCAAACATCAACTATTTGAGCAGCTAACCGATCGCTGCAGCTGTACATAGTCCATCTGTAAATAGCCCAATCTACCTACCTCATCCCCATACTGTTTTTATTTTATTTACTTTGCTGCTCTTTTGCACACCAGTATCACTACTTGCACATCATCATCTGCTCATTTATCACTCCAGTGTTAATCTGTTAAATTGTAATTATTCGCTCCTATGGCCTATTTATTGCCTTACCTCCTTGTGCATTTTGCACACACCTACCTGGCCTACCTGGTTAAATAAAGGTGTTCTCAACTGACCTACCTGGTTAAATAAAGATGTTCTCAACTAGCCTACCTGGTTAAATAACGGTGTTCTCAACTAGCCTACCTGGTTAAATAAAGGTGTTCTCACCTGGCCTACCTGGTTAAATAAAGGTGTTCTCAACTAGCCTACCTGGTTAAATAAAGGTGTTCTCAACTAGCCTACCTGGTTAAATAAAGGTGTTCTCACCTGGCCTACCTGGTTAAATAAAGGTGTTCTCAACTAGCCTACCTGGTTAAATAAAGGTGTTCTCAACTAGCCTACCTGGTTAAATAAAGGTGTTCCCAACTAGCCTACCTGGTTAAATAAAGGTGTTCTCGCCTGGCCTACCTGGTTAAATAAAGGTCTTCTCAACTAGCCTACCTGGTTAAATAAAGGTGTTCTCGCCTGGCCTACCTGGTTAAATAAAGGTGTTCTCAACTAGTCTACCTGGTTAAATAAAGGTGTTCTCGCCTGGCCTACCTGGTTAAATAAAGGTGTTCTCAACTAGCCTACCTGGTTAAATAAAGGTGTTCTCGCCTGGCCTACCTGGATAAATAAAGGTGTTCTCAACTAGCCTACCTGGTTAAATAAAGGTGTTCTCGCATGGCCTACCTGGTTAAATAAAGGTGTTCTCAACTAGCCTACCTGGTTAAATAAAGGTGTTCTCGCCTGGCCTACCTGGTTAAATAAAGGTGTTCTCAACTAGCCTACCTGGTTAAATAAAGGTGTTCTCGCCTGGCCTACCTGGTTAAATAAAGGTGTTCTCAACTAGCCTACCTGGTTAAATAAAGGTGTTCTCGCCTGGCCTACCTGGTTAAATAAAGGTGTTCTCAACTAGCCTACCTGGTTAAATAAAGGTGTTCTCCCATGGCCTACCTGGTTAAATAAAGGTGTTCTCAACTAGCCTACCTGGTTAAATAAAGGTGTTCTCGCCTGGCCTACCTGGTTAAATAAAGGTGTTCTCAACTAGCCTACCTGGTTAAATAAAGGTGTTCTCGCCTGGCCTACCTGGTTAAATAAAGGTGTTCTCAACTAGCCTACCTGATTAAATAAAGGTGTTCTCAACTGGCCTACCTGGTTAAATAAAGGTGTTCTCAACTAGCCTACCTGGTTAAATAAAGGTGTTCTCGCCTGGCCTACCTGGTTAAATAAAGGTGTTGTCAACTAGCCTACCTGGTTAAATAAAGGTGTTCTCAACTAGCCTACCTGGTTAAATAAAGGTGTTCTCAACTAGCCTACCTGGTTAAATAAAGGTGTTCTCAACTAGCCTACCTGGTTAAATAAAGGTGTTCTCGCATGGCCTATCTGGTTAAATAAAGGTGTTCTCAACTAGCCTACCTGGTTAAATAAAGGTGTTCTCATCTGGCCTACCTGGTTAAATAAAGGTGTTCTCAACTAGCCTACCTGGTTAAATAAAGGTGTTCTCAACTGGCCTACCTGGTTAAATAAAGGTGTTCTCAACTAGCCTACCTGGTTAAATAAAGTTGTTCTCGCCAGGCCTACCTGGTTAAATAAAGGTGTTCTCGCCTGGCCTACCTGGTTAAATAAAGGTGTTCTCAACTAGCCTACCTGGTTAAATAAAGGTGTTCTCAACTAGCCTACCTGGTTAAATAAAGTTGTTCTCGCCTGGCCTACCTGGTTAAATAAAGGTGTTCTCGCCTGGCCTACCTGGTTAAATAAAGGTGTTCTCAACTAGCCTACCTGGTTAAATAAAGGTGTTCTCAACTAGCCTACCTGGTTAAATAAAGGTGTTCTCAACTAGCCTACCTGGTTAAATAAAGGTGTTCTCAACTAGCCTACCTGGTTAAATAAAGGTGTTCTCGCATGGCCTATCTGGTTAAATAAAGGTGTTCTCAACTAGCCTACCTGGTTAAATAAAGGTGTTCTCGCCTGGCCTACCTGGTTAAATAAAGGTGTTCTCAACTAGCCTACCTGGTTAAATAAAGGTGTTCTTAACTAGCCTACCTGGTTAAATAAAGGTGTTCTCAACTGGCCTACCTGGTTAAATAAAGGTGTTCTCAACTAGCCTACCTGGTTAAATAAAGTTGTTCTCGCCTGGCCTACCTGGTTAAATAAAGGTGTTCTCAACTAGCCTACCTGGTTAAATAAAGGTGTTCTCACCTAGTTAAATAACGGTGAAATAAAAAACATCCTGTTAGTTCTGAAAAGATGCATCTCAAGGAGAGGATTATGGTAATGGATTATGGTAATGGATTATGGTAATCTAAACCAGACAATGCAGAAACGTTCAAGAGAGCTGATCAGGACTTGAAAGAGCTGTGGAAGGCAATCGAAGAGCCACAACTCTTGGCGTTCTTCTCAGAAAGGGGCATCACCTGGAGGTTCATTGCCGCGCGAGCAGCCTGGTTGGGCGGATTCTGAGAAAGACTCATCGGGTCAGTGAAAATATGCCTGAGAAAGGTTCTTGGGAAAACTTCCCTCAACTTTGAAGAGATGTGCACAGTCCGGACAGAGGTTGAAGCTATCCTAAATTCTAGGCCTCTGACTTTTGTGCACAATGAAGTAGATGAACTACAACCCCTGATTCCGGCACACTTCCTGGTGGGTAAAAGACTAACCTCTTTGCCACCCAAGCCATTTCCAGCTGACACTCGGCACCCAAAGCTAAACAAGGATGAAATGACACTCAGATGGAAGTACAGGCAGAAATGTGTGACCAGCTTCTGGAACAGTTGGCGAAGAGACAGTGCAAAGTCAGTGCACCGCTGTGACACACCACAGCCCACCCCACTGAGAGTGGGGTGACGTTGCACTCATCGGAGAAGATAACACACCCGGACAAACCTGGAAACTAGGAAAGATTGAGGAACTGTTTCCAAGTCGAGATGGCCTAGTTAGGTCATGTTCAGATCGTACTGCTTCAAGGACTGTATTCAGGAGACCTATTCAGTTGATATACTGCTTAGAGATTTAGATGAACATGGGGGAGGTAACATTTAATGGTTTACAGTTAATTTATTGAGCTTTATATTTTCTTTACAGTTATTTACATTTGTAATTGTATTAGAATTCATGTGATGGCGATTGAGAGAACTACATACATATTTATGTTGTATTGGTTAGTATTGGATTACGTTATTGACTGCAAGTACCAGAATGCCTTGTGACAGGTAGCAGGAAAAAAAAAGGAGAATGAGACAGTTATGTACACTAGCAACCTTCTTTTATTGTTTTTGTAGAATCTAAAGTTGTTAAATGTAACGTGAACAAGTATTATTACTTACTTATTATCATTACTTTGAAGACAGTTATTTGCTAATAAAGATCAATACCAATACAGAGAGAACGCAGAAGGATTGAAATATGTATTATTACTATTACTATTATTACTATTACTGTCTAGCTAGTAAAGAGACAGGCCTTAGATAATATAATAATAATAATATATTATTACTGCCTAGCTAGTAAAGAGAGGCCTTAGATAATATAATAATACTAATATATTATTACTGTCTAGCTAGTAAAGAGAGGCCTTGGATAATATAATAATACTAATATATTATTACTGCCTAGCTAGTAAAGAGAGGCCTTGGATAATATAATAATAATAATAATACTAATATATTATTACTGCCTAGCTAGTAAAGAGAGGCCTTAGATAATATAATAATATATTATTACTGCCTAGCTAGTAAAGAGAGGCCTTAGATAATATAATAATAATACTATATTATTACTGCCTAGCTAGTAAAGAGAGGCCTTAGATAATATAATAATAATACTATATTATTACTGCCTAGCTAGTAAAGAGAGGCCTTAGATAATATAATAATAATACTATATTATTACTGCCTAGCTAGTAAAGAGAGGCCTTAGTTAATATAATAATAATAATATTATTACTGACTAGCTAGTAAAGAGACAGGCCTTAGATAATACAATAACAATAATAATCATATATTATTACTGCCTAGCTAGGCCTTAGATAATATAATAATAATAATAATCATATATTATTACTGCCTAGCTAGGCCTTAGATAATATTATAATAATAATAATAATCATATATTATTACTGCCTAGCTAGGCCTTAGATAATATTATAATAATAATAATAATAATCATATATTATTACTGCCTAGCTAGGCCTTAGATAATATAATAATAATAATAATAATCATATATTATTACTGCCTAGCTAGGCCTTAGATAATATTATAATAATAATAATAATCATATATTATTACTGCCTAGCTAGGCCTTAGATAATATTATAATAATAATAATAATCATATATTATTACTGCCTAGCTAGGCCTTAGATAATATTATAATAATAATAATAATAATCATATATTATTACTGCCTAGCTAGGCCTTAGATAATATTATAATAATACTAATAATCATATATTATTACTGCCTAGCTAGGCCTTAGATAATATTAAAATAATAATAATAATAATATATTATTAATAATATATTACTGCCTAGCTAGTAATGAGATGTTCCTTAGATATTCATGCATCCTGATGGAAACGGGTCTCTTTTGATCACTTGCCACCACTCTGTACGCTGTATTCCCTCTTTCTCTCCTCTCCTCTTCTTCCCTTTGTCTTAATTTCCTTTTTATGAGAGATTGTCAAAGGGAGCGGTCCCTGAGATGAATGCAAAGCTCATCAAAAGAATCTGAAGCAGCTAATTATTCATATCAGAGCTCAGAGAACTAGTCTTTGTTGTCAACACAGCAGAACTGGAGAGTAGAGTTGGTATAGTCCAACTAACAGTACTGTAGACTTGCTACAGTCCACCAACTACACCTAAACTAACAGTACTGTAGACTTGGTACAGTCCACCAACTACACCTAAACTAACAGTACTGTAGACTTGGTACAGTAGACTTGGTACAGTCCACCAACTACACCTAAACTAACAGTACTGTAGACTTGGTACAGTCCACCAACTACACCCCATCTAACAGTACTGTAGACTTGGTACAGTCCATCAACTACACCCCAACTAACAGTACTGTAGACTTGGTACAGTCCACCAACTACACTCCAACTAACAGTACGGTAGACTTGGTACAGTCCACCAACTACACTCCAACTAACAGTACTGTAGACTTGTTACAGTCCACCAACTAACAGTACTGTAGACTTGGTACAGTCCACCAACTAACAGTACTGTAGACTTGGTACAGTCCACCAACTAACAGTACTGTAGACTTGGTACAGTCCACCAACTACACCCCAACTAACAGTACTGTAGACTTGGTACAGTCCACCAACTACACCCCAACTAACAGTACTGTAGACTTGGTACAGTCCACCAACTACACTCCAACTAACAGTACTGTAGACTTGTTACAGTCCACCAACTAACAGTACTGTAGACTTGGTACAGTCCACCAACTAACAGTACTGTAGACTTGGTACAGTCCACCAACTACACCCCAACTAACAGTACTGTAGACTTGGTACAGTCCACCAACTACACCCCAACTAACAGTACTGTAGACTTGGTACAGTCCACCAACTACACCCCAACTAACAGTACTGTAGACTTGGTACAGTCCACCAACTACACCCCAACTAACAGTACTGTAGACTTAGTACAGTCCACCAACTACACCTAAACTAACAGTACTGTAGACTTGGTACAGTCTACCAACTACACCCCAACTAACAGTACTGTAGACTTGGTACAGTCCACCAACTACACCCCAACTAACAGTACTGTAGACTTGGTACAGTCCACCAACTACACCCCAACTAACAGTACTGTAGACTTGGTACAGTCCACCAACTACACCCCAACTAACAGTACTGTAGACTTGGTACAGTCCACCAACTACACCCCAACTAACAGTACTGTAGACTTGGTACAGTCCACCAACTACACCCCAACTAACAGTACTGTAGACTTGGTACAGTCCACCAACTACACCCCAACTAACAGTACTGTAGACTTGGTACAGTCCACCAACTACACCCCAACTAACAGTACTGTAGACTTGGTACAGTCCACCAACTACACCCCAACTAACAGTACTGTAGACTTAGTACAGTCCACCAACTACACCTAAACTAACAGTACTGTAGACTTGGTACAGTAGACTTGGTACAGTCCACCAACTACAACCGACTAGAACTAGTGTCTGTTGTCAACACAGCAGTTGATGTGGTTAAATACGTGAACACTGACAATGATGATTGTCTCTTATGCTAACATACATCTTTGTCACTTCTCCTCTTCTGTGCATCACTAATAATGTGGAAAACATTTAAAAACAAGTTGGGAGTCAATAGTTCACCGAGTTCATTGACAACTGAACAGTTTGATGTTCATTCCCTTAAAAAGACAACAGTGGAGTATTGCAGCAGATTTCTGAAGCAGAGCCTCATCTGCCATCCAGGGCACCTGATTCAGCTGAGTCTAGTGGGTGAAGCCTCCAGAGGAGGAAATCAGAGTTTATCATCGTTCAGATCCAGCTATCGGAAAGGAGGGGAGGAAGAGGAAGGTGGTGGAGGAGAAGGAAGAGGGGAGGTGGTGGAGGAGGAAGAGGGGAGGTGGTGGAGGAGAAGGGGGAGGAGGAGGAAGAGGGGAGGTGGTGGAGGAGGAAGAGGGGAGGTGGTGGAGGAAAAGGGGGAGGAGGAGGAAAAGGGGAGGTGGTGGAGGAGGAAGAGGGGAGGTGGTGGAGGAAAAGGGGGAGGAGGAGGAAAAGGGGAGGTGGTGGAGGAGAAGGGGAGGAGGAGGAGGAAGAGGGGAGGTGGTGGAGGAGAAGGGGGAGGAGGAGGAAGAGGGGAGGTGGTGGAGGAGAAGGGGGAGGAGGAGGGGAGGTGGTGGAGGAGAAGGGGAGGAGGAGGAAGAGGGGAGGTGGTGGAGGAGAAGGGGGAGGAGGAGGAAGAGGGGAGGTGGTGGAGGAGAAGGGGGCGGAGGAGGAGGAGGAGGAAGAGGGGAGGTGGTGGAGGAGGAAGAGGGGAGGTGGTGGAGGAAAAGGGGGCGGAGGAGGAGGAGGAAGAGGGGAGGTGGTGGAGGAGGAAGAGGGGAGGTGGTGGTGGAGGAGGGGGAGGAAGAGGGGAAGTGCTGGAGGAGGAGGGGGAGGAGGAGGAAGACGGGAGGTGGTGGTGGAGGAGGGGGAGGAGGAGGAAGATGGGAGGTGGTGGAGGAAGACGGGAGGGGGAAGGGGAGGAGGAGGAAGACGGGAGGTGGTGGTGGAGGAGGGGGAGGAGGAAGGGAGGAGGTGGGGAGGAGGAAGGGAGGAGGGGGAGGAGGAAGACGGGAGGTGGTGGTGGAGGAGGAAGACGGGAGGTGGTGGTGGAGGAGGAGGAAGACAGGAGGTGGTGGAGGAGGAGGGGGAGGAGGAAGGGGGAGGTGGTGGAGGAGGAGGGGGAGGAGGAGGAAGGGGGAGGTGGTGGAGGAGGAGGGGGAGGAGGAGGAAGGGGAGGAGGGGGTGGGAGGAGGAAGGGGAGGTGGTGGAGGAAGAGGAAGACGGGAGGTGGTGGTGGAGGAGGAGGAAGACGGGAGGTGGTGGTGGAGGAGGAGGAAGACGGGAGGTGGTGGTGGAGGAGGAGGAAGACGGGAGGTGGTGGAGGAGGAGGGGGTGGTGGAGGAGGAAGACGGGAGGTGGTGGTGGAGGAGGAGGAAGACGGGAGGTGGTGGTGGAGGAGGAGGAAGACGGGAGGTGGTGGAAGAGGTGGTGTTTAGCCGAAGGACCCATTATAAAGAAGGCAGAGGGAGACTTTGAAGCAGCTAGCGGAGCTGTCGGTAAATAAAACATGGGGAGATCTCAGGGAATAAACGCAGGGCACCTATTGAAGCACCTGCAAGGCGGCACAGTACTATATGATTAATCTCTGCCCGACTGTCATATTCAGGTAGATAACTGGTGCTGCAGGAGAGGGATGCTTTGTGAGAGACTACAGCCTCATTCTGCTATCTCTGACAGGGAGGGAGAGAGAGAGAAAGTGAGGGGGAGGGGGGGAGGTAAAGAGAGGGAGGAGAGAGAAGGGGTGAAGGGAGAGAGAGGGAAAGAGAGGAGGGGTAGAGGAGAGAGAGGGAAAGAGAGGAGGGGTAGAGGAGAGAGAGGGAAAGAGAAGGGGTGAAGGGAGAGAGAGGGAAAGAGAGGATGGGGTAGAGGAGAGGGGTGAAGAGGGGTAAAGAGGGAGAGACTACAAAAGGGGGGAAGCGAGGGAGAACAAGGGGGGTGAGAGATAGAGGAGAGTGGCCCCCTCAGTCTGCCTCTTCTCCTCCCCCGTCCGCCCTCTTTTTCCTTAGATCCCTGATGGTGCCGGCATTAGCAGCAGACTTGTTAACTAAACCTCACATTTAGCCAGGAGGGACGCCACTGCAGTAGACTTGTTAACTAAACTTCATATTTGGCCAGGAGGGACGACACTGAAACTGCAGTGTTTGAATTAATAAAAGACTAAAGAAGAGATTTAAGAGAATGTGGAATTTTAGCTCTTCACAGATGAAAGTTCTGCTAACACAGTGATTCTCTGCTGTCTGGATAAAAGACGGGGGAGACTTTTCTAACAGGGGCTGAAAGAATCTTAAATAATGTTGAGTTAACGTTCTTAATATCTGTGAGAGACTGCAAGGATATCGCCAATAAGGTTTTGGAAAGACCAGAAGAACAGCACAAGAAATGTCTGCAAATGAGAAGGAATATTCTTTCTCTTCCCTTCTCCTCCCTTCAACTCTTTTACTATTTGATCAGGGGAAGTTCAACTTAAGTTTAGATAAACAAACACCATATAAAACACCATAGTAACAGACACTGAGACTAAACACCATAGTAACAGACACTGAGACTAAACACCATAGTAACAGACACTGAGACTAAACACCATATTACAGACACTGAGACTAAACACCATAGTAACAGACACTGAGACTAAAAACCATATTACAGACACTGAGACTAAACACCATAGTAACAGACACTGAGACTAAACACCATAGTAACAGACACTGAGACTAAACACCATAGTAACAGACACTGAGACTAAACACCATAGTAACAGACACTGAGACTAAACACCATATTACAGACACTGAGACTAAACACCATAGTAACAGACACTGAGACTAAGCACCATAGTAACAGACACTGAGACTAAAAACCATATTACAGACACAGACTAAAAACCATATTACAGACACTGAGAGTAAACACCATATTACAGACACTGAGACTAAACACCATATTACAGACACTGAGACTAAAAACCATAGTAAGACACTGAGACTAAACACCATATTACAGACACTGCGACTAAACACCATATTACAGACACTGAGACGAAACACCATATTACAGACACTGAGACGAAACACCATAGTAACAGACACTGAGACTAAACACCATATTACAGACACTGAGACTAAACACCATATTACAGACACTGAGACTAAACACCATATTACAGACACTGAGACTAAACACCATATTACAGACACTGAGACGAAACACCATAGTAACAGACACTGAGACTAAACACCATATTACAGACACTGAGACTAAAAACCATATTACAGACACTGAGACTAAACACCATAGTAACAGACACTGAGACTAAACACCATAGTAACAGACACTGAGACTAAAAAACATATTAACAGACACGGAGACAGAATGGTGAGCTCAATAGTTTAGACTACATGCTGGGAGACGGCAGTTCAAGACCCACAAGGGACATGACACTGTCAATATTCCTTACAATACTATCGGGTCTTGATAATGTGAAACATTCCACACATTATGATCATGTCCTTCTCCTCCCACTAACAACCCATGATATTGAACCACACTGAGATGAGTTGTCAGCTTCCTCTGTCTCTAATGTGGATCCATCCTGGCGTACACATCATCCAGAGAGCAGCTTCCTCTGTCTCTAATGTGGATCCATCCTGGCGTACACATCGTCCAGAGAGCAGCTTCCTCTGTCTCTAATGTGGATCCATCCTGACGTACACATCGTCCAGAGAGCAGCTTCCTCTGTCTCTAATGTGGATCCATCCTGACGTACACATCGTCCAGAGAGCAGCTTCCTGTCTCTAAAGTGGATCCATCCTGACATACACATCCAGGACTTCTATTTAGAAACTATTTATCGCCCAGATTACTAACTATATACCCTGAAAACTATATACCATATATACTATATATACTGTATACCCTATATATTATATACCCTGAAAACTATATACTGTATACCCTATATACTATATACCCTGAAAATGATATACCCTATATACTATATATACCCTATATACTATATACCCTGAAAACTATATACCCTATATACTGTATACCCTACATACTATATACCCTGAAAACTCTATACCCTTTAAACTGTATACCCTGAAAACTATATACTATATATACTGTATACCCTATATACTATATAGCCTATACACTACACACTATATACTATATACTGTATAAACTGTATACCCTATACTATATACTGTATACCCTATATACTGTATACCCTAGACTATATACCCTATATACTATATAGCCTATACACTACACACTATACTCTATATACTGTATGCCCCACATACTCTATATACTGTATACCCTATATACTATATACTGTATACCCTAGATACTATATAGCCTATACACTACACACTATATACTGTATACCCTACATACTATATAGCCTATACAATACACACTATATACTGTATACCCTATATACTCTATATACTGTATACCCTATATACTATATAGCCTATACACTACACACTATATACTCTATACCCTATATACTATATAGCCTATACACTACACACTATATACTGTATACTATATAGCCTATACAATACACACTATATACTGTATACCCTATATACTCTATATACTGTATACCCTATATACTATATAGCCTATACACTACACACTATATACTCTATACCCTATATACTATATAGCCTATACACTACACACTATATACTCTATATACTGTATACCCTACATACTATATAGCCTATACAATACACACTATATACTCTATATACTGTATACCCTATATACTCTATATACTGCATACCCTATATACTATATAGCCTATACACTACACACTATATACTATATATACTGTATACCCTACATACTATATAGCCTATACACTACACACTATATACTGTATACCCTACATACTATATAGCCTATACACTACACACAATAGACTCTATATACTGTATACCCGATATACTATATAGCCTATACACTACACACTATATACTCTATATACTGTATACCCTACATACTATATAGCCTATACACTACACACTATATACTCTATATACTGTATACCCTATATACTCTATATACTGTATACCCTATATAGCCTATACACTACACACTATATACTGTATACCCTACATACTATATAGCCTATACACTACACACTATATACTCTATATACTGTATACCCTACATACTACACACACTATATACTGTATACCCTATATACTCTATATACTGTATACCTTATATACTATATAGCCTATACACTACACACTATATACTCTATAAACTGTATACCCTATACTCTATATACTGTATACCCTATATACTATATAGCCTATACACTACACACTATATACTCTAAATACTGTATACCCTACATACTATATAGCCTATACACTACACACTATATACTGTATACCCTATATACTATATAGCCTATACACTACACACTATATACTCTATATACTGTATACCCTACATACTATATAGCCTATACACTACACACAATATACTCTATATACTGTATACCCTATACTCTATATACTGTATACCCTATATACTATATAGCCTATACACTACACACTTTATACTCTATAAACTGTATACCCTATACTCTATATACTGTATACCCTATATAACCAATATACTGTATTCCCTATACACTGTACACCCTATACCCCTATACTCTACATCCTACACCCTATACCTTATATACTCTATATCCTCTACCCTATAAACTATATCCTATACCCTAGTCTCTAGACCCTACACCCTACACTCTATATACTGTATACCCTATAACAATATACTGTATTCCCTCTACTGTATAGCCTATACTCTACATCCTGTATACCCTATATACTATATATTTAATACCCTATACTCTATATACTGTGTACCCAATACCCTATACACCCTATATACCATATACCCTATATACTGTATATCCTATTTTATTTAATTTATTTAATTTAACCTTTATTTAACCAGGAAGGGCTCCTTGAGATTTAATCTCTCTTTTCAAGAGCACCCTGGCCAAGATAGGCAGCACCAAGTCATTACAAAAAAATTAGACAGACAACATGAAAAACTACAAGTAATCTAGTAAAAACCATTGAATTCACAAGAGTATAAAACAGCTAATTAAAAACATTGACAGGTCAGGGAATCAGCCTCAAAATCCTTCATCAGTGATTTAAAAACACCAATCGGGACAAGTTCTTCCAGTTTAAAAGTATTTTGTAAGGCGTTCCAAGACGATGGCGCAGAGCACATAAAAACCCTTTTACCAAATTCAGTTTGGGACATTTGGAACAGTTAGCAGGATAAAGTCCAGCGAACGAAGAGAGTACCCACCACATCTCTGAACAAAATAAAAAGGTAGTAAACCCAAAATGGCTTTGTAAATAAAAGTATACCAGTGACTGAGCCTACGAGTGACTAGAGAAGACCAGCCAACCCTAATGTACAAAGTGCAGTGGTGCGTAAGGGTTTTGCAGTTTAAAATAAATCTCAAAGTGCCATGGTAAATGGTTTCTATAGATCTCAAACACTGAGCGGAAGCATTCACATATAAAATATCCCCATAGTCTAGTAAAGGCATAAATGTAGCTGATACTAGCCTCCTCCTGGCTTCAAAAGAAAAACAGGCCTTATTCCTAAAACAAAATCCCAATTTCAGCTCATTATTTTTGTAAGTTGTTGAATATGTAATTTAAAAGAGAGGCCGTCATCAATTAAAATTCCAAGACATTTATATGCAGTATAAACTGTTTACCCTGCACTGTATACCATATATCCTATACTCTATATCCCATACCATATACTCTCTATACTCTGCATACTGGATACCCTATACCTGTTATACACTATATCCTATACACCCTCCCTATATACCCTATACCTGTTATACACTATATCCTATACACCCTCCCTATATACCCTATACCTGTTATACACTATATCCTATACACCCTCCCTATATACCCTATACCTGTTATACACTATATCCTATACACCCTCCCTATATACCCTATACCTGTTATACACTATATCCTATACACCCTCCCTATATACCCTATACCTGTTATACACTATATCCTATACACCCTCCCTATATACACTATATCCTATACACCCTCCCTATATACCCTATACCTGTTATACACTATATCCTATACACCCTCCCTATATACCCTATACCTGTTATACACTATATCCTATACACCCTCCCTATATACCCTATACCTGTTATACACTATATCCTATACACCTCCCTATATACCCTATACCTGTTATACAAATATCCTTACACCCTCCCTATATACCCTATACCTGTTATACACTATATCCTATACACCCTCCCTATATACCCTATACCTGTTATACACTATATCCTATATACCCTCCCTATATACCCTATACCTGTTATACACTATATCCTATACACCCTCCCTATATACCCTATACCTGTTATACACTATATCCTATACACCCTCCCTATATACCCTATACCTGTTATACACTATATCCTATACACCCTCCCTATATACCCTATACCTGTTATACACTATATCCTATACACCCTCCCTATATACCCTATACCTGTTATACACTATATCCTATACACCCTCCCTATATACCCTATACCTGTTATACACTATATCCTATACACCCTCCCTATATACCCTATACCTGTTATACACTATATCCTATACACCCTCCCTATATACCCTATACCTGTTATACACTATATCCTATACACCCTCCCTATATACCCTATACCTGTTATACACTATATCCTATACACCCTCCCTATATACCCTATACCTGTTATACACTATATCCTATACACCCTCCCTATATACCCTATACCTGTTATACACTATATCCTATACACCCTCCCTATATACCCTATACCTGTTATACACTATATCCTATACACCCTCCCTATATACCCTATACCTGTTATACACTATATCCTATACACCCTCCCTATATACCCTATACCTGTTATACACTATATCCTATACACCCTCCCTATATACCCTATACCTGTTATACACTATATCCTATACACCCTCCCTATATACCCTATACCTGTTATACACTATATCCTATACACCCTCCCTATATACCCTATACCTGTTATACACTATATCCTATACACCCTCCCTATATACCCTATACCTGTTATACACTATATCCTATACACCCTCCCTATATACCCTATACCTGTTATACACTATATCCTATACACCCTCCCTATATACCCTATACCTGTTATACACTATATCCTATACACCCTCCCTATATACCCTATACCTATCCTATTATACACTATATCCTATACACCCTCCCTATATACCCTATACCTGTTATACACTATATCCTATACACCCTCCCTATATACCCTATACCTGTTATACACTATATCCTATACACCCTCCCTATATACCCTATACCTGTTATACACTATATCCTATACACCCTCCCTATATACCCTATACCTGTTATACACTATATCCTATACACCCTCCCTATATACCCTATACCTGTTATACACTATATCCTATACACCCTCCCTATATACCCTATACCTGTTATACACTATATCCTATACACCCTCCCTATATACCCTATACCTGTTATACACTATATCCTATACACCCTCCCTATATACCCTATACCTGTTATACACTATATCCTATACACCCTCCCTATATACCCTATACCTGTTATACACTATATCCTATACACCCTCCCTATATACCCTATACCCAATAATATATACCCTATACCTGTTATACACTATATCCTATACACCCTCCCTATATACCCTATACCTGTTATACACTATATCCTATACACCCTCCCTATATACCCTATACCTGTTATACACTATATCCTATACACCCTCCCTATATACCCTATACCTGTTATACACTATATCCTATACACCCTCCCTATATACCCTATACCTGTTATACACTATATCCTATACACCCTCCCTATATACCCTATACCTGTTATACACTATATCCTATACACCCTCCCTATATACCCTATACCTGTTATACACTATATCCTATATACCCTCCCTATATACCCTATACCTGTTATACACTATATCCTATATACCCTCCCTATATACCCTATACCTGTTATACACTATATCCTATACACCCTCCCTATATACCCTATACCTGTTATACACTATATCCTATACACCCTCCCTATATACCCTATACCTGTTATACACTATATCCTATACACCCTCCCTATATACCCTATACCCAATAATATATACCCTTTACTCTATATGCCAAACATCCTTGTACTCATACTGGATACCCTATACCCTATATACTGTACACCCTGCTCAATATACTCTATACCCTCCCTATATACTCAATAGCTCATAATCTATACCCTTTAATCTGTACTCTAAACACCCTACACTCTATACCCTACACTCTAAACATCCAAGTCCATACTGTATACTCTATACACTAAACATCCTATACTCCATACTGTATACCCTATACCTTAAACACTAAAACATCCTATACTCCATACCCTAGACTCTATTACCTATACATTCTATACACTCTTTACTCCATACACCCTATACTCTATACCCTCCCTATATACTCTATACCTTGTAATCTATACCCTATATCATATACACTAAACATTGTACACACCATACTGTATACCCTACACTCTAAACCCTAAACCCTATACACCCAGTACTTCATGCTGTATACCCTATACACTATATACCCTATACGCTAAACATCATATACTCTATACCCTATACACTATAGTCTATACTCTAAACATCATATACTCTATACCCTATACACTATATACCCTATACACTAATCATATACTCTATACCCTATACACTATATCGTCTATACCCTAAACATCATATACTCTATACCCTAATCATATACTCTATACCCTAAACATCATATAATCTATACCCTACACCCTCTATACCCTCTACACCCTATACATACCCTAGACTCTATACCCTCTACACCCTATATATCCCCTAGAATCTATACCCTAGACTCTAGACCCTAGACTCTAGACCCTAGACTCAGTACACTATATCCCCTATACCCTACACCCTAGAGTCTATATCCTACACCCTATATACTCTATACCCTAGACCCTATAGTCTATATCCTACACCCTATATACTCTGTACCCTAGACCCTACACTATATCCTCTATACCCTATATCCTATACTCTTAGTGACTGCTTGAGATACACAGTACGCCTCCTCCACACAACAGATACTATATTCACAAACAAAGAACACAGTACCGATCTGCCCCCGAGGAGAAACAAACTGCAGTCCTCGGTCTGTCCCCTGACAGAGTAGGGGGAACTGCATGGCCTTTCTGAATGTACCCATGTGTGAGTGTGTGTGTGTGTGTGTGTGTGTGTGTGTGTGTACGTACAACAGAGAGAATTGCAAGGAATTTCTGAATTTACCCATATTTGATAATGTACTTCAGGCAGAATTCAAAGCGTACATTAATGATAGAGGTGGATTAGAGCTGGGAGACTAGAGCTGGGAGACTAGAGCTGGGAGACTAGAGCTGGGAGACTAGAGCTGGGAGACTAGAGCTGGGAGACTAGAGCTGGGACACTAGAGCTGGGAGACTAGAGCTGGGAGACTAGAGCTGGGAGACTAGAGCTGGGAGACTAGAGCTGGGACACTAGAGCTGGGAGACACAGACTAGAGCTGGGAGACTAGAGTTGGGAGACTAGAGCTGGGAGACACAGACTAGAGCTGGGAGACTAGAGCTGGGAGACTAGAGCTGGGAGACTAGAGCTGGGAGACTAGAGCTGGGAGACACAGACTAGAGCTGGGAGACTAGAGCTGGGAGACTAGAGCTGGGAGACTAGAGTTGGGAGACTAGAGCTGGGAGACACAGACTAGAGCTGGGAGACTAGAGCTGGGAGACTAGAGCTGGGAGACTAGAGCTGGGAGACTAGAGCTGGGAGACACAGACTAGAGCTGGGAGACTAGAGCTGGGAGACTAGAGCTGGGAGACTAGAGCTGGGAGACTAGAGCTGGGAGAAGGGAGCTGGGAGACTAGAGCTGGGAGACACAGACTAGAGCTGGGAGACTAGAGTTGGGAAACTAGAGCTGGGAGACACAGACTAGAGCTGGGAGACTAGAGCTGGGAGACTAGAGCTGGGAGACTAGAGCTGGGAGACTAGAGCTGGGAGACTAGAGCTGGGAGACACAGACTAGAGCTGGGAGACTAGAGCTGGGAGACTAGAGCTGGGAGACTAGAGTTGGGAGACTAGAGCTGGGAGACACAGACTAGAGCTGGGAGACACAGACTAGAGCTGGGAGACTAGAGTTGGGAGACTAGAGCTGGGAGACACAGACTAGAGCTGGGACACTAGAGCTGGGAGACTAGAGCTGGGAGACTAGAGCTGGGAGACTAGAGCTGGGAGACACAGACTAGAGCTGGGAGACTAGAGTTGGGAAACTAGAGCTGGGAGACACAGACTAGAGCTGGGAGACTAGAGCTGGGAGACTAGAGCTGGGAGACTAGAGCTGGGACACTAGAGCTGGGAGACACAGACTAGAGCTGGGAGCCTAGAGCTGGGAGACACAGACTAGAGCTGGGAGCCTAGAGCTGGGAGACACAGACTAGAGCTGGGAGACTAAATCAAATCAAATCAAATTTATTTATATAGCCCTTCGTACATCAGCTGATATCTCAAAGTGCTGTACAGAAACCCAGCCTAAAACCCCAAACAGCAAGCAATGCAGGTGTAGAAGCACGGCAATGCAGGTGCAGACTAGACTAGAGCTGGGAGACACAGACTAGAGCTGGGAGACTAGAGCTGGGAGACTAGAGCTGGGAGACACAGACTAGAGCTGGGAGACTAGAGCTGGGAGACTAGAACTGGGAGACACAGACTAGAGCTGGGAGCCTAGGGAGCTGAGCTGGGAGACACAGACTAGAGTTGGGAGACTAGAGCTGGGAGACACAGACTAGACTAGAGCTGGGAGACTATAGCTGGGAGACAGACTAGAGCTGGGAGACTAGAGCTGGGAGACTAGACTAGAGCTGGGAGACACAGACTAGAGCTGGGAGACTAGAGCTGGGAGACACAGACTAGAGCTGGGAGACTAGAGCTGGGAGACACAGACTAGAGCTGGGAGACACAGACTAGAGCTGGGAGACACAGACTAGAGCTGGGAGACTAGAGCTGGGAGAGCTAGACTAGAGCTGGGAGATAGACTAGAGCTGGGAGACTAGAGCTGGGAGACACAGACTAGAGCTGGGAGACTAGAGCTGGGAGACACAGACTAGAGTTGGGAGACTAGAGCTGAGACTAGAGCTGGGAGACTAGAGCTGGGAGACAGACTAGAGTTGGGAGACTAGAGCTGGGAGACTAGAGCTGGGAGACACAGACTAGAGTTGGGAGACTAGAGCTGGGAGACTAGAGCTGGGAGACTAGAGCTGGGAGACACAGACTAGAGCTGGGAGACTAGAGTTGGGAGACTAGAGCTGGGAGACACAGACTAGAGCTGGGAGACTAGAGCTGGGAGACTAGAGCTGGGACACTAGAGCTGGGAGACACAGACTAGAGCTGGGAGACTAGAGCTGGGAGACTAGAGCTGGGAGACTAGAGCTGGGAGACACAGACTAGAGCTGGACTAGAGCTGGGAGACTAGAGCTGGGAGACTAGAGCTGGGAGACTAGAGCTGGGAGACTAGAGCAGACTAGAGCTGGGAGACTAGAGCTGGGAGACACAGACTAGAGCTGGGAGACACAGACTAGAGCTGGGAGACTAGAGCTGGGAGACACAGACTAGAGCTGGGAGACTAGAGCTGGGAGACACAGACTAGAGCTGGGAGACTAGAGCTGGGAGACACAGACTAGAGCTGGGAGACTAGAGCTGGGAGACACAGACTAGAGCTGGGAGACTAGAGCTGGGAGACACAGACTAGAGCTGGGAGACTAGAGCTGGGAGACACAGACTAGAGCTGGGAGACTAGAGCTGGGAGACACAGACTAGAGCTGGGAGACTAGAGCTGGGAGACTAGAGCTGGGAGACTAGAGCTGGGAGACTAGAGCTGGGAGACTAGAGCTGGGAGACTAGACTAGAGCTGGGAGACACAGACTAGAGCTGGGAGACTAGAGCTGGGAGACTAGAGCTGGGAGACTAGAGCTGGGAGACAGACTAGCTGGGAGACACAGACTAGAGCTGGGAGACTAGAGCTGGGAGACACAGACTAGAGCTGGGAGACACAGACTAGAGCTGGGAGACACAGACTAGAGCTGGGAGACACAGAGACTAGAGCTGGGAGACAGAGCTGGGAGACTAGAGCTGGGAGACACAGACTAGAGCTGGGAGACTAGAGCTGGGAGACACAGACTAGAGCTGGGAGACTAGAGCTAGAGCTGGGAGACAGACTAGAGCTGGGAGACTAGAGCTGGGAGACACAGACTAGAGCTGGGAGACTAGAGCTGGGAGACACAGACTAGAGCTGGGAGACTAGAGCTGGGAGACTAGAGCTGGGAGACTAGAGCTGGGAGACACAGACTAGGGGGAGACTGGGAGACTAGAGCTGGAGAGAGACTAGAGCTGGGAGACTAGAGCTAGAGCTGGGAGACTAGAGCTGGGACAGAGCACTAGAGCTGGGAGACTAGAGCTGGGAGACTAGAGCTGGGAGACTAGAGCTGGGAGACTAGAGCTGGGAGACACAGACTAGAGCTGGGAGACTAGAGCTGGGAGACTAGAGCTGGGAGACTAGAGCTGGGAGACACAGACTAGAGCTGGGAGACTAGAGCTGGGAGACACAGACTAGAGAGACTAGAGCTGGGAGACTAGAGCTGGGAGACACAGACTAGAGCTGGGAGACTAGAGTTGGGAGACTAGAGCTGGGAGACACAGACTAGAGCTGGGAGACTAGAGCTGGGAGACTAGAGCTGGGAGACTAGAGCTGGGAGACTAGAGCTGGGAGACACAGACTAGAGCTGGGAGACTAGAGCTGGGAGACTAGAGCTGGGAGACACAGACTAGAGCTGGGAGACTAGAGCTGGGAGACACAGACTAGAGCTGGGAGACTAGAGCTGGGAGACTAGAGCTGGGAGACACAGACTAGAGCTGGGAGCCTAGAGCTGGGAGACACAGACTAGAGTTGGGAGACTGGGAGACTAGAGCTGGGAGACACAGACTAGAGTTGGGAGACTAGAGCTGGGAGACACAGACTAGAGCTGGGAGACTAGACTACAGCTGGGAGACACAGACTAGAGTTGGGAGACTAGAGCTGGGAGACACAGACTAGAGCTGGGAGACTAGAGCTGGGAGACACAGACTAGAGCTGGGAGACTAGAGCTGGGAGACACAGACTAGAGCTGGGAGACTAGACTAGAGCTGGGAGACAGACTAGAGCTGGGAGACTAGAGCTGGGAGACACAGACTAGAGCTGGGAGACTAGAGCTGGGAGACACAGACTAGAGTTGGGAGACTAGAGCTGGGAGACTAGAGCTGGGAGACACAGACTAGAGCTGGGAGACTAGAGCTGGGAGACCGAGACTAGAGCTGGGACACTAGAGCTGGGAGACTAGAGCTGGGAGACACAGACTAGAGTTGGGAGACTAGAGCTGGGAGACGCAGACTAGAGCTGGGAGACTAGAGCTGGGAGACTAAAGCTGGGAGACTAGAGCTGGGAGACTAGAGCTGGGAGACACAGACTAGAGCTGGGAGACACAGACTAGAGCTGGGAGACTAGAGCTGGGAGACACAGACTAGAGCTGGGAGACTAGACTAGAGCTGAGAGACACAGACTAGAGCTGGGAGACACAGACTAGAGCTGGGAGACTAGAGCTGGGAGACACAGACTAGAGCTGGGAGACTAGACTAGAGCTGGGAGACACAGACTAGAGCTGGGAGACTAGAGCTGGGAGACACAGACTAGAGTTGGGAGACTAGAGCTGGGAGACACAAACTAGAGCTGGGAGACTAGAGCTGGGAGACAAGAGCTGGGAGACAAGAGCTGGGAGACACAGACTAGAGCTGGGAGACTAGACTAGAGCTGGGAGAGACAGACTAGAGTTGGGAGACTAGAGCTGCGAGACTAGAGCTGGGAGACACAGACTAGAGTTGGGAGACTAGAGCTGGGAGAAACTAGAGCTGGGAGACTAGAGCTGGGAGACACAGACTAGAGCTGGGAGACTAGAGCTGGGAGACACAGACTAGAGTTGGGAGACTAGAGCTGGGAGACTAGAGCTGGGAGACACAGACTAGAGATGGGAGACTAGAGCTGGGAGACACAGACTAGAGCTGGGAGACACAGACTAGAGCTGGGAGACTAGAGCTGGGAGACAGACTAGAGCTGGGAGACACAGACTAGAGCTGGGAGACTAGAGCTGGGAGACTAGAGCTGGGAGACACAGAATAGAGTTGGGAGACTAGAGCTGGGAGACAGACTAGAGCTGGGAGACGCAGACTAGAGCTGGGAGACTAGAGCTGGGAGACTAAAGCTGGGAGACTAAAGCTGGGAGACTGGAGCTGGGAGACTAGAGCTGGAAGATGCAGACTAGAGCTGGGAGACTAGACCTGGGAGACTAGAGGTGGGAGACTAGAGCTGGGAGACTAGAGCTGCTGAGACTAGAGCTGCGAGACTAGAGCTGCGAGACTAGAGCTGGGAGACTAGAGGTGGGAGACTAGAGGTGGGAGACTAGAGGTGGGAGACTAGTGTTGGGAGACTAGTGTTGGGAGACTAGTGTTGGGAGACTAGAGCTGGGAGACTAGAGCTGGGAGATGCAGACTAGAGCTGGGAGACATAGACTAGAGCTGGGAGACATAGACTAGAGCTGGGAGAAATAGACTAGAGCTGGGAGAAATAGACTAGAGCTGTGAGACAACAGCTGGAGGATGCAGACTAGAGCTGGGAGACGCAGACTAGAGCTGGAAGACTAGAGCTGGGAAACTAGAGCTGGGAGACGCAGACTAGAGTTGGGAGACACAGACTAGAGCTGGGAGACACAGACTAGAGCTGGGAGACACAGACTAGAGCTGGGAGACACAGACTAGAGCTGGGAGACGAGCAGACTAGAGCTGGGAGACGAGACTAGAGCTGGGAGACAGACTAGAGCTGGGAGACACAGACTAGAGCTGGGAGACACAGACTAGAGCTGGGAGACAGACTAGAGCTGGGAGACTAGAGCTGGGAGACAGACTAGAGCTGGGAGAGCTGGGACACAGACTAGAGCTGGGAGACACAGACTAGAGCTGGGAGACACAGACTAGAGCTGGGAGACACAGACTGGAGCTGGGAGACACAGACTGGAGAGCTGGGAGACAGACTAGACTAGAGCTGGGAGACAGAGACTAGAGCTGGGAGACATAGACTAGAGCTGGGAGACATAGACTAGAGCTGGGAGACACAGACTAGAGCTGGGAGACACAGACTAGAGCTGGGAGACACAGACTAGAGCTGGGAGACACAGACTAGAGCTGGGAGACACAGACTAGAGCTGGGAGACACAGACTAGAGCTGGGAGACTAGACTGGGAGAGACTAGAGCTGGGAGACTAGACTAGAGCTGGGAGATAGACTAGAGCTGGGAGACTAGAGCTGGGAGACACAGACTAGAGCTGGGAGACTAGAGCTGGGAGACAGACTAGACTAGAGCTGGGAGACTAGAGCTGGGAGACTAGAGCTGGGAGACACAGACTAGAGTTGGGAGACTAGAGCTGGGAGACTAGAGCTGGGAGACTAGAGCTGGGAGACTAGAGCTGGGACACTAGAGCTGGGAGACTAGAGCTGGGAGACTAGAGCTGGGACACTAGAGCTGGGACACTAGAGCTGGGAGACACAGACTAGAGCTGGGAGACTAGAGTTGGGAGACTAGAGCTGGGAGACACAGACTAGAGCTGGGAGACTAGAGCTGGGAGACTAGAGCTGGGACACTAGAGCTGGGAGACACAGACTAGAGCTGGGAGACTAGAGCTGCTAGAGACTAGAGCTGGGAGACTAGAGCTGGGAGACACAGACTAGAGCTGGGAGACTAGAGTTGGGAGACAGAGCAGACTAGAGCTGGGAGACTACAGACTAGAGCTGGGAGACTAGAGCTGGGAGACACAGACTAGAGCTGGGAGACTAGAGCAGACTAGAGCTGGGAGACACAGACTAGAGCTGGGAGACTAGAGCTGGGAGACACAGACTAGAGCTGGGAGACTAGAGCTGGGAGACTAGAGCTGGGAGACACAGACTAGAGCTGGGAGACTAGAGCTGGGAGACACAGACTAGAGCTGGGAGACTAGAGCTGGGAGACACAGACTAGAGCTGGGGGAGACTAGAGCTGGGAGACTAGAGCTGGGAGACTAGACTAGAGCTGGGAGACACAGACTAGAGTTGGGAGACTAGAGCTGGGAGACACAGACTAGAGCTGGGAGACTAGAGCTGGGAGACTAGGGAGCTGGGACACTAGAGCTGGGAGACACAGACTAGAGCTGGGAGAGACTAGAGCTGGGAGACTAGAGCTGGGAGACACAGACTAGAGCTGGGAGACTAGAGCTGGGAGACTAGAGCTGGGACACTAGAGCTGGGAGACACAGACTAGAGCTGGGAGACTAGAGCTGGGAGACTAGAGCTGGGAGACTAGAGCTGGGAGACTGGGAGACAGACTAGAGCTGGGGAGACTAGAGTTGGGAGACTAGAGCTGGGAGACACAGACTAGAGCTGGGAGACTAGAGCTGGGAGACTAGAGCTGGGAGACTAGAGCTGGGAGACTAGAGCTGGGAGACACAGACTAGAGCTGGGAGACTAGAGCTGGGAGACTAGAGCTGGGAGACACAGACTAGAGCTGGGAGACTAGAGCTGGGAGACACAGACTAGAGCTGGGAGACTAGAGCTGGGAGACTAGAGCTGGGAGACACAGACTAGAGCTGGGAGACCTAGGGAGCTGGGAGACACAGACTAGAGCTGGGAGACTAGAGCTGGGAGACACAGACTAGAGTTGGGAGACTAGAGCTGGGAGACACAGACTAGAGCTGGGAGACTAGAGCTGGGAGACAGCTGGGAGACACAGACTAGAGCTGGGAGACTAGAGCTGGGAGACACAGACTAGAGCTGGGAGACTAGAGCTGGGAGACACAGACTAGAGCTGGGAGACTAGAGCTGGGAGACACAGACTAGAGCTGGGAGACTAGACTAGAGCTGGGAGACAGACTAGAGCTGGGAGACTAGAGCTGGGAGACACAGACTAGAGCTGGGAGACTAGAGCTGGGAGACAGACTAGAGCTGGGAGACTAGAGCTGGGAGACTAGAGCTGGGAGACACAGACTAGAGCTGGGAGACTAGAGCTGGGAGACCGAGACTAGAGCTGGGACACTAGAGCTGGGAGACTAGAGCTGGGAGACACAGACTAGAGTTGGGAGACTAGAGCTGGGAGACACAGACTAGAGCTGGGAGACTAGAGCTGGGAGACTAAAGCTGGGAGACTAGAGCTGGGAGACTAGAGCTGGGAGACACAGACTAGAGCTGGGAGACACAGACTAGAGCTGGGAGACTAGAGCTGGGAGACACAGACTAGAGCTGGGAGACTAGACTAGAGCTGGAGACAGAGACTAGAGCTGGGAGACACAGACTAGAGCTGGGAGACTAGAGCTGGGAGACACAGACTAGAGCTGGGAGACTAGACTAGAGCTGGGAGACACAGACTAGAGCTGGGAGACTAGAGCTGGGAGACACAGACTAGAGTTGGGAGACTAGAGCTGGGAGACACAAACTAGAGCTGGGAGACTAGAGCTGGGAGACAAGAGCTGGGAGACACAGACTAGAGCTGGGAGACTAGACTAGAGCTGGGAGAGACAGACTAGAGCTGGGAGACTAGAGCTGCGAGACTAGAGCTGGGAGACACAGACTAGAGTTGGGAGACTAGAGCTGGGAGAAACTAGAGCTGGGAGACTAGAGCTGGGAGACACAGACTAGAGCTGGGAGACTAGAGCTGGGAGACTAGAGCAGACAGACTAGAGTTGGGAGACTAGAGCTGGGAGACTAGAGCTGGGAGACACAGACTAGAGATGGGAGACTAGAGCTGGGAGACACAGACTAGAGCTGGGAGACACAGACTAGAGCTGGGAGACTAGAGCTGGGAGAGACAGACTAGAGCTGGGAGACACAGACTAGAGCTGGGAGACTAGAGCTGGGAGACTAGAGCTGGGAGACACAGAATAGAGTTGGGAGACTAGAGCTGGGAGACAGACTAGAGCTGGGAGACGCAGACTAGAGCTGGGAGACTAGAGCTGGGAGACTAAAGCTGGGAGACTGGAGCTGGGAGACTAGAGCTGGAAGATGCAGACTAGAGCTGGGAGACTAGAGGTGGGAGACTAGAGGTGGGAGACTAGACCTGGGAGACACAGACTACAGCTGGGAGACTAGAGCTGCGAGACTAGAGCTGAGCTGAGACTAGAGCTGGGAGACTAGAGGTGGGAGACTAGAGGTGGGAGACTAGAGCTGGGAGACTAGTGTTGGGAGACTAGTGTTGGGAGACTAGTGTTGGGAGACTAGAGCTGGGAGACTAGAGCTGGGAGATGCAGACTAGAGCTGGGAGACATAGACTAGAGCTGGGAGACATAGACTAGAGCTGGGAGAAATAGACTAGAGCTGGGAGAAATAGACTAGAGCTGTGAGACAACAGCTGGAGGATGCAGACTAGAGCTGGGAGACGACTAGAGCTGGAAGACTAGAGCTGGGAAACTAGAGCTGGGAGACGCAGACTAGAGTTGGGAGACACAGACTGAGCTGGGAGACACAGACTAGAGCTGGGAGACACAGACTAGAGCTGGGAGACACAGACTAGAGCTGGGAGACGCAGACTAGAGCTGGGAGACGCAGACTAGAGCTGGGAGACAGACTAGAGCTGGGAGACACAGACTAGAGCTGGGAGACACAGACAGACTAGAGCTGGGAGACAGACTAGAGCTGGGAGACTAGAGCTGGGAGACAGACTAGAGCTGGGAGACACAGACTAGAGCTGGGAGACACAGACTAGAGCTGGGAGACACAGACTAGAGCTGGGAGACACAGACTGGAGCTGGGAGACACAGACTGGAGCTGGGAGACACAGACTAGAGCTGGGAGACACAGACTAGAGCTGGGAGACACAGACTAGAGCTGGGAGACACAGACTAGAGCTGGGAGACAGACTAGGGGAGACACAGACTGAGCTGGGAGACTGGAGCTGGGAGACACAGAGACACAGACTGGAGCTGGGAGACAGACTAGAGCTGGGAGACACAGACTAGAGCTGGGAGATGCAGACTAGAGCTGGGAGACATAGACTAGAGCTGGGAGACAGACTAGAGCTGGGAGAAATAGACTAGAGCTGTGAGACAACAGCTGGAGGAGCAGACTAGAGCTGGGAGACTAGAGCTGGGAGACGCAGACTAGAGTTGGGAGACACAGACTAGAGCTGGGAGACACAGACTAGAGCTGGGAGACACAGACTAGAGCTGGGAGACACAGACTAGAGCTGGGAGACACAGACTAGAGCTGGGAGACACAGACTAGAGCTGGGAGACACAGACTAGAGCTGGGAGACTAGAGCTGGAGCTGGGAGACTAGAGCTGGTAGACTAGAGCTGGGAGACACAGACTAGAGTTGGGAGACTAGAGCTGGGAGACACAGACTAGAGCTGGGAGACTAGAGCTGGGAGACTAGAGCTGGGAGACACAGACTAGAGCTGGGAGACTAGAGCTGGGAGACTAGAGCTGGGAGACTAGAGCTGGGAGACTAGAGCTGGGAGAGAAGAGCTGGGAGACTAGAGCTGGGACACAGACTAGAGCTGGGAGAGTAGAGCTGGGAGACTAGAGCTGGGACACAGACTAGAGCTGGGAGACTAGAGCTGGGACACAGACTAGAGCTGGGAGAGTAGAGCTGGGAGAATAGATCTGGGAGACACAAACTAGTGTCTACCTATACTGTCTTCAAAATCACACAAACCAAATAAGACAATGTCATGATGGAGGTGTTACGTACCAGCATAGAGTTCTCTCTCTCAGAGGTGTTACGTACCAGCATAGAGTTCTCTCTCTCTCAGAGGTGTTACGTAACAGCATAGAGTTCTCTCTCTCTCTCAGAGGTGTTACGTAACAGCATAGAGTTCTCTCTCTCTCTCAGAGGTGTTACGTACCAGCATAGAGTTCTCTCTCTCAGAGGTGTTACGTACCAGCATAGAGTTCTCTCTCTCAGAGGTGTTACTTACCAGCATAGAGTTCTCTCTCTCAGAGGTGTTACGTACCAGCATAGAGTTCTCTCTCTCAGAGGTGTTACGTACCAGCATAGAGTTCTCTCTCTCTCAGAGGTGTTACGTACCAGCATAGTTCTCTCTCTCTCTCAGAGGTGTTACGTACCAGCATAGAGTTCTCTCTCTCTCAGAGGTGTTACGTACCAGCATAGAGTTCTCTCTCTCAGAGGTGTTACGTACCAGCATAGAGTTCTCTCTCTCTCAGAGGTGTTACGTACCAGCATAGTTCTCTCTCTCTCTCAGAGGTGTTACGTACCAGCATAGAGTTCTCTCTCTCAGAGGTGTTACGTACCAGCATAGTTCTCTCTCTCTCTCTCAGAGGTGTTACGTACCAGCATAGAGTTCTCTCTCTCTCAGAGGTGTTACGTACCAGCATAGAGTTCTCTCTCTCTCTCAGAGGTGTTACGTACCAGCATAGAGTTCTCTCTCTCTCTCTCAGAGGTGTTACGTACCAGCATAGAGTTCTCTCTCTCGTTGAAGGGCTGTGGTTCAGTAAAAAACTCTGTGTTGTGGTCCAGTCTGCCATGGCCTCCGTACTGCACCTCATCACTGTCCAGCTTGATGGTGTATCTGTGTGGGGTCAAAGGTTAAGGAACACTGGCATAAAGAGAAATGGAAAAAGATGGAGATAGAAGGAACATAAGAAGGGCGATGAGGAAGAGACAGGAAAGGAGGAACATAAGAAGGGTGATGAGGAAGAGACAGGAAGGGAGGAACATAAGAAGGGTGATGAGGAAGAGACAGGAAAGGAGGAACATAAGGGCGATGAGGAAGAGACAGGAAGGAATGGAACATAAGGGCGATGAGGAAGAGACAGGAAGGGAATGGAACATAAGAAGGGTGATGAGGAAGAGACAGGAAAGGAGGAACATAAGGGCGATGAGGAAGAGACAGGAAGGGAGGAACATAAGGGTGATGAGGAAGAGATGGGAAAGGAGGAACATAAGGGCGATGAGGAAGAGACAGGAAGGGAGGAACATAAGGGCGATGAGGAAGAGACAGGAAGGGAGGAACACAAGAAAGGAGGAACATAAGAAGGGTGATGAGGAAGAGACGGGAAAGGAGGAACATAAGGGCGATGAGGAAGAGACAGGAAAGGAGGAACACAAGGGCGATGAGGAAGAGACAGGAAAGGAGGAACATAAGGGTGATGAGGAAGAGATGGGAAAGGAGGAACATAAGGGCGATGAGGAAGAGACAGGAAAGGAGGAACATAAGGGCGATGAGGAAGAGACAGGAAGGGAGGAACATAAGGGTGATGAGGAAGAGACAGGAAGGGAGGAACATAAGGGAAACCTTCCTCCACCTACACACCTCCCTGTTATGCTGTGTGACTGACAACACTGGCCCACATTAACACACAGTCCAATAGGAAAGTGTCTGAACCGTGCAGCTCAACAGATTAATTTATTACATAAATAATGTATTTCATCAAACAAACAAAACAAAACAAATCTCTGTGTCTTTGCTACACTGACTCAATGAAATATTAAATAAAGTAATTTCCTTTGACTCGTGTAGGGAAAGAAACAGAGGAGAGAAGTACGTGAGCAGGCTATTGGGGGGGGATTTGGTTCTACACTTTTATTTGTACGATCCCTCTTGTTCTCCTGAACTTGTAATCAGTCAAAGTCTGTACAGAATGGAACCCTATTCCCTACATAGTGCGCACTCCTTTTGACTACAGCCCTATGTGCCCCGGTTAAAAAATAGTGCACTATAAAGACTTGGAATAGGGTTTCATTCAGGACAAATCTAGGGTAGATTGATGGCTTGGCCCACTGGGCATTATATTCTCTATGCATGTGAGAGCCTTGTGCCTGCCAATACAACCAACAAGGTACTATAGTTAACAGGGTGTCAGTGAAATATATCATATGTATGGTCCAAATATGACGAGATATGCATGTCAAATGTAAATATTTAATATATTCCTATACGCTGTGGGTATATAACGATATTGGCCTGTGGTAGCTACATGACAAGGAGAGAAGGAGAGGAGAGGAATGGGGATAAAGAGAGAGAGAGAGAGATAAAGAGAGAGAGAGAGAGAGAAGAGAGAGAGAGAGAGAGAGAGAGAGAGAGAGAGAGAGAGAGAGAGAGAGAGAGAGAGAGAGAGAGAGGAGAGAGAGAGAGAGAGAATAGATGAATTGGACCTGGGAGGCTCTTCTCTCTCTGTGGTGTTTTGTTTACCTTTGTCTCTCTGAGCACCTCAATAGACAGGACAGTAGATCTGAGTCCAAAATGACACCCTAATTCCTTATACTTTCCCCAACTCTGGTCAAAAGTAGTGTGCTATCTTGGGAATAGAGTGCCATTTGGGACACAATCCTAGGTAACAAACAACCAGGAGCTAGGCAGGAAGGAACACACATGCAAACTGGATCCTAATTGGCTAGGTGAAAATCACCTCATCTCCCCATAGGCCAGTCTGAGGAAGGAGTCAGTTGGAGTCAGATCCTCAAACACTTCCTGGTTCTGCCCCAGGGCCGGGGAACATTCTACTTGTCTGCTTTGATAGCCATGATTAAAAAGAAAGAAGCTCTGCTCAGTGTTTCATTATTTCTACTGAGAAAGACATACACACTCCTCCCCCCTCTCCCTATCTCCTCCCCCTCCCCCTCTCTATCTCCCCCTCTCCCTCTCCTACTCTCCCCTCTCTTCCTCCCCCTCTCTATCTCCTCCCCCTCTCCCTCTCCTCCTCCCCCTCCCCATCTCCATCTCCTCCTCCCTCACTTCCTCTCCATCTCCTCCCCCATCTCCCTCTCCCCTCCCCCTCTCTTCCTCCCTCACTTCCTCTCCCTTCCCCATCTCCTCCCCCTCTCCATCTCCTCCCCCTCTCCCTCTCTTCCTCTCCCCTCCCTATCTCCCTCTATCCTCTCCCTATCTCCTTCCTATCTCCTCCTCCCCTCTTCCTCTCCCCTCCCTATCTCCCTCTCTCCTCCCCCACTCCCTATCTCCCTCTCTTCCTCCTCTCCCCTCCCTATCTCCTCCCCCTCTCTCCCCTCCCTATCTCCCTCTATCCTCTCCCTATCTCCCTCTATCTTCTCCCTCTCCCCTCCTCCCTATCTCCCTCTCTTCCTCCCCCGATCCCTATCTCCTCCCCCTCTCCATCTCCTCCCCCTCTCCCCACCCTATCCCCCTCTCTCCTCCCACTCTCCCCTCCCTATCCCCCTCTCTCCTCCCTATCCCCCTCTCTCCTCCCCCCACTCCCTATCTCCTCCCCTCTCTCCCTCCCTATCTCCTCCCCCTCTCCCCATCTCCCTCTATCCTCTCCCCCGCTCCCTATATTCTCCCCCTCTCCCTCCCCCTCTCCTGCCCTCTCTCTCTCCTCTCCCTTCCCCTCTCGCTCACTCCTCCCCCTCTCTCCTCTCCCTCCCCCCCTCGCTCACTCCTCCCCCTCTCCTCCCCCTCTCGCTCCCTCTCCCTTCCCCCTCTTTCTCACCCTCGCTCCTCCTCCCCCTCTCCCCTCCCCCGCTCCCTATCCCCTCCCCCACATCTCCCTCTATCCTCTCCCGCTCCCTATATTCTCCCCCCTCTCTCTCACCCTCGCTCCTCACCCTCTCCTCCCCCTCTCCCTCACCCTCTCTCCTCCCCCCCCACATCTCCCTCTATCCTCTCCCGCTCCCTATATTCTCTCCCCTCTCCCTCTCCTCTCCCCTCTCCCTCACCCTCGCTCCTCCCTCTCTCCTTCCCCTCTCCCTCTCTCCTCCCGCTCCCTCACCCTCGCTCCTCCCCGTCTCCCTTCCCCTCTCCCTCACCCTCTCTCCCCCTCTCCCTTTCCTCCCCCTCACTATCTCCTCCCCCTCTCCTCCTCTCCCTCACTATCTCCTCCCCCTCACTATCTCCTCCCCCTCTCTTCCTCTCCCCTCCCTATCTCCCTCTATCCTCTCCCTATCTCCTCACCCTCTCCTCCCCGTCTCCTCCCCCCCTCACCCTCTCTCCCCCCCACATCTCCCTCTATCCTCTCCCGCTCCCTATATTCTCTCCCCTCTCACTCCCGCTCCCTCCCCTCCCCCTCCTCCCTCTGTTCCTCTCCCCTCCCTATCTCCCTCTCTCCTCCCCCTCTCTCCCTCTCTTCCTCCCCGATCGCTATCTCCTCCCCCTCCCTATCCCCCTCTCCTCCCCCCCACTCCCTATCTCCTCCACCTCTCCCCTCCCTATTCCCCTCTCTCCTCCCCCACTCCCTCTCTCCCTCCCTCACTCCCTCTCTCCCTCCCTATCCCCCTCTCTCTCCCCCACTCCCTATCTCCTCCACCCCTCCCCTCCCTATTCCCCTCTCTCCTCCCCACTCCCTCTCTCCCTCTCTCCCTCCCTCCTCCCCCACTCCCTCCCTCTCTCCTCCCTATCTCCTCCCCCTCTCCCTCTCTCCTCCCCCACATCTCCCTCTATCCTCTCCCGCTCCCTATATTCTCCCCCTCTCCCTCCCCCTCTCCTCTCCCTCATGGCCTCTAAACCTTCAAGCTGCATACTGGACCCTATTCCAACTAAACTACTGAAAGAGCTGCTTCCTGTGCTTGGCCCTCCTATGTTGAACATAATAAACGGCTCTCTATCCACCGGATGTGTACCAAACTCACTAAAAGTGGCAGTAATAAAGCCTCTCTTGAAAAAGCCAAACCTTGACCCAGAAAATATAAAAAACTATAGGCCTATATCGAATCTTCCATTCCTCTCAACATTTTTAGAAAAGGCTGTTGCGCAGCAACTTACTGCCTTCCTGAAGACAAACAATGTATACGAAATGCTTCAGTCTGGTTTTAGACCCCATCATAGCACTGAGACGGCACTTGTGAAGGTGGTAAATGACATTTTAATGGCATCAGACCGAGGCTCTGCATCTGTCCTCGTGCTCCTAGACCTTAGTGCTGCTTTTGATACCATCGATCACCACATTCTTTTGGAGAGATTGGAAACTCAAATTGGTCTACACGGACAAGTTCTGGCCTGGTTTAGATCTTATCTGTCGGAAAGATATCAGTTTGTCTCTGTGAATGGTTTGTCCTCTGACAAATCAACTGTAAATTTCGGTGTTCCTCAAGGTTCCGTTTTGGGACCACTATTGTTTTCACTATATATTTTACCTCTTGGGGATGTTATTCGAAAACATAATGTTAACTTTCACTGCTATGCGGATGACACACAGCTGTACATTTCAATGAAACATGGTGAAGCCCCAAAATTGCCCTTGCTAGAAGCATATGTTTCAGACATAAGGAAGTGGATGGCTGCAAACTTTCTACTTTTAAACTCGGACAAAACAGAGATGCTTGTTATAGGTCCCAAGAAACAAAGAGATCTTCTGTTGAATCTGACAATTAATCTTAATGGTTGTACAGTCGTCTCAAATAAAACTGTGAAGGACCTCGGCGTTACTCTGGACCCTGATCTCTCTTTTGAAGAACATATCAAGACCATTTCAAGGACAGCTTTTTTCCATCTACGTAACATTGCAAAAATCAGAAACTTTCTGTCCAAAAATGATGCAGAAAAATTAATCCATGCTTTTGTCACTTCTAGGTTAGACTACTGCAATGCTCTACTTTCCGGCTACCCGGATAAAGCACTAAATAAACTTCAGTTAGTACTAAATACGGCTGCTCGAATTCTGACTAGAAAAAAAAAAAAATTGATCATATTACTCCAGTGCTAGCCTCCCTACAATGGCTTCCTGTCAAAGCAAGGGCTGATTTCAAGGTTTTACTGCTAACCTACAAAGCATTACATGGGCTTGCTCCTACCTATCTCTCTGATTTGGTCCTGCCGTACATACCTACACGTACGCTACGGTCACAAGACGCAGGCCTCCTAATTGTCCCTAGAATTTCTAAGCAAACAGCTGGAGGCAGGGCTTTCTCCTATAGAGCTCCATTTTTATGGAACGGTCTGCCTACCCATGTCAGAGACGCAAACTCGGTCTCAACCTTTAAGTCCTTACTGAAGACTTATCTCTTCAGTGGGTCATATGATTGAGTGTAGTCTGGCCCAGGAGTGGGAAGGTGAACGGAAAGGCTCTGGAGCACCGAACCGCCCTTGCTGTCTCTGCCTGGCCGGTTCCCCTCTTCCCACTGGGATTCTCTGCCTCTAACCCTATTACAGGGGCTGAGTCACTGGCTTACTGGGGCTCTCTCTTGCCGTCCCTGGAAGGGGTGCGTCACCTGAGTGGGTTGATTCACTGATGTGGTCATCCTGTCTGGGATGGCGCCCCCTTGGGTTGTGCCATGGCGGAGTTCTTTGTGGGCTATACTCAGCCTTGTCTCAGGATGGTAAGTTGGTGGTTGAAGATATCCCTCTAGTGGTGTGGGGGCTGTGCTTTGGCAAAGTGGGTGGGGTTATATCCTTCCTGTTTGGCCCTGTCTGGGGTGTCCTCGGATGGGGCCACAGTGTCTCCTGACCCCTCCTGTCTCAGCCTCCAGTATTTATGCTTCAGTAGTTAATGTGTCGGGGGGCTAGGGTCAGTTTGTTATATCTGGAGTACCTCTCCTGTCCTATTCGGTGTCCTGTGTGAATCTAAGTGTGCGTTCTCTAATTCTCTCTTTCTCTCTCTCTCTCTCTCTCAGAGGACCTGAGCCCTAGGACCATGCCCCAGGACTACCTGACATGATGACTCCTTGCTGTCCCCAGTCCACCTGGCCGTGCTGCTGCTCCAGTTTCAACTGTTCTGCCTTATTATTATACGACCATGCTGGTCATATATGAACATTTGAACATCTTGGCCATGTTCTGTTATAATCTCCACCCGGCACAGCCAGAAGAGGACTGGCCACCCCACATAGCCTGGTTCCTCTCTAGGTTTCTTCCTAGGTTTTGGCCTTTCTAGGGAGTTTTTCCTAGCCACCGTGCTTCTACACCTGCATTGCTTGCTGTTTGGGGTTTTAGGCTGGGTTTCTGTACAGCACTTTGAGATATCAGCTGATGTACGAAGGGCTGTATAAATACATTTGATTTGATTTGATCTCCTCCCCCTCTCCCTCTCCTGCCCCCTCTCTCTCCTCCCCCTCTCCCTTCCCCTTCACCCTCGCCCTCCCCTCTCCCCCTCTCCCTTCCCTCCCCCACATCTCCCTCTATCCTCTCCCGCTCCCTATATTCTCTCCCCTCTCCCTCCCGCTCCCTCTCCTTCCCCCTCTCCCTCTCCCTCGTTCCTCCCCCTCTCCCTTCCCCTCCCTCTCCCTCACACTCTCTCCTCCCCCTTTCCTCCTCTCCCTCACCCTCTCTCCTCTCCCTCTCCTCCTCTCCCTCTCCTCTTCTCCCTCTCCCGCTCCCTCCCCCTCTCTCCTCCCCCTCCCCCTTTTCTCCTCTCCCTCTCCTCCCCTCTCCCGCTCCCTCACCCTCTCTCCTCCCCCCCCCCTTTTCTCCTCTCCCGCTCCCTCACCCTCTCCCTCACTCTCTCCCCCTCTCCTTTCCTCCTCACCCTCTCCCTCACCCTCTCTCCTCCCCCTCCCCTTTCCTCCTCTCCCGCTCCCTCTCTCCCTCACCCTCCCGCTCTCCCTTTCCTCCTCTCCCTTTCCTCCTCTCCCTCTCCCTTTCCTCCTCACCCTCTCTCCCTCCCCCTCTCCTCCTCTCCCTCTCTCCTCCCCCTCTCCACTTCTCCGTCTCCCTTCTCCCTTTCCTCCTTACATTAGAGAATCCTGAAAACATCCTTTTTTGTTGTGGATATTTAAGGATGGTTCTAAAAAATAAAACAAAAGAAAACATAGTAATAAAATCTCTCAGGAATCATAACGTAAAGCAAAGATGAGAATCAACAGACTCAAAGACTCCGGCAGGAATATTACCTATCCTAGTGATTTCAATTCAGTTGATACCACAGTGGAGTATATGATTAGTTAGATAATGACTGACTAGATAATGAACATTGTTATCCTACCATCCACACATCGCAATTCATTCAAGGCTCATTTAAAAGCTGATTTCAAACCATCTGGCTGCAATCCAGCAACCAAAGACATTAAATAACCTTATGCCTCTTCTGTGTGTGTGTGTGTGTGTTCGCATGGTGAATTGTAAATGGAGGACAGTTAATTTGATGTTCCCTGGCCAACATTGTCTGGGGTAAGTGGAGCTCCAGGAGGCATTCAACAATGAGGTTTGTGTTATTGTCTACAGATGGCTGCTATCACAGCCTGCAGTTCAGCTGTGAATGAGGTTTGTGTTATTGTCTACAGATGGCTGCTATCACAGCCTGCAGTTCAGCTGTGAATGAGGTTTGTGTTATTGTCTACAGATGGCTGCTATGACAGCCTGCAGTTCAGCTGTGAATGAGGTTTGTGTTATTGTCTACAGATGGCTGCTATCACAGCCTGCAGTTCAGCTGTGAATGAGGTTTGTGTTATTGTCTACAGATGGCTGCTATGACAGCCTGCAGTTCAGCTGTGAATGAGGTTTGTGTTATTGTCTACAGATGGCTGCTATCACAGCCTGCAGTTCAGCTGTGAATGAGGTTTGTGTTATTGTTGTGAAGTATTGTAATCAATACAGGCTTTGTGAATAGGGGGAACATTTAGGAAAACGGTCAATTCTGAAGCATTGACCTGGCCCCATCGCTCCCTACCCACCCCCATCGCTCCCTACCCACCCCCATCGCTCCCTACCCACCCCCATCGCTCCCTACCCACCCCCATCGCTCCCTGCCCACCCCCATTGCTCCCTAACCCCCCCCATTGCTCCCTACCAACCCCCATCGCTCATTACCCCTACCTACCCACCCCCATTGCTCATTACCCCTACCTAAGCACCCCATCGCTCATTACCCCCACCCCATCGCCTACCCACCCCCCCCATCGCTCATTACCCCTACCTAAGCACCCCCATCGCTCCTTACCCCTACCTACCCACCCCCATCGCTCCTTACCCCTACCTACCCACCCCCATCGCTCATTACCCCTACCTACCCACACCCATCGCTCATTACCCCTACCTACCCACCCCCATCACTCATTACCCCTACCTACCCACCCCCATCACTCATTACCCCCATCGCCCCTACCTCACCCCCATCGCTCATTACCCCTACCTAAGCACCCCCATCGCTCATTACCCCTACCTAAGCACCCCCATCGCTCCTTACCCCTACCCACCCACATCGCTCATTACCCCCCATACCTACCCACCCCCCCATCGCTCATTACCCCTACCTACCCACCCCATCACTCATTACCCCTACCTACCCACCCCCATCACCCCCTTACCCCTACCTACCCACCCCCATCACTCCTTACCCCCACCTACCCACACCCCCCTATCGATTCCTACCCATCACTTCCTACACACCCCCATCGCTCCCTACCCATCACTTCCTATACACCCCCATCCCCTACCTACCCACCCCATCGCTTCCTACTCATCGCTTCCTACCCATCACCTCCCTACCCACCCCCATCGCTCCCTACCCATCACTTCCTATACACCCCCATCGCTCCCCCTACACACCCCCATCGCTTCCTACCCACCCCCATCGTTTCCACCCACCCCCATCGCTCCCTACACACCCCCATCGATTCCTACCCACCCCCCCCCCCTCCCTACCCACCCCCATCGCTCCCTACACACCCCCATCGAATCCTACCCACCCCCATCGCTTCCTACCCATCGATTCCTACCCACCCCCATCGCCTCCTACCCACCTCCATCGCTTCCTACCCACCACCATCGCTGCCTACCCATCATTTCTACACACACCCATCGCTTCCAACACACCCCCATCGCTTCCTACACACCCCCCATCGCTCCCTACCCACCCCATCACCTCCTACCCATCCCCATCACTTCCTACCACCACCATCACTTCCTACACACCCCTTCACTTCCTACCCACCCCCATGACTTCCTACCCATCGCTTCCTACACACCCCCATCGCTTCCTACACATCCCCATCGCTTCCTACCCATCCCCATCGCTTCCTACCCACCCCCATCGCTTCCTACCACCCCCATCACTTCCTACCCACCCCCATCGATTTCAACCCATCACTTCCTACACCCCCCCATCGCTTCCTACCAATCACTTCCTACCCATCGCTTCCTACAGACCCCCATCAATTCCTACCCACCCCCATCACACCCTACCCATCGATTCCTACCCACCCCATCACTTCCTACCCACCCCCATCGCTTCCTACACACCCCCATCGCTTCCTAAAAACCCCATCGCTCCCTACCCATGACTTCCTACCCACCACCATCGCTCCCTACCCACCCCCCCATTGCTCCTTACCCCTACCTACCCACCCCCATCACCCCTACCTACCCACCTCCATCGCTCCCTACCCCTACCTATCCACCCCCATCACTCATTACCCCTACCTACCCACCCCCATCACTCATTACCCCTACCTACCCACCCCCATCGCTCATTACCCCTACCTACCCACCCCCATCGCTCCTTACCCCTACCTACCCACCCCCATCACCCCTACCTACCCACCCCCATCACTCTTTCCCCCACCTACCCACCCCCATCGCTACTTACCCCTACCTGCCCACCCCCATCGCTCCTTAACCCTACCTGCCCACCCCCATCGCTCCTTACCCCTACCTGCCCACCCCCATCGCTCATTACACCTACCTACCCACCCCCATCGCTCCCTACCCCTACCTACCCACCCCCCCATCGCTCCCTACCCCTACCTACCCACCCCCATCGCTCATTACCCCTACCTACCCACCCCCATCGCTCAAACCCCTACCTACCCACCCCCATCGCTCATTACCCCTACCTACCCACCCCCATCGCTCATTACCCCTACCTACCCACCCCCATCACTCATGACCCCTATCTACCCACCCCCATCACTCATTACCCCTATCTACCCACCCCCATCGCTCCCTACCACTATCTACCCACCCCCATCGCTCATTACCCCTACCTACCCCTCCCTACCCACCCCCATCGCTCCCTACCCCTATCTACCCACCCCCATCGCTTCCTACCCATCGATTCCTACCCACCCCATCACTTCCTACCCAACCCCATCGCTTCCTACCCACACCCATCGCTTCCTACCCACCCCCATCGCTTCCTACCCACCCCCATCGCTTCCTACACACCCCCATCACCTCCTACCCATGACCTCCTACCCACCACCATCGCTCCCTACCCACCCCCATCGCTCCCCACCCCTACCTACCCACCCCCATCACCCCTACCTACCCACCCCCATCGCTCCCTACCCCTACCTACCCACCCCCATCGCTCCTACCCCTACCTATCCACCCCCCCCATCGCTCATTACCCCTACCTACCCACCCCATCACTCATTACCCCTACCTACCCACCCCCATCGCTCCTTACCACTATCTACCCACCCCCATCGCTCATTACCCCTACCTACCCACCCCCATCGCTCATTACCCCTACCTACCCACCCCCATCGCTCATTACCCCTACCTACCCACACACATCGCTCATTACCCCTACCTACCCACCCCTATCACTCATTACCCCTACCTACCCCCTCATCGCTCATCACCCCTACCTACCCACCCCTATCACTCATTACCCCTACCTACCCACACCCATCGCTCATTACCCCTACCTACCCACCCCTATCACTCATTACCCCTACCCCCCATCGCTCATCACCCCTACCTACCCACCCCCATCGCTCCCAACCCACCCCCATTTCTCATTACCCCTACCTACCCACCCCCACCGCTCATTACTCCTACACACCCCCATCGCTCCCTATCCATCACTTCCTATACACCCCCATCGCTCCCTACACACCCCCATCGCTTCCTATACACCCCCATCGCTCCCTACCCACCCCCATCGCCCCCTACCCATCGCTTCCTACACACCCCAATCGCTTCCTACCCATCACTTCCTACCCATCGCTCCCTACCCACCCCCATCGCCCCCTACCCATCACTTCCTACCCACCCCATCACTTCCTACCCATGACTTCCTACCCACCCCCATCACTCCTTACCCCTACCTACCCACCCCATCACCCCTACCTACCCACCCCCATCGCTCCC
>NC_056441.1:88350259-88388728 GCF_018296145.1 Oncorhynchus tshawytscha
AGAGAGAACAGAAACAGAGCTAGAGTAGAGACAGACAGACAGAAGAGCTAGAGTAGAGACAGACAGGCAGAACAGAGCTAGAGTAGAGACAGACATAACAGAGCTAGAGTGGAGACAGATAGACAGACAGAACAGAGCTAGAGTAGAGACAGACAGACAGAACAGAGCTAGAGTAGAGACAGACAAGACAGAACAGAGCTAGACTAGAGACAGACAGAAAGAACAGAGCTAGAGTAGAGACAGACAGACAGAACAGAGCTAGAGTAGAGACAGACAAGCAGAACAAAGCTAGAGTAGAGACAGACAGACCGAACAGAGCTAGAGTAGAGACAGACAGACAGAACAGAGCTAGAGTAGAGACAGACAGAAAGAACAGAGCTAGAGTAGAGACAGACAGACATACAGACAGACAGAACAGAGCTAGAGTGGAGACAGACAGAACAGACAGAACAGAGCTAGAGTAGAGACAGACAGGCAGAACAGAGCTAGAGTAGAGACAGACAGACATAACAGAGCTAGAGTAGAGACAGATAGACAGACAGACAGAACAGAGCTAGAGTAGAGACAGATAGACAGACAGAGAGACAGAACAGAGCTAGAGTAGAGACAGACAGACAGAACAGAGCTAGAGTAGAGACAGACATAACTGACAGAACAGAGCTAGAGTAGAGACAGACAGACAGAATAGAGCTAGAGTAGAGACAGACAAACAGAACAGAGCTAGAGTAGAGACATACAGACAGAACAGAGCTAGAGTAGAGACAGACAGAAAGAACAGAGCTAGAGTAGAGACAGACAGACAGAACAGAGCTAGAGTAGAGACAGACAGACAGAACAGAGCTAGAGTAGAGACAGACAGACAGAACAGAGCTAGAGTGGAGACAGACAGACAGACAGACAGGCAGAACAGAGCTAGAGTAGAGACAGACAGACAGAAAAGAGCTAGAGTAGAGACAGACAGACAGAACAGAGCTAGAGTGGAGACAGACAGAACAGACAGAACAGAGCTAGAGTAGAGACAGACAGACAGAACAGAGCTAGAGTAGAGACAGACAAGCAGAACAGAGCTTGAGTAGAGACAGACAGAACTGACAGAACAGAGCTAGAGTAGAGACAGACAGACAGAACAGAGCTAGAGTAGAGACAGACAGAACAGAGCTAGAGTAGAGACAGACAGAACAGAACAGAGCTAGAGTAGAGACAGATAGACAGACAGAGAGACAGAACAGAGCTAGAGTAGAGACACAGACAGAACAGAGCTAGAGTAGAGACAGACATAACTGACAGAACAGAGCTAGAGTAGAGACAGACAGACAGAATAGAGCTAGAGTAGAGACATACAGACAGAACAGAGGTAGAGTAGAGACAGACAGACAGAACAGAGATAGAGTAGAGACATACAGACAGAACAGAGCTAGAGTAGAGACAGACAGAAAGAACAGAGCTAGAGTAGAGACAGACAGACAGAACAGAGCTAGAGTAGAGACAGACAGACAGAACAGAGCTAGAGTAGAGACAGACAGACAGACAGACAGGCAGAACAGAGCTAGAGTAGAGACAGACAGACAGAAAAGAGCTAGAGTAGAGACAGACAGAACAGAGCTAGAGTGGAAACAGACAGACAGAACAGAGCTAGAGTGGAGACAGACAGAACAGACAGAACAGAGCTAGAGTAGAGACAGACAGACAGAACAGAGCTAGAGTAGAGACAGACAAGCAGAACAGAGCTTGAGTAGAGACAGACAGAACTGACAGAACAGAGCTAGAGTAGAGACAGACAGAACAGACAGAACAGAGCTAGAGTAGAGACAGATAGACAGAACAGAGCTAGAGTAGAGACAGACAGACAGAACAGAGCTAGAGTAGAGACAGACAGAACTGACAGAACAGAGCTAGAGTAGAGAAAGACAGACAGAATAGAGCTAGAGTAGAGACAGACAAGCAGAACAGAGCTAGAGTAGAGACAGACAGACAGAACAGAGCTAGAGTAGAGACAGACAGACAGAACAGAGCTAGAGTAGAGACAGACAGACAGAACAGAGCTAGAGTAGAGACAGACAGACAGAACAGAGCTAGAGTAGAGACAGACAGACAGAACAGAGCTAGAGTAGAGACAGACAGAACAGAGCTAGACAGAGACAGACAGAACAGAGCTAGAGTAGAGACAGACAGACAGAACAGAGCTAGAGTAGAGACAGAACTGACAGACAGACAGACAGACAGACAGAACAGAGCTAGAGTAGAGACAGACAGAAGAACAGAGCTAGAGTAGAGACAGACAGACAGAACAGAGCTAGAGTAGAGACAGACAGAACAGAGCTAGAGTAGAGACAGACAGAACAGAGCTAGAGTAGAGACAGACAGAACAGAGCTAGAGTAGAGACAGACAGAACAGAGAGAGAGTAGAGACAGACAGAGAGAACAGAGCTAGAGTAGAGACAGACAGAACAGAGCTAGAGTAGAGACAGACAGACAGAACAGAGCTAGAGTAGAGACAGACAGAAGAACAGAGCTAGAGTAGAGACAGACAGAACAGAGCTAGAGTAGAGACAGACAGAACAGAGCTAGAGTAGAGACAGACAGAACAGAACAGAGCTAGAGTAGAGACAGACAAGCAGAACAGAGCTAGAGTAGAGACAGACAGACAGAACAGAGCTAGAGTAGAGACAGACAGAACAGAACAGAGCTAGTAGAGACAGACAGACAGAACAGAGCTAGAGTAGAGACAGACAGACAGACAGAGCTAGAACAGAGCAGACAGACAGAACAGAGCTAGAGTAGAGACAGAGACAGACAGAAGACAGACAGACAGAACAGAGCTAGAGTAGAGACAGACAGAAGAACAGAGCTAGAGTAGAGACAGAACAGAGCTAGAGTAGAGACAGACAGAACAGAGCTAGAGTAGAGACAGACAGAACAGAGCTAGAGTAGAGACAGACAGAACAGAGCTAGAGTAGAGACAGACAGAACAGAGCTAGAGTAGAGACAGACAGAACAGAGCTAGAGTAGAGACAGACAGACAGACAGAGCTAGAGTAGAGACAGACAGACAGAACAGAGCTAGAGTAGAGACAGACAGAACAGAGCTAGAGTAGAGACAGACAGAACAGAGAGCTAGAGCTAGAGACAGACAGACAGAACAGAGCTAGAGTAGAGACAGACAGAACAGAGCTAGAGTAGAGACAGACAGAAGAACAGAGCTAGAGTAGAGACAGACAGAACAGAACAGAGCTAGAGTAGAGACAGACAGACAGAACAGAGCTAGAGTAGAGACAGACAGAACAGAGCTAGAGTAGAGACAGACAGACAGAGCTAGAAGAGACAGACAGAACAGAGCTAGAGAGAGACAGACAGACAGAACAGAGCTAGAGTAGAGACAGACAGACAGAACAGAGCTAGAGTAGAGACAGACAGAACAGAACAGAGCTAGAGTAGAGACAGACAGAACAGAGCTAGAGTAGAGACAGACAGACAGAACAGAGCTAGAGTAGAGACAGACAGACAGAACAGAGCTAGAGTAGAGACAGACAGAACAGAGCTAGAGTAGAGACAGACAGACAGAACAGAGCTAGAGTAGAGACAGACAGACAGACAGAACAGAGCTAGAGTAGAGACAGACAGACAGAACAGAGCTAGAGTAGAGACAGACAGAACAGAGCTAGAGTAGAGACAGACAGAACAGAACAGAGCTAGAGTAGAGACAGACAGACAGAACAGAGCTAGAGTAGAGACAGACAGAACAGAGCTAGAGTAGAGACAGACAGAACAGAGCTAGAGTAGAGAGACAGACAGACAGAACAGAGCTAGAGTAGAGACAGACAGACAGACACAGAACAGAACAGAGCTAGAGTAGAGACAGACAGAACAGAGCAGAGCAGACAGAACAGAGCTAGAGTAGAGACAGACAGAACAGAACAGAGCTAGAGTAGAGACAGACAGAACAGAGCAGAGCAGAGACAGACAGAGAGACAGACAGACAGACAGAACAGAACAGAGCTAGAGTAGAGACAGACAGAGAACAGAGCTAGAGTAGAGACAGACAGAACAGAGCTAGAGTAGAGACAGACAGACAGACAGAGACAGAGCTAGAGTAGAGACAGACAGAACAGAGCTAGAGTAGAGACAGACAGAACAGAGCTAGAGTAGAGACAGACAGACAGAACAGAGCTAGACAGACAGACAGAACAGAGCTAGAGCTAGAGACAGACAGACAGAGCAGAACAGAGCTAGAGACAGAGAACAGAGCTAGAGTAGAGACAGACAGAACAGAGCTAGAGTAGAGACAGACAGACAGAACAGAGCTAGAGTAGAGACAGACAGACAGAACAGAGCTAGAGTAGAGACAGACAGACAGAACAGAGCTAGAGTAGAGACAGACAGACAGAACAGAGCTAGAGTAGAACAGAGCTAGAGCTAGAGAGAGACAGACAGAACAGAACAGAGCTAGAGACAGACAGAACAGAACAGAGCAGACAGACAGACAGAACAGAGCTAGAGAGAGACAGACAGACAGAACAGAGCTAGAGTAGAGACAGACAGACAGACAGAACAGAGCTAGAGTAGAGACAGACAGACAGAACAGAGCTAGAGTAGAGACAGACAGACAGAACAGAGCTAGAGTAGAGACAGACAGAACAGAGCTAGAGTAGAACAGACAGACAGAACAGAGCTAGAGTAGAGACAGACAGACAGAACAGAGCTAGAGTAGAGACAGACAGAACAGACAGACAGACAGACAGACAGAACAGAGCTAGAGTAGAGACAGACAGAACAGAGCTAGAGTAGAGACAGACAGACAGAACAGAGCTAGAGTAGAGACAGACAGAACAGAGCTAGAGTAGAGACAGACAGACAGAACAGAGCTAGAGTAGAGACAGACAGAGACAGACAGAAGAACAGAGCTAGAGTAGAGACAGACAGACAGAACAGAGCTAGAGTAGAGACAGACAGAACAGAACAGAGCTAGAGTAGAGACAGACAGACAGAACAGAGCTAGAGTAGAGACAGACAGACAGAACAGAGCTAGAGTAGAGACAGACAGACAGAACAGAGCTAGAGTAGAGACAGACAGACAGAGCAGAGCTAGAGACAGACAGACAGACAGAACAGAGCTAGAGTAGAGACAGACAGACAGAACAGAGCTAGAGTAGAGACAGACAGACAGAACAGAGCTAGAGTAGAGACAGACAGACAGAACAGAGCTAGAGTAGAGACAGACAGACAGACAGAACAGAGCTAGAGTAGAGACAGACAGACAGAACAGAGCTAGAGTAGAGACAGACAGAACAGACAGAACAGAGCTAGAGTAGAGACAGACAGACAGAACAGACAGAACAGAGCTAGAGAGAGACAGACAGAAACAGAGCTAGAGTAGAGACAGACAGAACAGAGCTAGAGTAGAGACAGACAGACAGAACAGAGCTAGAGTAGAGACAGACAGACAGAACAGAGAGACTAGAGTAGAGACAGACAGAACAGAGCTAGACAGACAGACAGAACAGAGCTAGAGTAGAGACAGACAGAACAGAACAGAGCTAGAGTAGAGACAGACAGACAGAAGAACAGAGCTAGAGTAGAGACAGACAGAAGCAGAACAGAGCTAGAGTAGAGACAGACAGAACAGAGCTAGAGACAGACAGAAACAGAGCTAGAGTAGAGACAGACAGAACAGAACAGCTAGAGTAGAGACAGACAGAACAGAGCTAGAGTAGAGACAGACAGAACAGAGCAGAGCTAGAGTAGAGACAGACAGAACAGAGCTAGAGTAGAGACAGACAGACAGAACAGAGCTAGAGTAGAGACAGAAACAGAGCTAGACAGAGACAGACAGAACAGAGCTAGAGTAGAGACAGACAGAACAGAGCTAGAGTAGAGACAGACAGACAGAACAGAGCTAGAGTAGAGACAGACAGAACAGAGCTAGAGTAGAGACAGACAGAACAGAACAGAGCTAGAGTAGAGACAGACAGACAGAACAGAGCTAGACAGAACAGAGCAGAACAGAGCTAGAGAGAGAACAGACAGACAGAACAGAGCTAGAGTAGAGACAGACAGAACAGAGCTAGAGTAGAGACAGACAGAACAGAGCTAGAGTAGAGACAGACAGACAGAACAGAGCTAGAGTAGAGACAGACAGAACAGAGCTAGAGTAGAGACAGACAGAACAGAGCTAGAGTAGAGACAGACAGAACAGAGAGCAGAGACAGAGACAGACAGAGAACAGAGCTACAGAGCTAGAGACAGACAGACAGAACAGAGCTAGAGTAGAGACAGACAGACAGAACAGAGCTAGAGTAGAGACAGACAGACAGAACAGAGCTAGAGTAGAGACAGACAGACAGAACAGAGCTAGAGTAGAGACAGACAGAACAGAGAACAGAGCTAGAGTAGAGACAGACAGACAGAACAGAGCTAGAGTAGAGACAGACAGAACAGAGCTAGAGTAGAGACAGACAGAACAGAACAGAGCTAGAGTAGAGACAGACAGACCGAACAGAGCTAGAGTAGAGACAGACAGACAGAACAGAGCTAGAGTAGAGACAGACAGACAGAACAGAGCTAGAGTAGAGACAGACAGACAGAACAGAGCTAGAGTAGAGACAGACAAGCAGAACAGAGCTAGAGTAGAGACAGACAGACAGACAGAACAGAGCTAGAGTAGAGACAGACAAGCAGAACAGAGCTAGAGTAGAGACAGACAAGCAGAACAGAACAGAGCTAGAGTAGAGACAGACAGAACAGAGCTAGAGTAGAGACAGACAGAACAGAGCTAGAGTAGAGACAGACAGAACTGACAGAACAGAGCTAGAGTAGAGAAAGACAGACAGAATAGAGCTAGAGTAGAGACAGACAAGCAGAACAGAGCTAGAGTAGAGACAGACAGAGACAGAACAGAGCTAGAGTAGAGACAGACAGAACAGACAGAACAGAGCTAGAGTAGAGACAGACAGACAGAACAGAGCTAGAGTAGAGACAGACAAGACAGAACAGAGCTAGAGTAGAGACAGACAGACAGAACAGAGCTAGAGTAGAGACAGACAGACAGAGTAGAGAACAGAGCTAGAGTAGAGACAGACAGACAGAACAGAGCTAGAGTAGAGACAGACAGACAGAACAGAGCTAGAGTAGAGACAGACAGACAGAACAGAGCTAGAGACAGACAGAACAGAGCTAGAGTAGAGACAGACAGAACAGAACAGAGCTAGAGTAGAGACAGACAGAGCAGAGCTAGAGCTAGAGACAGACAGAGAACAGACAGAGACAGACAGAACAGAGCTAGAGAGAGACAGACAGAACAGAACAGAGCTAGAGTAGAGACAGACAGACAGAACAGAGCTAGAGTAGAGACAGACAGACAGAAACAGAGCTAGAGTAGAGACAGACAGACAGAACAGAGCAGAGTAGAGACAGACAGAGACAGACAGAGCTAGAGTAGAGACAGACAGACAGAACAGAGCTAGAGTAGAGACAGACAGACAGAACAGAGCTAGAGTAGAGACAGACAGAACACAGAACAGAGCTAGAGTAGAGACAGACAGAGACAGACAGAACAGAGCTAGAGTAGAGACAGACAGACAGAACAGAGCTAGAGTAGAGACAGACAGACAGAACAGAGCTAGAGTAGAGACAGACAGACAGAACAGAGCTAGAGTAGAGACAGACAGACAGAACAGAGCTAGAGTAGAGACAGACAGAGAACAGAGCTAGAGACAGACAGACAGACAGAACAGAGCTAGAGTAGAGACAGACAGAAACAGAGCTAGAGTAGAGACAGACAGAAGAACAGAGCTAGAGTAGAGACAGACAGAAGAACAGAGCTAGAGTAGAGACAGACAGAAGAACAGAGCTAGAGTAGAGACAGACAGAACAGACAGAACAGAGCTAGAGTAGAGACAGACAGAACAGAGCTAGAGTAGAGACAGACAGAGAACAGAGCTAGAGTAGAGACAGACAGAACAGAGCTAGAGTAGAGACAGACAGAAGAACAGAGCTAGAGTAGAACAGAGCTAGAGTAGAGACAGACAGAACAGAGCTAGAGTAGAGACAGACAGAACAGAGCTAGAGCAGAGAGACAGACAGAACAGAGCTAGAGACAGACAGACAGAACAGAGCTAGAGTAGAGACAGACAGAAGACAGAGAGCAGAACAGACAGACAGAGCTAGAGACAGACAGAGACAGACAGAACAGAACAGAGCTAGAGTAGAGACAGACAGACAGAACAGAGCTAGAGTAGAGACAGACAGACAGAACAGAGCTAGAGAGAGACAGACAGAACAGAGCTAGAGCTAGAGACAGACAGACAGAACAGAGCTACAGACAGAACAGAGCTAGAGTAGAGACAGACAGACAGAACAGAGCTAGAGTAGAGACAGACAGACAGAACAGAGCTAGAGTAGAGACAGACAGAACAGAGCAGAGAGACAGACAGACAGACAGAGCTAGAGTAGAGACAGACAGAAAGAGCTAGAGTAGACAGACAGACAGACAGACAGACAGAACAGAGCAGACAGAGACAGAACAGAGAACAGAGTAGAGAGAGACAGACAGAACAGAGACAGAACAGAGCAGAGAGACAGACAGAACAGAGCTAGAGTAGAGACAGACAGAGAGAACAGAGCTAGACAGAGACAGACAGAACAGAACAGAGCTAGAGTAGAGACAGACAGAGAACAGAGCAGACAGAGACAGACAGAACAGAGCTAGAGTAGAGACAGACAGACAGAACAGAGCTAGAGTAGAGACAGACAGAGAACAGAGCTAGAGTAGAGACAGACAGAACAGAACAGAGCTAGAGTAGAGACAGACAGAACAGAGACAGAACAGAGCTAGAGAGAGACAGACAGAACAGAGCTAGAGTAGAGACAGACAGACAGAACAGAGCTAGAGTAGAGACAGACAGACAGAACAGAGCTAGAGTAGAGACAGACAGACAGAACAGAGCTAGAGTAGAGACAGACAGACAGAACAGAGCTAGAGTAGAGACAGACAGACAGAACAGAGCTAGAGTAGACAGACAGACAGACAGACAGAACAGAGCTAGAGTAGAGACAGACAGACAGAACAGAGCTAGAGTAGAGACAGACAGACAGAACAGAGCTAGAGTGGAGACAGACAGAACAGACAGAACAGAGCTAGAGTAGAGACAGACAGACAGAACAGAGCTAGAGTAGAGACAGACAAGCAGAACAGAGCTTGAGTAGAGACAGACAGAACTGACAGAACAGAGCTAGAGTAGAGACAGACAGAACAGACAGAACAGAGCTAGAGTAGAGACAGATAGACAGAACAGAGCTAGAGTAGAGACAGACAGACAGAACAGAGCTAGAGTAGAGACAGACAGAACTGACAGAACAGAGCTAGAGTAGAGAAAGACAGACAGAATAGAGCTAGAGTAGAGACAGACAAGCAGAACAGAGCTAGAGTAGAGATAGACAGACAGAACAGAGCTAGAGTAGAGACAGACAGACAGAACAGAGCTAGAGTAGAGACAGACAGACAGAACAGAGCTAGAGTAGAGACAGACAAGCAGAACAGAGCTAGAGTAGAGATAGACAGACAGAACAGAACAGCTAGAGTAGAGACAGACAGACAGAAGAACAGAGCTAGAGTAGAGACAGACAGAACAGAGAACAGAGCTAGAGTAGAGACAGACAGAACAGAGCTAGAGTAGAGACAGACAGAACTGAGAACAGAGCTAGAGACAGAGACAGACAGAACAGAGCTAGAGTAGAGACAGACAGAACAGAACAGAGCTAGAGTAGAGACAGACAGAACAGAACAGAGCTAGAGTAGAGACAGACAGAACAGAGCTAGACAGACAGAACAGAGCTAGAGTAGAGACAGACAGAACAGAGCTAGAGAGAGACAGACAGAGAGAACAGAGCTAGAGTAGAGACAGACAGACAGAACAGAGCTAGAGTAGAGACAGACAGAACAGAGCTAGAGTAGAGACAGACAGAACAGAGCTAGAGTAGAGACAGACAGAACAGAACAGAGCTAGAGAGAGACAGACAGAACAGAGCAGAGCAGAGACAGACAGAACAGAGCAGAGTAGAGACAGACAGAACAGAGCTAGAGTAGAGACAGACAGAACAGAACAGAGCAGAGCTAGAGACAGACAGACAGAACAGAGCTAGAGTAGAGACAGACAGAACAGAGCAGAGCAGAGAAGACAGACAGAACAGAGCTAGAGTAGAGACAGACAGAACAGAGCAGAGCACAGACAGAGAGACAGACAGAGACAGAAACAGAGCTAGAGTAGAGACAGACAGAGAACAGAGCTAGAGTAGAGACAGACAGAACAGAGCTAGAGTAGAGACAGACAGAACAGAGCTAGAGAGAGACAGACAGAACAGAGCTAGAGTAGAGACAGACAGAACAGAGCAGAGCTAGAGACAGACAGAACAGAACAGACAGAGAGACAGACAGAACAGAGCTAGAGTAGAGACAGACAGAACAGAGCTAGAGTAGAGACAGACAGAACAGAACAGAGCTAGAGTAGAGACAGACAGAACAGAGCTAGAGTAGAGACAGACAGAACAGAGCTAGAGTAGAGACAGACAGAACAGAGCTAGAGTAGAGACAGACAGAACAGAGCTAGAGTAGAGACAGACAGACAGAACAGAGCTAGAGTAGAGACAGACAGAACAGAGCAGAGACAGACAGAACAGAGCTAGAGTAGAGACAGACAGAACAGAGCTAGAGTAGAGACAGACAGAGACAGAGTAGAGAAGACAGAGCTAGAGACAGACAGAACAGAGCTAGAGACAGACAGACAGAACAGAGCTAGAGTAGAGACAGACAGAACAGAGCTAGAGTAGAGACAGACAGAGAACAGAGCTAGACAGAGACAGACAGAACAGAGCTAGAGTAGAGACAGACAGAACAGAGCTAGAGTAGAGACAGACAGAACAGAGCAGAGTACAGAGACAGAACAGAGCTAGAGAGAGACAGACAGAACAGAGCTAGAGTAGAGACAGACAGACAGAACAGAGCTAGAGTAGAGACAGACAGAACAGAGCTAGAGTAGAGACAGACAGAACAGAGCTAGAGTAGAGACAGACAGAACAGAGCTAGAGAGAGACAGAGAACAGAGCTAGAGAGACAGACAGACAGAACAGAGCTAGAGTAGAGACAGACAGAAGAACAGAGCTAGAGTAGAGACAGACAGACAGACAGAACAGAGCTAGAGTAGAGACAGACAGACAGACAGAACAGAGCTAGAGTAGAGACAGACAGAGAACAGAGCTAGAGTAGAGACAGACAGAAGAACAGAGCTAGAGTAGAGACAGACAGAAGAACAGAGCTAGAGTAGAGACAGACAGACAGAACAGAGCTAGAGTAGAGACAGACAGAACAGAGCTAGAGTAGAGACAGACAGAGAACAGAGCTAGAGAGAGACAGACAGAACAGAGCTAGAGTAGAGACAGACAGAGAACAGAGCTAGAGTAGAGACAGACAGAGAACAGAGCAGAGCTAGAGACAGACAGACAGACAGAGCTAGAGACAGAACAGAGAACAGAGCTAGAGACAGACAGACAGAACAGAGCTAGAGTAGAGACAGACAGAACAGAGCTAGAGTAGAGACAGACAGAACAGAGCTAGAGTAGAGACAGACAGAAACAGAGCTAGAGTAGAGACAGACAGACAGAACAGAGCTAGAGTAGAGACAGACAGACAGACAGAACAGAGCTAGAGAGAGAGACAGACAGAGAACAGAGCTAGAACAGACAGAGCAGACAGAACAGAGCAGAACAGAGCTAGAGACAGAGACAGACAGACAGAACAGAGCTAGAGTAGAGACAGACAGAACAGAGCTAGACAGACAGACAGAGAGAGCTAGAGAGAGAGACAGACAGAACAGAGCTAGAGTAGAGACAGACAGACAGAACAGAGCTAGAGTAGAGACAGACAGAACAGAGCTAGAGTAGAGACAGACAGAACAGACAGAGTAGAGACAGAGCTAGAGTAGAGAGACAGACAGACAGAACAGAGCTAGAGTAGAGACAGACAGAGAACAGAGCTAGAGTAGAGACAGACAGAGACAGAACAGAGCTAGAGTAGAGACAGACAGAGACAGAGCAGAGTAGAGACAGACAGAACAGAGCTAGACAGAGACAGACAGAACAGAGCAGAGTAGAGACAGACAGAACAGAGCTAGAGAGAGACAGACAGAACAGAGCTAGAGAGAGACAGACAGAACAGAGCTAGAGAGACAGACAGAACAGAGCTAGAGAGAGACAGACAGACAGAACAGAGCTAGAGTAGAGACAGACAGAACAGAGCTAGAGACAGACAGACAGAACAGAGCTAGAGTAGAGACAGACAGAACAGAGCTAGAGTAGAGACAGACAGACAGAACAGAGCTAGAGTAGAGACAGACAGAGACAGAGCTAGAGTAGAGACAGACAGACAGAACAGAGCTAGAGTAGAGACAGACAGACAGAACAGAGCTAGAGTAGAGACAGACAGACAGAGCTAGAACAGAGACAGACAGAACAGAGCTAGAGAGAGACAGACAGAACAGAGCTAGAGTAGAGACAGACAGACAGAACAGAGCTAGAGTAGAGACAGACAGAACAGAGCTAGAGAGACAGACAGACAGAACAGAGCTAGAGTAGAGACAGACAGACAGAACAGAGCAGAGCTAGAGACAGACAGACAGACAGAACAGAGCTAGAGACAGAGACAGACAGAGCTAGACAGAGACAGACAGAACAGAGCTAGAGAGAGACAGACAGAACAGAGCTAGAGAGAGACAGACAGAGACAGAGCTAGAGTAGAGACAGACAGACAGAACAGAGCTAGAGAGAGACAGACAGACAGAACAGAGCTAGAGTAGAGACAGACAGACAGAACAGAGCTAGAGTAGAGACAGACAGACAGAACAGAGCTAGAGTAGAGACAGACAGACAGAACAGAGCTAGAGTAGAGACAGACAGACAGAACAGAGCTAGAGACAGAGACAGACAGAGTAGAAGACAGAACAGAGCTAGAGTAGAGACAGACAGAACAGAGCAGAACAGAGACAGACAGACAGAACAGAGCAGAGTAGAGACAGACAGAACAGAGCTAGAGTAGAGACAGACAGAAGAACAGAGCTAGAGTAGAGACAGACAGACAGAACAGAGCTAGAGTAGAGACAGACAGACAGACAGAACAGAGCTAGAGTAGAGACAGACAGAACAGAGAGCTAGAGACAGAGACAGACAGAACAGAACAGAGCTAGAGTAGAGACAGACAGAACAGAGCTAGAGTAGAGACAGACAGAGAACAGAGCTAGAGTAGAGACAGACAGAACAGAACAGAGCTAGAGTAGAGACAGACAGAACAGAGCTAGAGAGAGACAGACAGAACAGAGCTAGAGTAGAGACAGACAGACAGAACAGAGCTAGAGTAGAGACAGACAGAACAGAGCTAGAGTAGAGACAGACAGACAGAACAGAGCTAGAGAGAGACAGACAGACAGAGAGCAGAGTAGAGACAGAGAACAGAGCTAGAGAGAGACAGACAGAACAGAGCTAGAGTAGAGACAGACAGACAGAACAGAGCTAGAGTAGAGACAGACAGAGCTAGAGTAGAGACAGACAGAACAGAGCTAGAGTAGAGACAGACAGACAGAACAGAGCTAGAGTAGAGACAGACAGACAGAACAGAGCTAGAGTAGAGACAGACAGACAGAACAGAGCTAGAGTAGAGACAGACAGACAGAACAGAGCTAGAGTAGAGACAGACAAGCAGAACAGAGCTAGAGTAGAGATAGACAGACAGAACAGAGCTAGAGTAAAGACAGACAGAACTGACAGAACAGAGCTAGAGTAGAGACAGACAGAACAGAGCTAGAGTAGAAACAGACAGATCGAACAGAGCTAGAGTAGAGACAGACAGACAGAACAGAGCTAGAGTAGAGACAGACAGAAGAACAGAGAGCTAGAGTAGAGACAGACAGAACAGACAGAACAGAGCTAGAGTAGAGACAGACAGACAGAACAGAGCTAGAGTAGAGACAGACAGAACAGAGCTAGAGTAGAGACAGACAGACAGAACAGAGCTAGAGTAGAGACAGACAGACAGAACAGAGCTAGAGTAGAGACAGACAGACAGAACAGAGCTAGAGTAGAGACAGACAGAACAGAGCTAGAGTAGAGACAGACAGACAGAACAGAGCTAGAGTAGAGACAGACAAGCAGAACAGAGCTAGAGTAGAGAGACAGAACAGAGCTAGAGTAGAGACAGACAGAACAGAGCTAGAGTAGAGACAGACAGACAGAACAGAGCTAGAGTAGAGACAGACAGACAGAACAGAGCTAGAGTAGAGACAGACAGAGACAGAACAGAGCTAGAGAACAGAGACAGAGACAGAGCTAGACAGAGACAGACAGAACAGAGCTAGAGTAGAGACAGACAGACAGACAGAACAGAGCTAGAGTAGAGACAGACAGAAACAGAGCTAGAGTAGAGACAGACAGAGACAGAGAGCTAGAGTAGAGACAGACAGAACAGAGCTAGAGTAGAGACAGACAGAACAGAACAGAGCTAGAGAGAGACAGACAGAACAGAGCTAGAGTAGAGACAGACAGAAGAACAGAGCTAGAGTAGAGACAGACAGAACAGAGCAGAGTAGAGACAGACAGAACAGAGCTAGAGTAGAGAGAGACAGACAGAACAGAGCTAGAGTAGAGACAGACAGAACAGAGCTAGAGTAGAGACAGACAGACAGAGAACAGAGCTAGAGTAGAAGACAGAACAGAGCAGAGTAGAGACAGACAGAACAGAGCTAGAGTAGACAGACAGACAGAACAGAGCTAGAGTAGAGACAGACAGAACAGAGCAGAACAGAGACAGACAGAACAGAGACAGAAGACAGAACAGAGCTAGAGTAGAGACAGACAGAACAGAGAGCTAGAGTAGAGACAGACAGACAGAACAGAGCTAGAGTAGAGACAGACAGACAGACAGAACAGAGCTAGAGTAGAGACAGACAGACAGAGCAGAGCAGAGTAGAGACAGACAGAACAGAGCTAGAGTAGAGACAGACAGAACAGAGCTAGAGAGAGACAGACAGAACAGAGCTAGAGTAGAGACAGACAGACAGAACAGAGCTAGAGTAGAGACAGACAGACAGACAGAACAGAGCTAGAGTAGAGACAGACAGACAGAACAGAGCTAGAGTAGAGACAGACAGACAGAACAGAGCTAGAGTAGAGACAGACAGACAGAACAGAGCTAGAGTAGAGACAGACAGAACAGACAGAACAGAGCTAGAGTAGAGACAGACAGACAGACAGAACAGAGCTAGAGTAGAGACAGACAGACAGAACAGAGCTAGAGTAGAGACAGACAGAACAGAGCTAGAGCTAGAGACAGACAGACAGACAGAACAGAACAGAGCTAGAGTAGAGACAGACAGACAGAAGAACAGAGCTAGAGACAGAGACAGACAGAAGAACAGAGCTAGAGTAGAGACAGACAGAACAGAACAGAGCTAGAGTAGAGACAGACAGAGACAGAGCTAGAGTAGAGACAGACAGAACAGAGCTAGAGTAGAGACAGACAGAACAGAACAGAGCTAGAGTAGAGACAGACAGAACAGAGCTAGAGTAGAGACAGACAGAACAGAGCTAGAGTAGAGACAGACAGAACAGAGCTAGAGAGAGACAGACAGACAGAACAGAGCTAGAGTAGAGACAGACAGACAGACAGAACAGAGCTAGAGTAGAGACAGACAGACAGACAGACAGAACAGAGCTAGAGTAGAGACAGACAGAACAGAGCTAGAGTAGAGACAGACAGACAGAACAGAGCTAGAGTAGAGACAGACAGAACAGAGCTAGAGTAGAGACAGACAGAACAGAGCTAGAGTAGAGACAGACAGACAGAACAGAGCTAGAGTAGAGATAGACAGACAGAACAGAGCTAGAGTAGAGACAGACAAGCAGAACAGAGCTAGAGTAGAGACAGACAGAACAGAGCTAGAGTAGAGAAAGACAGACAGAATAGAGCTAGAGTAGAGACAGACAGACAGACAGACAGACAGACAGACAGACAGACAGACAGACAGACAGACAGAACAGAGCTAGAGTAGAGACAGACATAACTGACAGAACCGAGCTAGAGTAGAGACAGAACTGACAGAACAGAGCTAGAGTATAGAAAGACAGACAGAATAGAGCTAGAGTAGAGACAGACAGAACAGAACAGAGCTAGAGTAGAGACAGACAGGCAGAACAGAGCTAGAGTAGAGACAGACAGAACAGAACTAGAGTAGAGACAGACAGACAGAACAGAGCTAGAGTAGAGACAGACAGAACAGAGCTAGAGTAGAGATAGACAGACAGACAGAACAGAGCTAGAGTAGAGATAGACAGACAGAACAGAGCTAGAGTAGAGACAGACAAGCAGAACAGAGCTAGAGTAGAGACAGACAGAACTGACAGAACAGAGCTAGAGTAGAGACAGACAGAACAGAGCTAGAGTAGAGACAGACAGACAGAACAGAGCTAGAGTAGAGACAGACAGACAGAACAGAGCTAGAGTAGAGACAGACAGAACAGAGCTAGAGTAGAGACAGACAGAACAGAGCTAGAGTAGAGACAGACAGAACAGAGCTAGAGTAGAGACAGACAGAACAGAGCTGAGCTAGAGTAGAGACAGACAGAGAACAGAGCTAGAGTAGAGACAGACAGACAGAACAGAGCTAGAGTAGAGACAGACAGAACAGAGCAGAGAGACAGACAGACAGAACAGAGCTAGAGTAGACAGACAGACAGAACAGAGCTAGAGTAGAGACAGACAGAACAGAGCTAGAGTAGAGACAGACAGAACAGAGACAGACAGAACAGAGCTAGAGTAGAGACAGACAGAACAGAGCTAGAGTAGAGACAGACAGACAGACAGAGCAGAGTAGAGACAGACAGAACAGAGCTAGAGTAGAGACAGACAGAACAGAGCTAGAGTAGAGACAGACAGACAGAACAGAGCTAGAGACAGAGACAGACAGAACAGAGCTAGAGTAGAGACAGACAGAACAGAGCTAGAGTAGAGACAGACAGAACAGAACAGAGCTAGAGTAGAGACAGACACAGACAGAGAACAGAGCTAGAGTAGAGACAGACAGAACAGAGCTAGAGTAGAGACAGACAGACAGAACAGAGCTAGAGTAGAGACAGACAGACAGAACAGAGCTAGAGTAGAGACAGACAGACAGAACAGAGCTAGAGTAGACAGACAGACAGACAGAACAGAGCTAGAGTAGAGACAGACAGAACAGAGCTAGAGTAGAGACAGACAGAGACAGAGCTAGAGTAGAGAGACAGACAGACAGAACAGAGCTAGAGTAGAGACAGACAGACAGAACAGAGCTAGAGAGAGACAGACAGAACAGAGCTAGAGTAGAGACAGACAGAACAGAACAGAGCTAGAGTAGAGACAGACAGAACAGAGCTAGAGTAGACAGACAGACAGAACAGAGCTAGAGACAGAGACAGACAGAACAGAGCTAGAGTAGAGACAGACAGAAGAACAGAGCAGAGTAGAGACAGAGAACAGAGCTAGAGTAGAGACAGACAGAACAGAGCTAGAGTAGAGAGAGACAGACAGAACAGAGCTAGAGTAGAGACAGACAGAACAGACAGACAGAACAGAGCAGAGTAGACAGACAGACAGACAGACAGACAGACAGAAGAACAGAGCTAGAGTAGAGACAGACAGAACAGAGCTAGAGTAGAGACAGACAGACAGAACAGAGCTAGAGTAGAGACAGACAGAACAGAGCTAGAGTAGAGACAGACAGACAGAACAGAGCTAGAGTAGAGACAGACAGAACAGAGCAGAGAGACAGAGACAGACAGAACAGAGCTAGAGTAGAGACAGACAGAACAGAGCTAGAGTAGAGACAGACAGAACAGAACAGAGCTAGAGTAGAGACAGACAGAGAACAGAGCTAGAGTAGAGACAGACAGAAGAACAGAGCTAGAGTAGAGACAGACAGACAGACAGAACAGAGCTAGAGTAGAGACAGACAGAACAGACAGAACAGAGCTAGAGTAGAGACAGACAGAACAGAACAGAGCTAGAGTAGAGACAGACAGAACAGAACAGAGCTAGAGTAGAGACAGACAGAACAGAGCTAGAGTAGAGACAGACAGAACAGAGCTAGAGTAGAGACAGACAGAACAGAACAGAGCAGAGTAGAGACAGACAGAGAACAGAGCTAGAGAGGAGACAGACAGAACAGAGCTAGAGTAGAGACAGACAAGAGAACAGAGCTAGAGTAGAGACAGACAGAACAGAGCTAGAGTAGAGACAGACAGACAGAACAGAGCTAGAGTAGAGACAGACAGAACAGAGCTAGAGTAGAGACAGACAGACAGAACAGAGCTAGAGTAGAGACAGACAGAGACAGAGCTAGAGTAGAGACAGACAGAGACAGAGCTAGAGTAGAGACAGACAGAACAGAACAGAGCTAGAGTAGAGACAGACAGAACAGAACAGAGCTAGAGTAGAGACAGACAGATCGAACAGAGCTAGAGTAGAGACAGATAGACAGACAGACAGAACAGAGCTAGAGTAGAGACAGACAGAACAGAGCTAGAGTAGAGACAGACAGACAGAACAGAGCTAGAGTAGAGACAGACAGATAGACAGAACAGAGCTAGAGAAGAGAAAGACAGAACAGAGTTATAGTAGAGACAGAACAGACAGAATAGAGCTAGAGTAGAGACAGACAGAACAGAGCTAGAGTAGCGACAGACAGAACAGAGCTGGAGTAGAGACAGACAGGCAGAACAGAGCTAGAGTAGAGACAGACAAGCAGAACAGAGCTTGAGTAGAGACAGACAGAACTGACAGAACAGAGCTAGAGTAGAGACAGACAGAACAGACAGAACAGAGCTAAAGTAGAGACAGATAGACAGAACAGAGCTAGAGTAGAGACAGACAGAACAGAGCTAGAGTAGAGACAGACAGAACAGAGCTAGAGTAGAGACAGACAGACCGAACAGAGCTAGAGTAGAGACAGACAGACAGACAGACAGAGCAGAGTAGAGACAGACAGACAGAACAGAGCTAGAGTAGAGACAGACAGAACTTACAGAACAGAGCTAGAGTAGAGAAAGACAGACAGAATAGAGCTAGAGTAGAGACAGACAGACAGAACAGAGCTAGAGTAGAGACAGACAGACAGAACAGAGCTAGAGTAGAGACAGACAAGCAGAACAGAGCTAGAGTAGAGACAGACAGACAGACAGAACAGAGCTAGAGTAGAGACAGACAGACAGAACAGAGCTAGAGTAGAGACAGACAGAGAACAGAGCTAGAGTAGAGACAGAACAGACAGAACAGAGCTAGAGTAGAGACAGACAGACAGACAGACAGAGACAGACAGACAGACAGACAGACAGACAGACAGACAGAGACAGAGAACAGAGTAGAGACAGACAGACAGAACAGAACAGAGCTAGAGTAGAGACAGACAAGCAGAACAGAGCTAGAGTAGAGACAGACAGAACAGAGCTAGAGTAGAGACAGACAGAACAGAACAGAGCTAGAGTAGAGACAGACAGAACAGAACAGAGCTAGAGTAGAGACAGACAGAACAGAGCTAGAGTAGAGACAGACAGAACAGAGCTAGAGTAGAGACAGACAGAAGAGCAGAGCTAGAGTAGACAGACAGAACAGAGCTAGAGTAGAGACAGACAGATCAACAGAGCTAGAGTAGAGACAGACAGACAGACAGACAGAACAGAGCTAGAGTAGAGACAGACAGAACAGAGCTAGAGTAGAGACAGACAGACAGAACAGAGCTAGAATAGAGACAGACAGAACAGAGCTAGAGTAGAGACAGACAGAACAGAGCTAGAGTAGAGACAGACAGAACAGAGCTAGAGTAGAGACAGACAAGCAGAACAGAGCTAGAGTAGAGAGACAGAACAGAGCTAGAGTAGAGACAGACAGAACAGAGCTAGAGTAGAGAAAGACAGACAGAATAGAGCTAGAGTAGAGACAGACAGACAGACAGACAGACAGAGACAGACAGACAGACAGACAGACAGACAGAACAGAGCTAGAGTAGAGACAGACATAACTGACAGAACCGAGCTAGAGTAGAGACAGAACTGACAGAACAGAGCTAGAGTAGACAGACAGACAGAAGACAGAGAACAGAGCTAGAGTAGAGACAGACAGACAGAACAGAGCTAGAGTAGAGACAGACAAGACAGAACAGAGCTAGAGTAGAGACAGACAGAACAGAGCTAGAGACAGAGACAGACAGACAGAACAGAGCTAGAGTAGAGACAGACAGACAGACAGAACAGAGCTAGAGTAGAGACAGACAGACACAGACAGAACAGAGCTAGAGTAGAGAGACAGACAGAACAGAGCTAGAGTAGAGACAGACAGACAGAACAGAGCTAGAGTAGAGACAGACAGAACAGAGCAGAACAGAGCAGAGTAGAGACAGACAGACAGAGCTAGAGTAGAGACAGACAGACAGAACAGAGCTAGAGTAGAGACAGACAGACAGAACAGAGCTAGAGTAGAGACAGACAGAACAGAACAGAGCTAGAGACAGACAGAACAGACAGAGATAGACAGAACAGAGCTAGAGTAGAGACAGACAGAACAGAGCTAGAGTAGAGACAGACAAGCAGAACAGAGCTAGAGTAGAGAGACAGAACAGAGCTAGAGTAGAGACAGACAGAACAGAGCTAGAGTAGAGACAGACAGAACAGAGCTAAAGTAGAGACAGATAGACAGAACAGAGCTAGAGTAGAGACAGACAGAACAGAGCTAGAGTAGAGACAGACAGAACAGAGCTAGAGTAGAGACAGACAGACCGAACAGAGCTAGAGTAGAGACAGACAGACAGACAGAACAGAGCTAGAGTAGAGACAGACAGAACAGAGCTAGAGTAGAGACAGACAGAACAGAGCTAGAGTAGAGACAGACAGACAGAACAGAGCTAGAGTAGAGACAGACAGACAGAACAGAGCTAGAGTAGAGACAGACAGACAGAACAGAGCTAGAGTAGAGACAGACAAGCAGAACAGAGCTAGAGTAGAGACAGACAGACAGACAGAACAGAGCTAGAGTAGAGATAGACAGACAGAACAGAGCTAGAGTAGAGACAGACAAGCAGAACAGAGCTAGAGTAGAGAGACAGAACTGACAGAACAGAGCTAGAGTAGAGACAGACAGACAGACAGACAGACAGACAGACAGACAGACAGACAGACAGACAGACAGACAGACAAGAACAGAGCTAGAGTAGAGACAGACAAGCAGAACAGAGCTAGAGTAGAGACAGACAAGCAGAACAGAGCTAGAGTAGAGACAGACAGAACAGAGCTAGAGTAGAGACAGACAGAACAGAACAGAGCTAGAGTAGAGACAGACAGAACAGAGCTAGAGTAGAGACAGACAGAACAGAGCTAGAGTAGAGACAGACAGAACAGAGCTAGAGTAGAGACAGACAGACAGAACAGAGATAGAGTAGAGACATACAGACAGAACAGAGCTAGAGTAGAGACAGACAGAAGAACAGAGCTAGAGTAGAGACAGACAGACAGACAGAACAGAGCTAGAGTAGAGACAGACAGAACAGAGCTAGAGTAGAGACAGACAGACAGAACAGAGCTAGAGTAGAGACAGACAGAACAGAGCTAGAGTAGAGACAGACAGAACAGAGCTAGAGTAGAGACAGACAGAACAGAGCTAGAGACAGACAGACAAGCAGAACAGAGCTAGAGTAGAGACAGACAGAGAGCTAGAGTAGAGACAGACAGAACAGAGCTAGAGTAGAGACAGACAGAACAGAGCTAGAGTAGAGACAGACAGACAGAGACAGAGCAGACAGACAGACAGACAGACAGAAGAACAGAGCTAGAGTAGAGACAGACAGACAGAACAGAGCTAGAGACAGACAGACAGAACAGAGCTAGAGTAGACAGACAGACAGAACAGAGCTAGAGTAGAGACAGACAGAACAGAGCTAGAGTAGAGACAGACAGAACAGAACAGAGCTAGAGTAGAGACAGACAGAACAGAGCTAGAGTAGAGACAGACAAGCAGAACAGAGCTAGAGTAGAGACAGACAGATCGAACAGAGCTAGAGTAGAGACAGATAGACAGACAGACAGAACAGAGCTAGAGTAGAGACAGACAGAACAGAGCTAGAGTAGAGACAGACAGACAGAACAGAGCTAGAGTAGAGACAGACAGATAGACAGAACAGAGCTAGAGTAGAGACAGACAGAACAGAGCTAGAGTAGAGACAGACAGAGCAGAGCTAGAGAGAGACAGACAGAACAGAGCTAGAGTAGAGACAGACAGAACAGAGCTAGAGTAGAGACAGACAGACAGAACAGAGCTAGAGTAGAGACAGACAAACAGAACAGAGCTAGAGTAGAGACAGACAGAGCTAGAGTAGAGACAGACAGAACAGAGCTAGAGCTAGTAGAGACAGACAGAACAGAGCTAGAGTAGAGACAGACAGACAGAGCAGACAGAAGAGAGACAGACAGACAGAGACAGACAGACAGAACAGAGCTAGAGTAGAGACAGACAGACAGAACAGAGCTAGAGTAGAGACAGACACAGAACAGAGCTAGAGTAGAACAGACAGACAGAACAGAGCTAGAGTAGAGAGACAGACAGAACAGAGCTAGAGTAGAGACAGACAGAACAGAACAGAGCTAGAGTAGAGACAGACAGAGAACAGAGCTAGAGTAGAGACAGACAGAACAGAGCTAGAGTAGAGACAGACAGAGAACAGAGCTAGAGTAGAGACAGACAGACAGAACAGAACAGAGCTAGAGAGTAGAGACAGACAGACAGACAGAACAGAGCTAGAGTAGAGACAGACAGACAGAACAGAGCTAGAGTAGAGACAGACAGAGCAGAACAGAGCTAGAGTAGAGACAGACAGACAGACAGAACAGAGCTAGAGTAGAGACAGACAGACAGAACAGAGCTAGAGTAGAGACAGACAGACAGAACAGAGCTAGAGAGAGACAGACAGAACAGAGCTAGAGTAGAGACAGACAGAAGAAGACAGAGCTAGAGCTAGAGACAGACAGAACAGAGCTAGAGTAGAGACAGACAGACAGAAGAACAGAGCTAGAGTAGAGACAGACAAGAGAACAGAGCTAGAGTAGAGACAGACAGAACAGAGCTAGAGTAGAGACAGACAGAACAGAGCTAGAGTAGAGACAGACAGAACAGAGCTAAAGTAGAGACAGATAGACAGAACAGAGCTAGAGTAGAGACAGACAGAACAGAGCTAGAGTAGAGACAGACAGAACAGAGCTAGAGTAGAGACAGACAGATCGAACAGAGCTAGAGTAGAGACAGATAGACAGACAGACAGAACAGAGCTAGAGTAGAGACAGACAGAACAGAGCTAGAGTAGAGACAGACAGAACTTACAGAACAGAGCTAGAGTAGAGAAAGACAGACAGAATAGAGCTAGAGTAGAGACATACAGACAGAACAGAGCTAGAGTAGAGACAGACAGACAGAACAGAGCTAGAGTAGAGACAGACAAGCAGAACAGAGCTAGAGTAGAGACAGACAGACAGACAGAACAGAGCTAGAGTAGAGATAGACAGACAGAACAGAGCTAGAGTAGAGACAGACAAGCAGAACAGAGCTAGAGTAGAGAGACAGAACTGACAGAACAGAGCTAGAGTAGAGACAGACAGACAGACAGACAGACAGACAGACAGACAGACAGACAGAAAAGAACAGAGCTAGAGTAGAGACAGACAAGCAGAACAGAGCTAGAGTAGAGACAGACAAGCAGAACAGAGCTAGAGTAGAGACAGACAGAACAGAGCTAGAGTAGAGACAGACAGAACAGAACAGAGCTAGAGTAGAGACAGACAGAACAGAGCTAGAGTAGAGACAGACAGAACAGAGCTAGAGTAGAGACAGACAGAACAGAGCTAGAGTAGAGACAGAACAGAACAGAGCTAGAGTAGAGACAGACAGAACAGAGCTAGAGTAGAGACAGACAGATCGAACAGAGCTAGAGTAGAGACAGATAGACAGACAGACAGAACAGAGCTAGAGTAGAGACAGACAGAACAGAGCTAGAGTAGAGACAGACAGACAGAACAGAGCTAGAATAGAGACAGACAGAACAGAGCTAGAGTAGAGATAGACAGAACAGAGCTAGAGTAGAGACAGACAGAACAGAGCTAGAGTAGAGACAGACAAGCAGAACAGAGCTAGAGTAGAGAGACAGAACAGAGCTAGAGTAGAGACAGACAGAACAGAGCTAGAGTAGAGAAAGACAGACAGAATAGAGCTAGAGTAGAGACAGACAGACAGACAGACAGACAGACAGACAGACAGACAGACAGACAGACAGACAGACAGAACAGAACAGAGCTAGAGTAGAGACAGACATAACTGACAGAACCGAGCTAGAGTAGAGACAGAACTGACAGAACAGAGCTAGAGTATAGAAAGACAGACAGAATAGAGCTAGAGTAGAGACAGACAGAACAGAGCTAGAGTAGAGACAGACAGAACAGAACAGAGCTAGAGTAGAGACAGACAAGCAGAACAGAGCTAGAGTAGAGACAGACAGAACAGAGCTAGAGTAGAGACAGACAAGCAGAACAGAGCTAGAGTAGAGACAGACAGACAGACAGAACAGAGCTAGAGTAGAGATAGACAGACAGACAGAACAGAGCTAGAGTAGAGATAGACAGACAGAACAGAGCTAGAGTAGAGACAGACAGACAGAACAGAGCTAGAGTAGAGACAGACAGAACGAACAGAGCTAGAGTAGAGACAGACAGACAGACAGACAGAACAGAGCTAGAGTAGAGACAGACAGACAGAACAGAGCTAGAGTAGAGACAGACAGAACAGAGCAGAGTAGAGACAGACAGAACAGAGCAGAGAGACAGAGAACAGAGCTAGAGAGAGACAGACAGAACAGAGCTAGAGTAGAGACAGACAAACAGAACAGAGCTAGAGAGAGAGACAGAACAGAGCTAGAGTAGAGACAGACAGAACAGAGCTAGAGTAGAGACAGACAGAACAGAGCTAGAGAGAGACAGACAGAACAGAGCTAGAGTAGAGACAGACAGAACAGAGCTAGAGTAGAGACAGACAGACAGAACAGAGCTAGAGTAGAGACAGACAGACAGAACAGAGCTAGAGTAGAGACAGACAGACAGAACAGAGCTAGAGCTAGAGACAGACAGACAGAACAGAGCTAGAGTAGAGACAGACAGAACAGAGCTAGAGTAGAGACAGACAGACAGAACAGAGCTAGAGTAGAGACAGACAGAACAGAGCTAGAGTAGAGACAGACAGACAGAACAGAGCTAGAGTAGAGACAGACAAGAACAGAGCTACAGAGACAGACAGAACAGAGCTAGAGAGAGACAGACAGAACAGAGCTAGAGTAGAGACAGACAGACAGAACAGAGCTAGAGTAGAGACAGACAGACAGAACAGAGCTAGAGTAGAGACAGACAGAGCAGAACAGAGCTAGAGTAGACAGACAGACAGAACAGAGCTAGAGACAGACAGAGAACAGAGCTAGAGTAGAGACAGACAGAACAGAGCAGAGTAGAGACAGACAGAACAGAGCTAGAGTAGAGACAGACAGAACAGAACAGAGCTAGAGTAGAGACAGACAGAACAGAGCTAGAGTAGAGACAGACAGAAACAGAGCTAGAGTAGAGACAGACAGAACAGAACAGAGCTAGAGACAGACAGACAGACAGACAGACAGAACAGAGCTAGAGTAGAGACAGACAGAACAGAGCTAGAGTAGAGACAGACAAGCAGAACAGAGCTAGAGTAGAGACAGACAGAACAGAACAGAGCTAGAGTAGAGACAGACAGAACAGAGCTAGAGTAGAGACAGACAGAACAGAGCTAGAGTAGAGACAGATAGACAGAACAGAGCTAGAGTAGAGACAGACAGAACAGAGCTAGAGTAGAGACAGACAGAACAGAGCTAGAGTAGAGACAGACAGATCGAACAGAGCTAGAGTAGAGACAGATAGACAGACAGACAGAACAGAGCTAGAGTAGAGACAGACAGAACAGAGCTAGAGTAGAGACAGACAGAACTTACAGAACAGAGCTAGAGTAGAGACAGACAGACAGAACAGAGCTAGAGTAGAGACAGACAGACAGAACAGAGCTAGAGTAGAGACAGACAGACAGAACAGAGCTAGAGTAGAGACAGACAGACAGAACAGAGCTAGAGTAGAGACAGACAGACAGACAGAACAGAGCTAGAGTAGAGACAGACAGACAGAACAGAGCTAGAGTAGAGACAGACAGAGAACAGAGCTAGAGTAGAGACAGACAGAACAGAGCTAGAGTAGAGACAGACAGAACAGAGACAGACAGACAGAGACAGACAGACAGACAGACAGACAGACAGAACAGAGCTAGAGTAGAGACAGACAGACAGAACAGAGCTAGAGTAGAGACAGACAGACAGAACAGAGCTAGAGTAGAGACAGACAGAACAGAGCTAGAGTAGAGACAGACAGAACAGAACAGAGCTAGAGTAGACACAGACAGAACAGAGCTAGAGTAGAGACAGACAGAACAGAGCTAGAGTAGAGACAGACAGAACAGAGCTAGAGTAGAGACAGACAGAACAGAGCTAGAGTAGAGACAGACAGAACAGAGCTAGAGTAGAGACAGACAGACAGAACAGAGCTAGAGTAGAGACAGAGACAGACAGAGAGTAGAGACAGACAGACAGAACAGAGCTAGAGTAGAGACAGACAGACAGAACAGAGCTAGAGTAGAGACAGACAGAACAGAGCTAGACAGAGACAGACAGAACAGAGCTAGAGAGAGACAGACAGAACAGAGCTAGAGTAGAGACAGACAGACAGAACAGAGCTAGAGTAGAGAGACAGAACAGACTAGAGTAGAGACAGACAGAACAGAGCTAGAGTAGAGACAGACAGACAGAACAGAGCTAGAGTAGAGACAGACAGACAGACAGACAGACAGAGACAGAGACAGACAGACAGAGCTAGAGTAGAGACAGACAGACAGACAGAACAGAGCTAGAGTAGAGACAGACAGACAGACAGAACAGAGCTAGAACAGTAGAGACAGACAGAAGAGCAGAGCTAGAGAGAGACAGACAGAACAGAACAGAGCTAGAGTAGAGACAGACAGAGAACAGAGCTAGAGTAGAGACAGACAGAGAACAGAGCTAGAGTAGAGACAGACAGAACAGAGCTAGAGTAGAGACAGACAGAACAGAGCTAGAGTAGAGACAGACAGAAGAACAGAGCTAGAGTAGAGACAGACAGACAGAACAGAGCTAGAGTAGAGACAGACAGAACAGAACAGAGCTAGAGTAGAGACAGACAGAACAGAGCAGAGACAGAGAGCTAGAGTAGAGACAGACAGAACAGAGCTAGAGTAGAGACAGACAGAACAGAGCTAGAGTAGAGACAGACAGAACAGAGAGCTAGAGTAGAGAGACAGACAGACAGAGCTAGAGTAGAGACAGACAGACAGAGCAGAGTAGAGACAGACAGAGAGCTAGAGTAGAGACAGACAGAACAGAGCTAGAGTAGAGACAGACAGAACAGAGCTAGAGTAGAGACAGACAGAGCTAGAGTAGAGACAGACAGAACAGAGCTAGAGTAGAGACAGACAGAACAGAGCTAGAGTAGAGACAGACAGAACAGAGCTAGAGTAGAGACAGACAGAAGACAGAACAGAGCTAGAGACAGACAGACAGAACAGAGCTAGAGTAGAGACAGACAGAACAGAGCTAGAGTAGAGACAGACAGAACAGAGCTAGAGTAGAGACAGACAGAACAGAGCTAGAGTAGAGACAGACAGAGCTAGAGCTAGAGACAGACAGACAGACAGAACAGAGCTAGAGTAGAGACAGACAGAACAGCAGAACAGAGCTAGAACAGAGCTAGAGTAGAGACAGACAGACAGAACAGAGCTAGAGTAGAGACAGACAGACAGAGCTAGCTAGAGACAGACACAGACAGACAGAGAGACAGACAGAACAGAGCTAGAGTAGAGACAGACAGAACAGAGCTAGAGTAGAGACAGACAGAACAGAGCTAGAGTAGAGACAGACAGAACAGACAGAACAGAGCTAGAGTAGAGACAGACAGACAGAACAGAGCTAGAGTAGAGACAGACAGACAGAACAGAGCTAGAGTAGAGACAGACAGACAGAACAGAGCTAGAGTAGAGACAGACAGAACAGAAGAGACAGACAGAACAGAGCTAGAGTAGAGACAGACAGAACAGAGCTAGAGTAGAGACAGACAGACAGAACAGAGCTAGAGTAGAGACAGACAGAACAGAGCTAGAGTAGAGACAGACAGACAGAACAGAGCTAGAGTAGAGACAGACAGAACAGAGCAGAGTAGAGACAGACAGAACAGAGCTAGAGTAGAGACAGACAGAACAGAGCAGAGTAGAGACAGACAGAACAGAGCTAGAGTAGAGACAGACAGAACAGAGCTAGAGTAGAGACAGACAGACAGAACAGAGCTAGAATAGAGACAGACAGAACAGAGCTAGAGAGTAGAGACAGACAGAAGAACAGAGCTAGAGTAGAGACAGACAAGCAGAACAGAGCTAGAGTAGAGACAGACAGAACAGAGCTAGAGTAGAGACAGACAGAACAGAACAGAGCTAGAGTAGAGACAGACAGAACAGAGCAGACAGAACAGAGCTAGAGTAGAGACAGACAGAGCAGAACAGAGCTAGAGTAGAGACAGACAAGACAGAACAGAGCTAGAGTAGAGACAGACAGAGCAGAACAGAGCTAGAGTAGAGACAGACAGACAGAACAGAGCTAGAGTAGAGACAGACAGAACAGAGCAGAACAGAGAACAGAGCTAGAGAGAGACAGACAGAACAGAGCTAGAGTAGAGTAGAGACAGACAGAACAGAGCTAGAGTAGAGACAGACAGAACAGAGCTAGAGTAGAGACAGACAGAAGAACAGAGCTAGACAGAGACAGAGAACAGAGCTAGAGACAGAGACAGACAGAACAGAGCTAGAGTAGAGACAGACAGACAGAACAGAGCAGAATAGAGACAGACAGAACAGAGCTAGAGTAGAGACAGACAGACAGAACAGAGCTAGAGTAGAGACAGACAGACAGAACAGAGCTAGAGTAGAGACAGACAGAACAGAACAGAGCTAGAGTAGAGACAGACAGACAGAACAGAGCAGAGACAGACAGAGCAGAACAGAGCTAGAGAGAGACAGACAGAACAGAGCTAGAGTAGAGACAGACAGAACAGAGCTAGAGTAGAGACAGACAGACAGAACAGAGCTAGAGAGAGACAGACAGACAGAACAGAGCTAGAGTAGAGACAGACAGAACAGAACAGAGCTAGAGTAGAGACAGACAGACAGAACAGAGCTAGAGTAGAGACAGACAGAACAGAGCTAGAGTAGAGACAGACAGAACAGAACAGAGCTAGAGTAGAGACAGACAGACAGACAGAGAGACAGAACAGAGCTAGAGTAGAGACACAGACAGAACAGAGCTAGAGTAGAGACAGACAGAACAGAGCTAGAGTAGAGACAGACAGAACAGAGCAGAACAGAGCAGAGCTAGAGTAGAGACAGACAGAACAGAGCTAGAGTAGAGACAGACAGAACAGAGCTAGAGTAGAGACAGACAGAACAGAGCAGAGCTAGAGTAGAGACAGACAGAACAGAGCTAGAGTAGAGACAGACAGACAGAACAGAGCTAGAGTAGAGACAGACAGAACAGACAGACAGAGCTAGAGTAGAGACAGACAGACAGACAGAGCTAGAGTAGAGACAGACAGAACAGAGCTAGAGTAGAGACAGACAGAACAGAACAGAGCTAGAGTAGAGACAGACAGAACAGAGCTGGAGTAGAGACAGACAGAACAGAACAGAGCTAGAGTAGACAGACAGACAGACAGACAGAACAGAGCTAGAGTAGAGACAGACAGACAGACAGAACAGAGCTAGAGTAGAGACAGACAGACAGAACAGAACAGAGCTAGAGTAGAGACAGACAGACAGACAGAACAGAGCAGAGCTAGAGAGAGACAGACAGAACAGAGCTAGAGTAGAGACAGACAGAACAGAGCTAGAGTAGAGACAGACAGAACAGAGCTAGAGTAGAGACAGACAGAACAGAACAGAGCTAGAGTAGAGACAGACAGACAGAACAGAGCTAGAGTAGAGACAGACAAGCAGAACAGAGCTAGAGTAGAGACAGACAGAACTGACAGAACAGAGCTAGAGTAGAGACAGACAGACAGAAGACAGACAGACAGACAGACAGACAGAGACAGACAGACAGAACAGAGCTAGAGTAGAGACAGACAGAACAGAGCTAGAGTAGAGACAGACAGAACAGAGCTAGAGTAGAGACAGACATAACTGACAGAACAGAGCTAGAGTAGAGACAGACAGAACTGACAGAACAGAGCTAGAGTAGAGACAGACATAACTGACAGAACCGAGCTAGAGTAGAGACAGACAGAACTGACAGAACAGAGCTAGAGTATAGAAAGACAGACAGAATAGAGCTAGAGTAGAGACAGACAGAACAGAGCTAGAGTAGAGACAGACAGAACAGAACAGAGCTAGAGTAGAGACAGAGAGACAGACAGAGAGACAGAACAGAGCTAGAGTAGAGACACAGACAGAACAGAGCTAGAGTAGAGACAGACAGAACAGAGCTAGAGTAGAGACAGACAGAACAGAGCTAGAGTAGAGACAGACAGAACAGAGCTAGAGTAGAGACAGACAGAACAGAGCTAGAGTAGAGACAGACAGACAGAACAGAGCTAGAGTAGAGACAGACAGAACAGAGCTAGAGTAGAGACAGACAGACAGAACAGAGCTAGAGTAGAGACAGACAAGCAGAACAGAGCTAGAGTAGAGACAGACAGAACAGAGCTAGAGTAGAGACAGACAGAACAGAACAGAGCTAGAGTAGAGACAGACAGAACAGAGCTAGAGTAGAGACAGACAGAGAACAGAGCTAGAGTAGAGACAGACAAGCAGAACAGAGCTAGAGTAGAGACAGACAAGCAGAACAGAGCTAGAGTAGAGACAGACAAGCAGAACAGAGCTAGAGTAGAGACAGACAAGCAGAACAGAGCTAGAGTAGAGACAGACAGAACAGAGCTAGAGTAGAGACAGACAGAACAGAGCTAGAGTAGAGACAGACAGAACAGAGCTAGAGTAGAGACAGACAGAACAGAGCTAGAGTAGAGACAGACAGAACAGAGCTAGAGTAGAGACAGACAGAACAGAGCTAGAGTAGAGACAGACAGAACAGAGCTAGAGTAGAGACAGACAGAACAGAGCTAGAGTAGAGACAGACAGACAGAACAGAGCTAGAATAGAGACAGACAGAACAGAGCTAGAGTAGAGACAGACAAGCAGAACAGAGCTAGAGTAGAGACAGACAAGCAGAACAGAGCTAGAGTAGAGACAGACAAGCAGAACAGAGCTAGAGTAGAGACAGACAGAACAGAGCTAGAGTAGAGACAGACAGAACAGAACAGAGCTAGAGTAGAGACAGACAGAACAGAGCTAGAGTAGAGACAGACAGAACAGAGCTAGAGTAGAGACAGACAAGACAGAACAGAGCTAGAGTAGAGACAGACAGAACAGAGCTAGAGTAGAGACAGACAGAACAGAACAGAGCTAGAGTAGAGACAGACAAGCAGAACAGAGCTAGAGTAGAGACAGACAGAACAGAGCTAGAGTAGAGACAGACAAGCAGAACAGAGCTAGAGTAGAGACAGACAGACAGACAGAACAGAGCTAGAGTAGAGACAGACAGAACAGAGCTAGAGTAGAGACAGACAGACAGACAGAACAGAGCTAGAGTAGAGACAGACAGAACAGAGCTAGAGTAGAGACAGACAGAACAGAGCTAGAGTAGAGACAGACAGAACAGAGCTAGAGTAGAGACAGACAGAACAGAGCTAGAGTAGAGACAGACAGAACAGAGCTAGAGTAGAGACAGACAGAACAGAGCTAGAGTAGAGACAGACAGAACAGAGCTAGAGTAGAGACAGACAGACAGAACAGAGCTAGAATAGAGACAGACAGAACAGAGCTAGAGTAGAGACAGACAGAACAGAGCTAGAGTAGAGACAGACAGAACAGAGCTAGAGTAGAGACAGACAGAACAGAGCTAGAGTAGAGACAGACAGACCGAACAGAGCTAGAGTAGAGACAGATAGACAGACAGACAGAACAGAGCTAGAGTAGAGACAGACAGAACAGAGCTAGAGTAGAGACAGACAGAACAGAGCTAGAGTAGAGACAGACAGAACAGAGCTAGAGTAGAGACAGACAGAACAGAGCTAGAGTAGAGACAGACAGAACAGAGCTAGAGTAGAGACAGACAGAACAGAACAGAGCTAGAGTAGAGACAGACAGAACAGAGCTAGAGTAGAGACAGACAAGCAGAACAGAGCTAGAGTAGAGACAGACAAGCAGAACAGAGCTAGAGTAGAGACAGACAGAACAGAGCTAGAGTAGAGACAGACAGAACAGAACAGAGCTAGAGTAGAGACAGACAGAACAGAGCTAGAAGAGACAGACAGAACAGAGCTAGAGTAGAGACAGACAGAACAGAGCTAGAGTAGAGACAGACAGAACAGAGCTAGAGTAGAGACAGACAGAACAGAGCTAGAGTAGAGACAGAACAGAACAGAGCTAGAGTAGAGACAGACAGATCGAACAGAGCTAGAGTAGAGACAGACAGACAGACAGAACAGAGCTAGAGTAGAGACAGACAGACAGACAGAACAGAGCTAGAGTAGAGACAGACAGACAGAGAACAGAGCTAGAGTAGAGACAGACAGAACAGAGCTAGAGTAGAGACAGACAGAACAGAGCTAGAGTAGAGACAGACAGAACAGAGCTAGAGTAGAGACAGACAGAACAGAGCTAGAGTAGAGACAGACAGAACAGAGCTAGAGTAGAGACAGACAGAACAGAGCTAGAGTAGAGACAGACAGAACAGAGCTAGAGTAGAGACAGACAGAACAGAGCTAGAGTAGAGACAGACAGATCGAACAGAGCTAGAGTAGAGACAGACAGACAGACAGACAGAACAGAGCTAGAGTAGAGACAGACAGACAGACAGAACAGAGCTAGAGTAGAGACAGACAGACAGACAGAACAGAGCTAGAGTAGAGACAGACAGAACAGAGCTAGAGTAGAGACAGACAGAACAGAGCTAGAGTAGAGACAGACAGAACAGAGCTAGAGTAGAGACAGACAGAACAGAGCTAGAGTAGAAACAGACAGATCGAACAGAGCTAGAGTAGAGACAGACAGAACAGAACAGAGCTAGAGTAGAGACAGACAGACAGAACAGAGCTAGAGTAGAGACAGACAGACAGAACAGAGCTAGAGTAGAGACAGACAGAACAGAGCTAGAGTAGAGACAGAACTGACAGAACAGAGCTAGAGTAGAGAAAGACAGAGAGAATAGAGCTAGAGTAGAGACAGACAGACAGACAGACAGACAGAGAGACAGACAGAACAGAGCTAGAGTAGAGACAGACAGAACAGAGCTAGAGTAGAGACAGACAGAACAGAGCTAGAGTAGAGACAGACATAACTGACAGAACCGAGCTAGAGTAGAGACAGACAGAACTGACAGAACAGAGCTAGAGTAGAGACAGACAGAACAGAGCTAGAGTAGAGACAGACAGAACTGACAGAACAGAGCTAGAGTAGAGAAAGACAGACAGAATAGAGCTAGAGTAGAGACAGACAGAACAGAGCTAGAGTAGAGACAGACAGAACAGAGCTAGAGTAGAGACAGACAAGCAGAACAGAGCTAGAGTAGAGACAGACAGAACAGAGCTAGAGTAGAGACAGACAGAACAGAACAGAGCTAGAGTAGAGACAGACAGAACAGAGCTAGAGTAGAGACAGACAGAACAGAGCTAGAGTAGAGACAGACAGAACAGAGCTAGAGTAGAGACAGACAGAACAGAGCTAGAGTAGAGACAGACAGAACAGAGCTAGAGTAGAGACAGACAGACAGAACAGAGCTAGAATAGAGACAGACAGAACAGAGCTAGAGTAGAGACAGACAGACAGAACAGAGCTAGAGTAGAGACAGACAAGCAGAACAGAGCTAGAGTAGAGACAGACAGAACAGAGCTAGAGTAGAGACAGACAGAACAGAACAGAGCTAGAGACAGAGACAGACAGAACAGAGCTAGAGTAGAGACAGACAAGACAGAACAGAGCTAGAGTAGAGACAGACAAACAGCAGAACAGAGCTAGAGTAGAGACAGACAAGACAGAACAGAGCTAGAGTAGAGACAGACAAGCAGAACAGAGCTAGAGTAGAGACAGACAAGCAGAACAGAGCTAGAGTAGAGACAGACAGAACAGAGCTAGACAGAGACAGACAGAACAGAGCTAGAGTAGAGACAGACAGAACAGAGCTAGAGTAGAGACAGACAGAACAGAGCTAGAGTAGAGACAGACAGAACAGAGCTAGAGTAGAGACAGACAGAACAGAGCTAGAGTAGAGACAGACAGAACAGAGCTAGAGTAGAGACAGACAGAACAGAGCTAGAGTAGAGACAGACAGACAGAACAGAGCTAGAATAGAGACAGACAGAACAGAGCTAGAGTAGAGACAGACAGACAGAACAGAGCTAGAGTAGAGACAGACAAGCAGAACAGAGCTAGAGTAGAGACAGACAAGCAGAACAGAGCTAGAGTAGAGACAGACAGAACAGAGCTAGAGTAGAGACAGACAGAACAGAACAGAGCTAGAGTAGAGACAGACAGAACAGAACAGAGCTAGAGTAGAGACAGACAGAACAGAGCTAGAGTAGAGACAGACAGATCAGAACAGAGCTAGAGTAGAGACAGACAGAACAGAGCTAGAGCTAGAGAGAGACAGACAGAACAGAGCTAGTAGAGACAGACAAGCAGAACAGAGCTAGAGTAGAGACAGACAGAACAGAGCTAGAGTAGAGACAGACAGAACAGAACAGAGCTAGAGTAGAGACAGACAGAACAGAACAGAGCTAGAGTAGAGACAGACAGACAGAACAGAGCTAGAGTAGAGACAGACAGAACAGAGCTAGAGTAGAGACAGACAGAACAGAGCTAGAGTAGAGACAGACAGAACAGAGCTAGAGTAGAGACAGACAGAACAGAGCTAGAGTAGAGACAGACAGAACAGAGCTAGAGTAGAGACAGACAGAACAGAGCTAGAGTAGAGACAGACAGAACAGAGCTAGAGTAGAGACAGACAGAACAGAGCTAGAGTAGAGACAGACAGAACAGAGCTAGACAGACAGACAGAACAGAGCTAGAGAGAGACAGACAGAACAGAGCTAGAGTAGAGACAGACAGAACAGAGCTAGAGTAGAGACAGACAGAACAGAGCTAGAGTAGAGACAGACAGACAGAACAGAGCTAGAGTAGAGACAGACAGATAGACAGAACAGAGCTAGAGTAGAGAAAGACAGATAGACAGAACAGAGCTAGAGTAGAGACAGACAGAACAGAGCTAGAGTAGAGACAGACAGAACAGAGCTAGAGTAGAGACAGACAGAACAGAGCTAGAGTAGAGACAGACAGAACAGAGCTAGAGTAGAGACAGACAGACAGAACAGAGCTAGAGTAGAGACAGATAGACAGACAGACAGAACAGAGCTAGAGTAGAGACAGACAGAACAGAGCTAGAGTAGAGACAGACAGAACAGAGCTAGAGTAGAGACAGACAGGACAGAGCTAGAGTAGAGACAGACAGAACAGAGCTAGAGTAGAGACAGACAAGCAGAACAGAGCTAGAGTAGAGACAAGCAGAACAGAGCTAGAGTAGAGACAGACAGAACAGAGCTAGAGTAGAGACAGACAAGCAGAACAGAGCTAGAGTAGAGACAGACAAGCAGAACAGAGCTAGAGTAGAGACAGACAGAACAGAGCTAGAGTAGAGACAGACAGAACAGAACAGAGCTAGAGTAGAGACAGACAGAACAGAGCTAGAGTAGAGACAGACAGAACAGAGCTAGAGTAGAGACAGACAGAACAGAGCTAGAGTAGAGACAGACAGAACAGAGCTAGAGTAGAGACAGACAGAACTGAGCTAGAGTAGAGACAGAACAGAACAGAGCTAGAGTAGAGACAGACAGATCGAACAGAGCTAGAGTAGAGACAGACAGACAGACAGAACAGAGCTAGAGTAGAGACAGACAGACAGACAGAACTGAGCTAGAGTAGAGACAGACAGACAGACAGAACAGAGCTAGAGTAGAGACAGACAGAACAGAGCTAGAGTAGAGACAGACAGAACAGAGCTAGAGTAGAGACAGACAGAACAGAGCTAGAGTAGAGACAGACAGAACAGAGCTAGAGTAGAGACAGACAGAACAGAGCTAGAGTAGAGACAGACAGAACAGAGCTAGAGTAGAGACAGACAGAACTGAGCTAGAGTAGAGACAGAACAGAACAGAGCTAGAGTAGAGACAGACAGATCGAACAGAGCTAGAGTAGAGACAGACAGACAGACAGACAGAACAGAGCTAGAGTAGAGACAGACAGACAGACAGAACAGAGCTAGAGTAGAGACAGACAGACAGACAGACAGAACAGAGCTAGAGAGAGACAGACAGAACAGAGCTAGAGTAGAGACAGACAGAACAGAGCTAGAGTAGAGACAGACAGAACAGAGCTAGAGTAGAGACAGACAGAACAGAGCTAGAGTAGAAACAGACAGATCAGAACAGAGCTAGAGTAGAGACAGACAGACCGAACAGAGCTAGAGTAGAGACAGACAGACAGAACAGAGCTAGAGTAGAGACAGACAGACAGAACAGAGCTAGAGTAGAGACAGACAGAACAGAGCTAGAGTAGAGACAGACAGACAGAACAGAGCTAGAATAGAGACAGACAGAACAGAGCTAGAGTAGAGACAGACAAGCAGAACAGAGCTAGAGTAGAGACAGACAGACAGAACAGAGCTAGAGTGGAGACAGACAGAACAGACAGAACAGAGCTAGAGTAGAGACAGACAGACAGAACAGAGCTAGAGTAGAGACAGACAGAACTGACAGAACAGAGCTAGAGTAGAGACAGACAGACAGAACAGAGCTAGAGTAGAGACAGACAGAACTGACAGAACAGAGCTAGAGTAGAGAAAGACAGACAGAATAGAGCTAGAGTAGAGACAGACAGACAGACAGACAGACAGACAGACAGACAGACAGACAGACAGAACAGAACAGAGCTAGAGTAGAGACAGACAAGCAGAACAGAGCTAGAGTAGAGACAGACAAGCAGAACAGAGCTAGAGTAGAGACAGACAGAACAGAGCTAGAGTAGAGACAGACAGATCGAACAGAGCTAGAGTAGAGACAGACAGACAGAACAGAGCTAGAGTAGAGACAGACAGACAGAACAGAGCTAGAGTGGAGACAGACAGAACAGACAGAACAGAGCTAGAGTAGAGACAGACAGACAGAACAGAGCTAGAGTAGAGACAGACCGAACTGACAGAACAGAGCTAGAGTAGAGACAGACAGACAGACAGAACAGAGCTAGAGTAGAGACAGACAGACAGAACAGAGCTTGAGTAGAGACAGACAGAACAGACAGAACAGAGCTAGAGTAGAGACAGACAGAACAGACAGAACAGAGCTAGAGTAGAGACAGACAGACAGAACAGAGCTAGAGTAGAGAGAGACAGAACAGAGCTAGAGTAGAGACAGACAGAACTGAGCTAGAGTAGAGACAGACAGAACAGAGCTAGAGTAGAGACAGACAGATCGAACAGAGCTAGAGTAGAGACAGACAGACAGACAGACAGAACAGAGCTAGAGTAGAGACAGACAGACAGAACAGAGCTAGAGTGGAGACAGACAGAACAGACAGAACAGAGCTAGAGTAGAGACAGACAGACAGAAGAAGGCTAGAGTAGAGACAGACAGAACAGAACAGAGCTAGAGTAGAGACAGACAGACAGACAGAACAGAGCTAGAGTAGAGACAGACAGACAGAACAGAGCTAGAGTGGAGACAGACAGAACAGACAGAACAGAGCTAGAGTAGAGACAGACAGACAGAACAGAGCTAGAGTAGAGACAGACAGAACAGAGCTAGAGTAGAGACAGACAGAACTGAGCTAGAGTAGAGACAGACAGAACAGAGCTAGAGTAGAGACAGACAGATCGAACAGAGCTAGAGTAGAGACAGACAGACAGACAGAACAGAGCTAGAGTAGAGACAGACAGACAGACAGAACAGAGCTAGAGTAGAGACAGACCGAACTGACAGAACAGAGCTAGAGTAGAGACAGACAGACAGAACAGAGCTAGAGTAGAGACAGACAGACAGACAGAACAGAGCTAGAGTAGAGACAGACAGACAGAACAGAGCTAGAGTGGAGACAGACAGAACAGACAGAACAGAGCTAGAGTAGAGACAGACA
>NC_056441.1:88388828-88394937 GCF_018296145.1 Oncorhynchus tshawytscha
CAGAGCAGCTTGGGTGGACAGCCGAGATAAACCATTTGAAACAGAATCAGAGAGCGTTAGAGAGTGAAAAGCCTCAGGTGACCATGATGGAGGGGGCAGGACAACAAGACTATAAACATCATGCAACTCCCAGTCCAGGTGTGGAGCATGACAGCTAAAGTCCTTTCAGGATACAGAATGTTATGGAAAAGCACTCTGGACCGGTTGGATCTTGTTGTTTACCTCTTCTTCCTCTGAGTGGCGCGTTCATCTGTCTTCTGCTCTAATTGGTTCCTCCACACACGCACACACACACACACACACACACAACACATTTATCACACACACCCCGTAGCGTCGGAGCACACACACGACACATTTACCACACACACCCCGTAGCGTTGGAGCACACACACACACACACACACACACACACACTTGACTGTACAATGTTTACGGTTGTGCTTTATAATGACAGCCAGCGCATTTATTAGTGTTCCCGACTTCAGAGAGCATCTCCTCACACATCAGAGCACCGGAAGGGAGAGACAAGGCCCCAGGTAAATGGAAATAAACAGTCCAACATGGCACTGGAAATGCAACTGTGTGTGTGTGTGTGTGTTCCGACGCTACGGGGTTTGTGTGATAAATGTGTCGTATGTGTGTGTGTCTGTGTGTGTGTGTGTGTGTGTGTGTGTGTGTGTGTGTGTTCCGACGCTACGGGTTTGTGTGATAAATGTGTCGTATGTGTGTGTGTCTGTGTGTGTGTGTGTGTGTTCCGACGCTACGGGGTTTGTGTGATAAATGTGTCGTATGTGTGTGTGTCTGTGTGTGTGTGTGTGTGTGTGTGTGTGTGTGTGTGTGTGTGTGTGAACCCAGGTACCTAGGATGTTTTGTGCATTTATACCCACAGATCCCACCTAGCCTCCCACCTACCCATCTGCACCCCCTTCACACACACACCCCCACCCCCCACACACTGGACACATACATAGCCATAAGGATACTTCCCAGGCGAGGCCACAGCCACCCTGTAGTTGGTCTGGCTCCTGGTTGGGTGGAAGTTCAACAGAAACAGCACGTTGCCTCTCTCGAACACTATCACCTTGTCTCCCTCGTGCTTGGCACTCACAAACGCCTGCAAGGAACACAGGAGAAACCTTTCAGAAACGTATCACATCACCCTCATCAATACAAGGAACACAGTCACAGGAGAAACCTTTCAGAAACGTATCACATCACCCTCATCAATACAAGGAACACAGTCACAGGAGAAACCTTTCAGAAACGTATCACATCACCCTCATCAATACAAGGAACACAGTCACAGGAGAAACCTTTCAGAAACGTATCACATCACCCTCATCAATACAAGGAACACAGTCACAGGAGAAACCTTTCAGAAACGTATCACATCACCCTCATCAATACAAGGAACACAGTCACAGGAGAAACCTTTCAGAAACGTATCACATCACCCTCATCAATACAAGGAACACAGTCACAGGAGAAACCTTTCAGAAACGTATCACATCACCCTCATCAATACAAGGAACACAGTCACAGGAGAAACCTTTCAGAAACGTACCACATCACCCTCATCAATACAAGGAACACAGTCACAGGAGAAACCTTTCAGAAACGTATCACATCACCCTCATCAATACAAGGAACACAGTCACAGGAGAAACCTTTCAGAAACGTATCACATCACCCTCATCAATACAAGGAACACAGTCACAGGAGAAACCTTTCAGAAACGTACCACATCACCCTCATCAATACAAGGAACACAGTCACAGGAGAAACCTTTCAGAAATGTACCACATCACCCTCATCAATACAAGGAACACAGTCACAGGAGAAACCTTTCAGAAACGTACCACATCACCCTCATCAATACAAGGAACACAGTCACAGGAGAAACCTTTCGCCATTATTAACGCATCGATATTCAACGATGTCAGTTTTTGTTACTACCTATCCATCAACAGAAGCTTCATAGTAGCACTGTGGACGAGCTTTATTTCTGTCCAAAAAAAACACATGTCAAAAACCACTGAGATAAATCGTCCAGTCTAAAAGGTATGGGAAGTCTCATGTTGAAATAGACATCTGTACGAGAGTGATTGGCAGTTTATTCCCTAACCTCCATCCCATCCAATCCTCCCTCTATCCCTCCCTCTGTCTGTCCAATCACAAAAGAGCTTATCTCTCGCTCAACAGTGAATATTCTAGCTATGTAATTGGCTGGGGGGGAGTAAGGCATCGTGGAAACCGGACTGAGCTATAAATAGTTGTCCGGGTGACATTGTTAATCTCCCCTAATAACACATTATCAGGAGCTGGATACGTGCTAAATGGCACCCTATTACGTACGGGCCCTGGTCAAAAGTAGTGCACTATATAGGGAACAGGGCCCTGGTCAAAAGTAGTGCACTATATAGGGAACAGGGTGCTGCTGGAGACAGGATCAACAAACACTGTTCCGTGTTTAACTCAGTCTAACATTACACAGCCATGTTAACCCAGTCTAACATTAAACAGCCATGTTAACCCAGTCTAACATTACACAGCCATGTTAACCCAGTCTAACATTAAACAGCCATGTTAACTCAGTCTAACATTAAACAGCCATGTTAACCCAGTCTAACATTACACAGCCATGTTAACCCAGTCTAACATCACTACACAGCCATGTTAACCCAGTCTAACATCACTACACAGCCATGCTAACCCAGTCTAACATCACTACACAGCCATGCTAACCCAGTCTAACATCACTACACAGCCATGTTAACCCAGTCTAACATTAAACAGCCATGTTAACTCAGTCTAACATTAAACAGCCATGTTAACTCAGTCTAACATTACACAGCCATGTTAACCCAGTCTAACATTAAACAGCCATGTTAACCCAGTCTAACATTAAACAGCCATGTTAACTCAGTCTAACTTCATTACACAGCCATGTTAACCCAGTCTAACATCACTACACAGCCATGTTAACCCAGTCTAACATCACTACACAGCCATGTTAACCCAGTCTAACATCACTACACAGCCATGTTAACCCAGTCTAACATCACTACACAGCCATATTAACCCAGTCTAACATTACACAGCCATGTTAACCCAGTCTAACATCACTACACAGCCATGTTAACCCAGTCTAACATTAAACAGCCATGTTAACCCAGTCTAACATTAAACAGCCATGTTAACCCAGTCTAACTTCATTACACAGCCATGTTAACCCAGTCTAACATTACACAGCCATGTTAACCCAGTCTAACATTAAACAGCCATGTTAACCCAGTCTAACATTAAACAGCCATGTTAACCCAGTCTAACATTAAACAGCCATGTTAACCCAGTCTAACATCATTACACAGCCATGTTAACCCAGTCTAACATCACTACACAGCCATGTTAACCCAGTCTAACATCACTACACAGCCATGTTAACCCAGTCTAACATCACTACACAGCCATGTTAACCCAGTCTAACATTACACAGCCATGTTAACCCAGTCTAACATTAAACAGCCATGTTAACTCAGTCTAACATTAAACAGCCATGTTAACCCAGTCTAACATCATTACACAGCCATGTTAACCCAGTCTAACATTACACAGCCATGTTAACTCAGTCTAACATCATTACACAGCCATGTTAACCCAGTCTAACATTACACAGCCATTTTAACCCAGTCTAACATCATTACACAGCCATGTTAACCCAGTCTAACATTACACAGCCATGTTAACCCAGTCTAACATCACTACACAGCCATGTTAACCCAGTCTAACACTAAACAGCCATGTTAACTCAGTCTAACATCACACAGCCATGTTAACTCAGTCTAACATCATTAAACAGCCATGTTAACCCAGTCTAACATTACACAGCCATGTTAACCCAGTCTAACATTAAACAGCCATGTTAACTCAGTCTAACATTAAACAGCCATGTTAACCCAGTCTAACATCATTACACAGCCATGTTAACTCAGTCTAACTTCATTACACAGCCATGTTAACCCAGTCTAACATTACACAGCCATGTTAACCCAGTCTAACATCATTACACAGCCATGTTAACCCAGTCTAACATCATTACACAGCCATGTTAACCCAGTCTAACATTAAACAGCCATGTTAACCCAGTCTAACATCATTAAACAGCCATGTTAACCCAGTCTAACATCATTAAACAGCCATGTTAACCCAGTCTAACATTACACAGCCATGTTAACCCAGTCTAACATTACACAGCCATGTTAACCCAGTCTAACATTACACAGCCATGTTAACCCAGTCTAACATTACACAGCCATGTTAACCCAGTCTAACATCATTACACAGCCATGTTAACCCAGTCTAACATCATTACACAGCCATGTTAACCCAGTCTAACACTAAACAGCCATGTTAACTCAGTCTAACATCACACAGCCATGTTAACTCAGTCTAACATCATTAAACAGCCATGTTAACCCAGTCTAACATAACTACACAGCCATGTTAACCCAGTCTAACATTAAACAGCCATGTTAACCCAGTCTAACATCATTAAACAGCCATGTTAACCCAGTCTAACATTACACAGCCATGTTAACCCAGTCTAACATCATTACACAGCCATGTTAACCCAGTCTAACATCATTACACAGCCATGTTAACCCAGTCTAACACTAAACAGCCATGTTAACTCAGTCTAACATCACACAGCCATGTTAACCCAGTCTAACATTATTAAACAGCCATGTTAACCCAGTCTAACATTATTAAACAGCCATGTTAACCCAGTCTAACATCATTAAACAGCCATGTTAACCCAGTCTAAGATTAAACAGCCATGTTAACCCAGTCTAACATTACACAGCCATGTTAACCCAGTCTAACATCATTAAACAGCCATGTTAACCCAGTCTAACATTACACAGCCATGTTAACCCAGTCTAACTTCACTACACAGCCATGTTAACCCAGTCTAACATTACACAGCCATGTTAACCCAGTCTAACTTCACTACACAGCCATGTTAACCCAGTCTAACATTACACAGCCATGTTAACCCAGTCTAACATCACTACACAGCCATGTTAACCCAGTCTAACATTACACAGCCATGTTAACCCAATATAACATTAAACAGCTATGTTAACCCAGTCTAACATTATTAAACAGCCATGTTAACCCAGTCTAACATTATTAAACAGCCATGTTAACCCAGTCTATCATTAAACAGCCATGTTAACCCAGTCTAAGATTAAACAGCCATGTTAACCCAGTCTAACATTACACAGCCATGTTAACCCAGTCTAACATCATTAAACAGCCATGTTAACCCAGTCTAACATTACAGAGCCATGTTAACTCAGTCTAACATTACACAGCCATGTTAACCCCAGTCTAACATTACACAGCCATGTTAACCCAGTCTAACATTAAACAGCCATGTTAACCCAGTCTAACATTACACAGCCATGTTAACCCAGTCTAACATTACACAGCCATGTTAACTCAGTCTAACACCATTAAACAGCCATGTTAACTCAGTCTAACATTACACAGCCATGTTAACCCAGTCTAACTTCATTACACAGCCATGTTAACCCAGTCTAAAATTAAACAGCCATGTTAACCCAGTCTAACATCACTACACAGCCATGTTAACCCAGTCTAACATCACTACACAGCCATGCTAACCCAGTCTAACATCACTACACAGCCATGTTAACCCAGTCTAACATCACTACACAGCCATGTTAACCCATTCTAATATTACACAGCCATGTTAACCCAGTCTAACATTACACAGCCATGTTAACCCAGTCTAACATTAAACAGCCATGTTAACCCAGTCTAACATCACTACACAGCCATGCTAACCCAGTCTAACATCACTACACAGCCATGTTAACCCAGTCTAACATCACTACACAGCCATGTTAACCCAGTCTAACATTACACAGCCATGTTAACCCAGTCTAACATTACAGAGCCATGTTAACCCAGTCTAACATTACAGAGCCATGTTAACCCAGTCTAACATTAAACAGCCATGTCAACCCAGTCTAACATCACTACACAGCCATGTTAACCGAGTCTAACATCATTAAAC
>NC_056441.1:88395037-88520037 GCF_018296145.1 Oncorhynchus tshawytscha
CTAACATTACACAGCCATGTTAACCCAGTCTAACATTAAACAGCCATGTTAACCCAGTCTAACATTACACAGCCATGTTAACCCAGTCTAACATTAAACAGCCATGTTAACTCAGTCTAACATTAAACAGCCATGTTAACCCAGTCTAACATTACACAGCCATGTTAACCCAGTCTAACATTAAACAGCCATGTTAACCCAGTCTAACATTAAACAGCCATGTTAACTCAGTCTAACATTACACAGCCATGTTCTAACATCACTAGCCATTAACATCACTACACAGCAGTCTAACATTACACAGCCATGTTAACCCAGTCTAACATTAAACAGCCATGTTAACTCAGTCTAACATTACACAGCCATGTTAACCCAGTCTAACATCACTAACAGCCAGCCTAACATTACTAACATCTAACATTACACAGCCATTTAACCCAGTCTAACATTACACAGCCATGTTAACCCAGTCTAACATTACACAGCCATGTTAACCCAGTCTAACATTAAACAGCCATGTTAACCCAGTCTAACATTAAACAGCCATGTTAACCCAGTCTAACATCACTACACAGCCATGTTAACCCAGTCTAACATTACACAGCCATGTTAACCCAGTCTAACATCACTACACAGCCATGTTAACCCAGTCTAACATCAGCCATGTTAACCCAGTCTAACATTAAACATTACACAGCCATGTTAACCCAGTCTAACATTACACAGCCATGTTAACCCAGTCTAACATTACACAGCCATGTTAACCCAGTCTAACATTACACAGCCATGTTAACCCAGTCTAACATTACACAGCCATGTTAACCCAGTCTAACATTAAACAGCCATGTTAACCCAGTCTAACATTAAACAGCCATGTTAACCCAGTCTAACATTGTTAACAGTCTAACATTAAACAGCCATGTTAACACAGCCATGTTAACCCAGTCTAACATCACTACACAGCCAGCCATGTTAACATTACACAGTTTAACATCAACATTACACAGCCATGTTAACCCAGTCTAACATTAAACAGCCATGTTAACCCAGTCTAACATTAAACAGCCATGTTAACCCAGTCTAACATTAAACAGCCATGTTAACCCAGTCTAACATTACACAGCCATGTTAACCCAGTCTAACATTACACAGCCATGTTAACCCAGTCTAACATTACACAGCCATGTTAACCCAGTCTAACATTACACAGCCATGTTAACCCAGTCTAACATTACACAGCCATGTTAACCCAGTCTAACATTACACAGTTAACCCAGTCTAACATCATAAACAGCCATGTTAACCCAGTCTAACATTAAACAGCCATGTTAACCCAGTCTAACATTAATGTTACAGTCTAACATTAAACAGCCATGTTAACCCAGTCTAACATTACACAGCCATGTTAACCCAGTCTAACAGTCTAACATTAAACAGCCATTTACACAGCCATGTTAACCCAGTCTAACATTACAGCCATGTTAACCCAGTCTAACATTACACAGCCATGTTAACCCAGTCTAACATTATTAACAGCCATGTTATTAACATCACAGCCATGTTAACCCAGTTTAACATCACTACACAGCCATGTTAACCCAGTCTAACATTACACAGCCATGTTAACCCAGTCTAACATTAAACAGCCATGTTAACCCAGTCTAACATTACACAGCCATGTTAACCCAGTCTAACATTACACAGCCATGTTAACCCAGTCTAACATTACACAGCCATGTTAACCCAGTCTAACATCATTACACAGCCATGTTAACCCAGTTTAACATCACTACACAGCCATGTTAACTCTAACATTATTAAACAGCCATTAACCCAGTCTAACATTACACAGCTAAACATTACACAGCCATGTTAACCCAGTCTAACATTAAACAGCCATGTTAACCCAGTCTAACATTACACAGCCATGTTAACCCAGTCTAACATTAACACAGCCATGTTAACCCAGTCTAACATCAACATACACAGCCATGTTAACCCAACATTACACAGCCATCTAACATTACACAGCCATGTTAACCCAGTCTAACATTAAACAGCCATGTTAACCCAGTCTAACATTACACAGCCATGTTAACCCAGTCTAACATTACACAGCCATGTTAACTCAGTCTAACATCATTAAACATTACACAGCCATGTTAACTCAGTCTAACATTACACAGCCATGTTAACCCAGTCTAACTTCATTACACAGCCATGTTAACCCAGTCTAACATTAAACAGCCATGTTAACCCAGTCTAACATCAACATCACACAGCCATGTTAACCCAGTCTAACATCACTACACAGCCATGTAACCCAGTCTAACATCACTACACAGCCATGTTAACCCAGTCTAACATCACTACACAGCCATGTTAACCCATTCTAATATTACACAGCCATGTTAACCCAGTCTAACATTACACAGCCATGTTAACTCAGTCTAACATTAAACAGCCATGTTAACCCAGTCTAACATTACACAGCCATGTTAAGTCTAACATCAGCCATGTTAACCCAGTCTAACATCACTACACAGCCATGTTAACCCAGTCTAACATCACATACACAGCCATGTTAACCCAGTCTAACATCACTACACAGCCATGTTAACTAACACAGCCATGTTAACCCAGTCTAACATTACACAGCCATGTTAACCCAGTCTAACATTAAACAGCCATGTTAACTCAGTCTAACATTACACAGCCATGTTAACCCAGTCTAACATTAAACAGCCATGTTAACCCGGTCTAACATTACACAGCCATGTTAACTCAGTCTAACATCATTAAACAGCCATGTTAACCCAGTCTAACATTACAGAGCAATGTTAACCCATTCTAACATTAAACAGCCATGTCAACCCAGTCTAACATCACTACACAGCCATGTTAACCCAGTCTAACATCATTAAACAGCCATGTTAACCCAGTCTAACATTACAGAGCCATGTTAACCCAGTCTAACATTACAGAGCCATGTCAACCCAGTCTAACATCACTACACAGCCATGTTAACCGAGTCTAACATCATTAAACAGCCATGTTAACTCAGTCTAACATTACACAGCCATGTTAACCCAGTCTAACATCACTACACAGCCATGTTAACCCAGTCTAACATCACTACACAGCCATGTTAACCCAGTCTAACATTACACAGCCATATTAACCCAGTCTAACATTACACAGCCATGTTAACCCAGTCTAACATTATTACACAGCCATGTTAACCCAGTCTAACATTAAACAGCCATGCCATGTTAACCCAGTCTAACATTAAACAGCCATGTTAACCCAGTTAACTAACATTACAGCCATGTTAAACAGCCATGTTAACCCAGTCTAACATTACACAGCCATGTTAACCCAGTCTAACATTACACAGCCATGTTAACCCAGTCTAACATTACACAGCCATGTTAACCCAGTCTAACACAGCCATCATTACACAGCCATGTTAACCCAGTCTAACATCATTACACAGCCATGTTAACCCAGTCTAAACATTACACAGCCATCATCTAACATTACACAGCCATGTTAACTCAGTCTAACATTACACAGCCATGTTAACCCAGTCTAACATTACACAGCCATGTTAACCCAGTTTAACATTAAACAGCCATGTTAACCCAGTGTTAACATTAAACAGCCATGTTAACCCAGTCTAACATTACACAGCCATGTTAACCCAGTCTAACATTACACAGCCATGTTAACCCAGTCTAACATTACACAGCCATGTTAACTCAGTCTAACTTCATTACACAGCCATGTTAACCCAGTCTCTAACAGCCATGTTAACCCAGTCAACATTACACAGCCATGTTAACCCAGTCTAACATTACACAGCCATGTTAACCCAGTCTAACATTACACAGCCATGTTAACCTAACATTACACAGCCATGTTAACCCAGTCTAACATTAACAGCCATGTTAACCAGTCTAACATCTAACATTACACAGCCATGTTAACATTACACAGCCATCTCTAACATCACTACACAGCCATGTTAACCCAGTCTAACATTACACAGCCATGTTAACATTACACAGCCATAACTCTAACATTACACAGCCATGTTAACTCAGTCTAACATTAATTACAGCCATGTTAACCCAGTCTAACATTACACAGCCATTTTAACCCAGTCTAACATTAAACAGCCATGTTAACCCAGTCTAACATTACCCATGTTAACTCTAACATTACAGAGCCATGTTAACCCAGTCTAACATTAAACAGCCATGTTAACCCAGTCTAACATCACTACACAGCCATGTTAACCCAGTCTAACATCACTACACAGCCATGTTAACCCAGTCTAACATCACTACACAGCCATGTTAACCCAGCATTACACAGCCATGTTAACCCAGTCTAACATTAAGCCATGTTAACCCAGTCTAACATTAAACAGCCATGTTAACCCAGTCTAACATTAGCCATGTTAACTAAACATTACACAGCCATGTTAACCCAGTCTAACATCATGTTAACCCAGTCTAACATTACACAGCCATGTTAACCCAGTCTAACATTACACAGCCATGTTAACCCAGTCTAACATTACACAGCCATGTTAACCCAGTCTAACATTAACATCATGTTAACCCAGTCTAACATTACAGCCATGTTAACCCAGTGTTAACCCAGTCTAACATTACACAGCCATGTTAACCCAGTCTAACATACACACAGCCATGTTAACCCAGTCTAACATTACACAGCCATGTTAACCCAGTCTAACATCATTACAGCCATGTTAACCTAACATTAAAGCCATGTTAACCCAGTCTAACATTAAACAGCCATGTTAACATTACACAGCCAGTTAACCCAGTCTAACATCAGCCATGTTAACTTCAACATTAAACAGCCATGTTAACCCAGTCTAACTTCATTACACAGCCATGTTAACCCAGTCTAACATTACACAGCCATGTTAACCCAGTCTAACAGTCAATACACAGCCATGTTAACCCAGTCTAACATTACACAGCCATGTTAACCCAGTCTAACATCATTAACACAGCCATGTTAACCCAGTCTAACATCATTACACAGCCATGTTAACCCAGTCTAACATTAAACAGCCATGTTAACAGTCCATGCCATGTTAACCCAGTCTAACATTCATTAAACAGCCATGTTAACCCAGTCTAACATTAAAGCAGCCATGCCATGTTAACCCAGTCTAACATTACACAGCCATGTTAACCCAGTCTAACATAACATTAACAGTCAACATTACACAGCCATGTTAACCCAGTCTAACATTACACAGCCATGTTAACCCAGTCTAACATTACACAGCCATGTTAACCCAGTCTAACATTACACAGCCATGTTAACCCAGTCTAACATTAAACAGCCATGTTAACCCAGTCTAACATTAAACAGCCATGTTAACCCATGTTAACCCAGTCTAACATAAACAGCCATGTTAACAGCCATGTTAAACCCAGTCTAACATTACACAGCCATGTTAACCCAGTCTAACATTACACAGCCATGTTAACCCAGTCTAACATCATTACACAGCCATGTTAACCCAGTCTAACATTACAGAGCCATGTTAACCCAGTCTAACACTAAACAGCCATGTTAACTCAGTCTAACATCATTAAACAGCCATGTTAACCCAGTCTAACATTACACGGCCATGTTAACCCAGTCTAACATCACACAGCCATTTTAACCCAAGTACCTGCTGCCTGTATGTTCACCTACAGGCCCTTCACTCATTTAGCTTTACTTAGGGTGCAATTTGGGATGTACCCTCAATAGACTGATCCAGTTGGGAGAGGAACACTGCCCGCCCACTACCCTACTAACGCATAGCTCCAACACAACCTCCAAACCCACCTCTAAACGCCAATAGCAACTGAGCCCTTTGGTCTGGGGGGAATGAGGCAACATTAAACCAAAGTCAGAACCATGCTCACTATGCAGCATAACCAAGGCAATGTATTGATTAGGGAGGCGGGTAGCCTAGTGGTTAGAGGGGAGGGGCGGTAGGTAGCCTCGTGGTTAGAGGGGAGGGGCGGTAGGTAGCCTCGTGGTTAGAGGGGAGGGGCGGTAGGTAGCCTAGTGGTTAGAGGCGAGGGGCGGTAGGTAGCCTAGTGGTTAGAGGGGAGGGGCGGTAGGTAGCCTTGTGGTTAGAGGGGAGGGGCGGTAGGTAGCCTAGTGGTTAGAGGGGAGGGGCGGTAGGTAGCCTAGTGGTTAGAGGGGAGGGGCGGTAGGTAGCCTAGTGGTTAGAGGGGAGGGGCGGTAGGTAGCCTAGTGGTTAGAGGGGAGGGGCGGTAGGTAGCCTAGTGGTTAGAGGGGAGGGGCGGTAGGTAGCCTAGTGGTTAGAGGGGAGGGGCGGTAGGTAGCCGAAAGGTTGCTCGATCGAATCCCGAGCTGACAAGGTAAAAATCTGATGTTCTGACCCCTGAACAAGGCAGTCAAACCACTGTTCCTAGGCTGTCATTGAAAATAAATAAAATAAGATAATAATAATAATAAAATAAGAAATGGTTCTTAACTGACCCGCCTAGTTAAATAAAGATTAAATAAAGAAATACAAAAAAAATTGATACACTACTGAAAGAATTCAAAGTGCTGGCACCATGTGATTTGGATGTATTGTTGTCTCTATCTTCTTGCCTTTTGTGCTGTTGTCTGTGCCCAATTATGTTTGTACCATGTTGTGTGCTGCTACCATATTGTGCTGCTGCCATGTTGTGTTGCTACTATGTTGTTGTCATGTTGTGTTGCTGCCATGCTGCTACTATGTTGTTGTCATGTTGTGTTGCTGCCATGCTGCGTTGTTGTGTTAGGTCTCTCTTTATGGAGTGGTGTGTTGTCTCTCTTGTTGTGATGTGTGTTTCGTCCTATTTTATTTTTTATCCCCTGTCCCCGCAGGAGGCCATTTTGCCTTTTGGTGGTAGGTTGTCTTTGTAAATAAGAATTTGTTCTTAACTGAGTTGTCTAGTTAAATAACGGTAAAAAAAAAAATGCATGATCAGTTGTTGGCTAGACCTTTGAATGGATAAAAGCATCTGCTAAATGGCAAATAGCAGCGTCCTTCTTGTCTCCTCTCCATCAGTAGTAACAGTAACAATAGTAGTAACAGTAATAATAGTAGTAGCAGTAACAATAGTAGTAACAGTAACAATAGCAGTAATAGTAACAATAGCAGTAACAGAAACAATTGTAGTAACAGTAACAATAGTAGTAGCAGTAGCAGTAACAATAGCAGTAACAGTAACAATAGTAGTAGTAGTAGCAGTAACAATAGTAGTAGCAGAAACAATAGTAGTAACATTAACAATAGCAGTAATAGTAACAATAGTAGTAACAGTAACAATAGCAGTAACAGTAACAATAGTAGTAGCAGAAACAATAGTAGTAACATTAACAATAGCAGTAATAGTAACAATAGTAGTAACAGTAACAATAGCAGTAACAGTAACAATAGTAGTAGCAGTAACAATAGTAGTAACAGTAACAATAGCAGTAACAATAGTAGTAGCAGTAACAATAGTAGTAACAGTAACAATAGCAGTAACAGTAACAATAGTAGTAACAATAACTCCCTCTTTCTCTCTCTCTCGCTATAGCTCCCTCTTCTCTCTCTCTCTCTCTCTTTTCTCTCTCGCTATAGCTCCCTCTTCTTTTCTCTCTCGCTCTCTCTCTCTCCCTCTTCTCTCTCTCTCTCTCTCTTTTCTCTCTCGCTATAGCTCCCTCTTTTCTCTCTCGCTATAGCTCCCTCTTTTCTCTCTCGCTATAGCTCCCTCTTTTCTCTCTCGCTATAGCTCCCTCTTTTCTCTCTCGCTATAGCTCCCTCTTTTCTCTCTCGCTATAGCTCCCTCTTTTCTCTCTCGCTATAGCTCCCTCTTTTCTCTCTCGCTATAGCTCCCTCTTTTCTCTCTCGCTATAGCTCCCTCTTTTCTCTCTCGCTATAGCTCCCTCTTTTCTCTCTCGCTATAGCTCCCTCTTTTCTCTCTCGCTATAGCTCCCTCTTTTCTCTCTCGCTATAGCTCCCTCTTTTCTCTCTCGCTATAGCTCCCTCTTTTCTCTCTCGCTATAGCTCCCTCTTTTCTCTCTCGCTATAGCTCCCTCTTCTCTCTCTCGCTATAGCTCCCTCTTCTCTCTCTCTCTTTTCTCTCTCGCTATAGCTCCCTCTTTCTCTCTCTCTCTTTTCTCTCTCACTATAGCTCCCTCTTTTCTCTCTCTCTCTTTTCTCTCTCGCTATAGCTCCCTCTTTTCTCTCTCTCTCTCGCTATAGCTCCCTCTTCTCTCTCTCGCTATAGCTCCCTCTTTTCTCTCTCGCTATAGCTCCCTCTTTTCTCTCTCGCTATGGCTCCCTCTTTTCTCTCTCGCTATAGCTCCCTCTTTTCTCTCTCGCTATGGCTCCCTCTTTTCTCTCGCTATGGCTCCCTCTTTTCTCTCTCGCTATAGCTCCCTCTTTTCTCTCTCGCTATAGCTCCCTCTTTTCTCTCTCGCTATGGCTCCCTCTTTTCTCTCTCGCTATAGCTCCCTCTTTTCTCTCTCGCTATAGCTCCCTCTTTTCTCTCTCGCTATAGCTCCCTCTTTTCTCTCTCGCTATAGCTCCCTCTTTTCTCTCTCGCTATAGCTCCCTCTTTCTCTCTCGCTATAGCTCCCTCTTTTCTCTCTCGCTGTAGCTCCCTCTTTTCTCTCTCGCTGTAGCTCCCTCTTTTCTCTCTCGCTATAGCTCCCTCTTCTCTCTCTCGCTATAGCTCCCTCTTCTCTCTCTCGCTATAGCTCCCTCTTTTCTCTCTCTCTCTCTCTCTCTCGCTATAGCTCCCTCTTTTCTCTCTCGCTATAGCTCCCTCTTTTCTCTCTCGCTATAGCTCCCTCTTTTCTCTCTCGCTATAGCTCCCTCTTTTCTCTCTCGCTATAGCTCCCTCTTTTCTCTCTCGCTATAGCTCCCTCTTTTCTCTCTCGCTATAGCTCCCTCTTTTCTCTCTCGCTATAGCTCCCTCTTCTCTCTCTCGCTATAGCTCCCTCTTTTCTCTCTCGCTATAGCTCCCTCTTTTCTCTCTCGCTATAGCTCCCTCTTTTCTCTCTCGCTATGGCTCCCTCTTTTCTCTCTCGCTATAGCTCCCTCTTTTCTCTCTCGCTATGGCTCCCTCTTTTCTCTCTCGCTATGGCTCCCTCTTTTCTCTCTCGCTATAGCTCCCTCTTTTCTCTCTCGCTATAGCTCCCTCTTTTCTCTCTCGCTCTCCCTCTTTTCTCTCTCGCTATAGCTCCCTCTTTTCTCTCTCGCTCTCCCTCTTTTCTCTCTCGCTATAGCTCCCTCTTTTCTCTCTCGCTATAGCTCCCTCTTCTCTCTCGCTATGGCTCCCTCTTTTCTCTCTCGCTATGGCTCCCTCTTTTCTCTCTCGCTATAGCTCCCTCTTTTCTCTCTCGCTATGGCTCCCTCTTTTCTCTCTCGCTATGGCTCCCTCTTTTCTCTCTCGCTATAGCTCCCTCTTTTCTCTCTCGCTATAGCTCCCTCTTTTCTCTCTCGCTATGGCTCCCTCTTTTCTCTCTCGCTATAGCTCCCTCTTTTCTCTCTCGCTATAGCTCCCTCTTTTCTCTCTCGCTATAGCTCCCTCTTTTCTCTCTCGCTATAGCTCCCTCTTTTCTCTCTCGCTATAGCTCCCTCTTTTCTCTCTCGCTATAGCTCCCTCTTTTCTCTCTCGCTATAGCTCCTCTTTTCTCTCTCGCTATAGCTCCCTCTTTTCTCTCTCGCTATAGCTCCCTCTTCTCTCTCTCGCTATAGCTCCCTCTTTTCTCTCTCGCTATAGCTCCCTCTTTTCTCTCTCGCTATAGCTCCCTCTTTTCTCTCTCGCTATAGCTCCCTCTTTTCTCTCTCGCTATAGCTCCCTCTTTTCTCTCTCGCTATAGCTCCCTCTTTTCTCTCTCGCTATAGCTCCCTCTTTTCTCTCTCGCTATAGCTCCCTCTTTTCTCTCTCGCTATAGCTCCCTCTTTTCTCTCTCGCTATAGCTCCCTCTTTTCTCTCTCGCTATAGCTCCCTCTTTCTCTTTCGCTATAGCTCCCTCTTCTCTCTCTCGCTATAGCTCCCTCTTTTCTCTCTCGCTATAGCTCCCTCTTTTCTCTCTCGCTATAGCTCCCTCTTTTCTCTCTCGCTATAGCTCCCTCTTCTCTCTCTCGCTATGGCTCCCTCTTTTCTCTCTCGCTATAGCTCCCTCTTCTCTCTCTCGCTATAGCTCCCTCTTTTCTCTCTCTCTCTCTCTTGCTATAGCTCCCTCTTTTCTCTCTCGCTATAGCTCCCTCTTCTCTCTCTCTCTCTCTGTCAAAAGTAGTAACAGTAGTATTAGTAACAGTCGTAGTAGTAACAGTAGCAGTAACAATAGTAGTAGCAGTACCAGTAGTAGTAACAGTAACAATAGTAGTAGTAGTGGTAGTAACAGTAGTAGTAGTAACAGTAGTAGTAACAGTAGTAGTAGTAACAGTAACAATCGTAGTAGTAGTAGTAACAGTAGTAGTAGTAACAGGAACAACAGTAGTAGTAGTGGTAGTAACAGTAGTATTAGTAACAGTAACAATAGTAGTAGTAGTAACAGTAGTAGTAGTAGTAACAGTAGTAGTGGTAACAGTGGCAGTAGCAATAGTAGTAGTAGTAGTAGTAACAGTAGTATTAGTAACATTAACAATAGTAGTAGTGGTAACAGTAGTAGCAGTAACAAAGTAGTAGTAGTAACAGTAACAAAGTAGTAGTAGTAACAGTAACAATAGTAGTAGTGGTAACAGTAGTAGTAGTAGTAGTAGTAGTAGTAGTAGTAGTAGCAGCAGTAGTATTAGCAGTAGTGGTAGCAGTAGTAACAGTAGTAGTAGTAGCGGTAGTAGTAATAGTAGTAGTAGTAGCAATAGTATCAGTAGCAATAGTAGTAGCAGTAGTACTCCACTGTTCAGACAGAGACCCAGTCAGTCCCAATCCCTCCACTGTTCAGACAGAGACCCAGTCAGTCCCAATCCCTCCACTGTTCAGACAGAGACCCAGTCAGTCCCAATCCCTCCACTGTTCAGACAGAGACCCAGTCAGTCCCAATCCCTCCACTGTTCAGACAGAGACTCAGTCAGTCCCAATCCCTCCACTGTTCAGACAGAGACCCAGTCAGTCCCAATCCCTCCACTGTTCAGACAGAGACCCAGTCAGTCCCAATCCCTCCACTGTTCAGACAGAGACCCAGTCAGTCCCAATCCCTCCACTGTTTAGACAGAGACTCAGTCAGTCCCAATCCCTCCACTGTTCAGACAGAGACCCAGTCAGTCCCAATCCTCTCCTCGCTCCTCCCTGGGCTCGAACCAGCAACACAACGACAACAGCCACCCTCGATGCAGCGTTACCCATGCAGAGCAAGGGGAACAACTACTAGAAGGCTCAGAACGAGTGACGTTTGAAACGCTATTAGCGCACACGCCGCTAACTAGCTAGCCATTTCACTTCGGTTACACCAGCCTCATCTCGGGAGGTGATAGGCTTGAAGTCATAAACAGCGCAATGCTTGACGCACAACGAAGAGCTGCTGGCAAAATGCATGAAAATGCTGTTTGAATGCATGTTTACGCGCCTGCTTCTGCCTACCACCGCTCAATCAGATACTTAGATACTTGTATGCTCAGTCAGATTATATGCAACGCAGGACACACTAGATAATATCTAGTAACATCATCAACCATGTGTAGTTAACTAGTGATTACGATTGATTGTTTTTTTCTAAGATACATTTAATGCTAGCTAGCAACTTACCTTGGCTTACTGCATTCGCATAACAGGCAGTCTCCTTGTGGAGTGCAACGAGAGAGAGGCAGGTCGTTATTGCGTTGGACTAGTTAACTGTAAGTAAAGGGTGTGAATACTTATGCAAATGTGATATCTGCTTTTTTTTTTTATAAATTTGAAATAAAATCTAAAAACCTGTTTTTGCTTTGTCTTTATGGGATATTGTGATGTCATTATGGGATATTGTGATGTCATTATGGGACATTGTGATGTCATTATGGGATATTGTGATGTCATTATGGGATATTGTGTGTAGATTGATAAGACATTTTAACTTTAGAATAACGCTGTAACGTAACAAAATGTGGAAAAAGTCAAGTGGTCTGAATACTTTACGAAGGCGCTGTATATACAAAAGTATGTGGACAGCCCTTCAAATTAGTGGATTCGGCTTTTTCAGTCACACGCGTTGCTGACAGGTGTATAAAATCGACCACACAGCCATGCAATCTCCATAGACAAACATTGGCAGTAGAATGGCCGTACTGAAGAGCTCAGTCACGTTCAACGTGGCACCGTCATAGGATACCACCTTTCAAAAAAGTCAGTTCGTCAAATTTCTGCCCTGTTAGAGCTGCCCTGGTCAACTGTACGTGCTGTTATTGTGAAGTGGAAACGTCTAGGAGCAACAACATCTCATCCGCGAAGTGGTAGGCCACACAAGCTCACAGAATGGAACCACTGAGTGCTGAAGCGAGTAGTGCATAAATATCGTCTGTCCTCAGTTGCAACACTCACTACTGAGTTCCTAACGGCCTCTGGAAGCAACGTCAGCACAATAACTGTTTGTCGGGAGCTTCATGAAATGGGGTTTTCTGGAGCAGTGGAAACACGTTCTCTGTAGGGATGGATCCCACTTCACCATCTGGCAGTACGACAGACAAATCTGGGTTTCAGCAGAACGTTACTTTCAGCATGACAACGCCGCCGTGCACAAAGTGAGGTCCATAAAGACATGGTTTGTCGAGATTGGTGTGGAAGAACTTGATTGGCCTGCACAGAGCCAAGCCTAATTGCGTAACATCAGTGCTTGACCTCACCAATGCTCATGGCCGAAAGGAAGCCAGTCTCCACTGCAATGTTCCTACATCTAGTGGAAAGCCTTCCCAGAAGAGTGGAGGCTGTTATAGCAGCAATGTTCCAACATCTAGTGGAAAGCCTTCCCAGAAGAGTGGAGGATGTTATAGCAGCAATGTTCCTACATCTAGTGGAAAGCCTTCCCAGAAGAGTGGAGGATGTTATAGCAGCAATGTTCCTACATCTAGTGGAAAGCCTTCCCAGAAGAGTGGAGGCTGTTATAGCAGCAATGTTCTAACATCTAGTGGAAAGCCTTCCCAGAAGAGTGGAGGCTGTTATAGCAGCAATGTTCCAACATCTAGTGGAAAGCCTTCCCAGAAGAGTGGAGGCTGTTATAGCAGCAATGTTCCTACATCTAGTGGAAAGCCTTCCCAGAAGAGTGGAGGATGTTATAGCAGCAATGTTCCTACATCTAGTGGAAAGCCTTCCCAGAAGAGTGGAGGATGTTATAGCAGCAATGTTCCTACATCTAGTGGAAAGCCTTCCCAGAAGAGTGGAGGATGTTATAGCAGCAATGTTCCTACATCTAGTGGGAAGCCTTCCCAGAAGAGTGGAGGATGTTATAGCAGCAATGTTCCTACATCTAGTGGAAAGCCTTCCCAGAAGAGTGGATGATGTTATAGCAGCAATGTTCCTACATCTAGTAGGAAGCCTTCCCAGAAGAATGGAGGCTGTTATAGCAGCAATGTTCCAACATCTAGTGGAAAGCCTTCCCAGAAGAGTGGAGGATGTTATAGCAGCAATGTTCCTACATCTAGTGGAAAGCCTTCCTAGAAGAGTGGAGGCTGTTATAGCAGCAATGTTCCAACATCTAGTGGAAAACCTTCCCAGAAGAATGGAGGCTGTTATAGCAGCAAAGGGGGGACAAACTCCATTTTAATGCCCATGATTTTGGAATGAGATGTTTGATAGCAGGTGTCCACATACTTTTGGCCATCTAGTGTGTGTAGGCTATGTGTACCATTTTAAATGTATATAGTTCTGTCCTTGAGCTGTTATTGTCTATTCATGTTCTGTATTATGTCATGGTTCATGTTTTGTGTTGGACCCCAAGAAGAGTACCAACATGTCTGTGTTCTTGTCTGTCCGTCTGTCTGTCTGCCTGTCCGTCGGTCTACCTGTCCGTCTGTCTGCCTGCCTGCCTGCCAGCCTGACTGTCCATCTGTCCATCTGTCCGTCTGCCTGCCTGTCCGTCTGTCCATCTGTCTGCCTGTCTGCCAGCCTGACTGTCCGTCTGTCCATCTGTCCGTCTGCCTGCCTGTCCGCATCCCTGTCTGTCTGCCTGCCTGCCTGCCTGTCTGTCTGCCTCCTCCATGTGGGGATGACAGAAGGTATCTGTCTGTCTGTCTGTCTGCCTCCTCCATGTGGGGATGACAGAAGGTATCTGTCTGTCTGTCTGCCTCCTCCATGTGGGGATGACAGAAGGTATCTGTCTGTCTGTTTGCCTCCTCCATGTGGGGATGACAGAAGGTATCTGTCTGTCTGTCTGCCTCCTCCATGTGGGGATGACAGAAGGTATCCGTCTGTCTGTCTGCCTCCTCCATGTGGGGATGACAGAAGGTATCCGTCTGTCTGTCTGCCTCCTCCATGTGGGGATGACAGAAGGTATCTGCCCGTTTTCACTGGTGCAGTGGCTGACTGTGGGCGACTGTGGGCGACTGTGGGCGACTGTGGGCGACTGTGGCCGACTGTGGCCGACTGTGGGTAACTGTGGGCCGACTGTGGGCCGACTGTGGGGCGACTGTGGGCGACTGTGGGCGACTGTGGGTATATATCTGCATGGAACTGTGTGTCCTTAGGGATGCTACAACCAGGCAGTCATATTTTCCTCCTCAGTGTGTGTGTGTGTGTGAGCGTGCATGCAGCTGTGTGTGTGTGTGAGCGTGCATGTAGATGTGTGTGTGTGAGCGTGCATGTAGCTGTGTGTGTGTGTGTGTGTGTGAGCGTGTGAGCGTGTGTGTGTGTGTGAGCGTGTGAGCGTGCATGTAGATGTGTGTGTGTGAGCGTGCATGTAGCTGTGTGTGTGTGTGTGTGTGTGTGTGTGTGTGTGTGTGTGTGTGTGTGTGCGTGCGTGCGTGCGTGCATACGTGCGCGTCCTTACCGGTGGTGCAGCCAGCCAGCCGTACTTGTCCTCGGTACGGTTCATGTCCCGGTCAAAGTCATAGAGCTGTCTGTAACGGAGGTGGTCAGTGTCCAGCAGGTTGTACTGACGCCTGGCGTAGTGATAACTCTCATTATTACCCTTCCTAGGGAAGTCCAGCCACTCTGGGTGGCCGAACTCATTACCTGAAGAAAAAACACAAAATCATTTTTTTTTTTTGAAAAAAAAGAAAAGAAACAAAGACACGTTTATTAGGGAATGTTTAAAGGGGAGATCTGAGATCAGTACATCCATTTTTCCTTTTGTTACATTTAAATGAATGATATATATAGCCATTCATTCTTGACGAATATCATTTGGAAATACCCCATGAGCTTATTTCAACAGTTTTACCCAAAATAGAAGCATTAACCCATTACAGTCTAAGCCCTGTCTAAACTGGGGGAGGGGAGTTCTACTAGGCTGTATGTTTTCAAACCAAGGATCATTTTGATGTTTGATGTTGAATTTTAAGACCGCTTGAAGTATTTAAACAAATATATATATATTTAATGAAAAAAACGTATGGCTACAGTATAAGCCAATAAAAACACATTGAATAACAGAATCACTACATTGAATAACAAACAGTCCTTACTGCTATTAGCCAATAGAAACACATTGAATAGTCCTTACTGCTATTAGCCAATAAAAACACATTGAATAACAGATAGTCCTTACTGCTATTAGCCAATAGAAACACATTGAATAACAGATAGTCCTTACTGCTATTAGCCAATAGAAACACATTGAATAACAGATAGTCCTTACTGCTATTAGCCAATAGAAACACATTGAATAACAGATAGTCCTTACTGCTATTAGCCAATAGAAACACATTGAATAACAGATAGTCCTTACTGCTATTAGCCAATAGAAACACATTGAATAACAGATAGTCCTTACTGCTATTAGCCAATAGAAACACATTGAATAACAGATAGTCCTTACTGCTATTAGCCAATAGAAACACATTGAATAACAGATAGTCCTTACTGCTATTAGCCCATAGAAACACATTGAATAACAGATAGTCCTTACTGCTATTAGCCAATAGAAACACATTGAATAACAGATAGTCCTTACTGCTATTAGCCAATAGAAACACATTGAATAACAGATAGTCCTTACTGCTATTAGCCAATAGAAACACATTGAATAACAGATAGTCCTTACTGCTATTAGCCCATAGAAACACATTGAATAACAGATAGTCCTTACTGCTATTAGCCAATAGAAACACATTGAATAACAGATAGTCCTTACTGCTATTAGCCAATAGAAACACATTGAATAACAGTCCTTACTGCTATTAGCCCATAGAAACACATTGAATAACAGATAGTCCTTACTGCTATTAGCCCATAGAAACACATTGAATAACAGATAGTCCTTACTGCTATTAGCCCATAGAAACACATTGAATAACAGATAGTCCTTACTGCTATTAGAAACACATTGAATAACAGATAGTCCTTACTGCTATTAGCCCATAGAAACACATTGAATAACAGATAGTCCTTACTGCTATTAGAAACACATTGAATAACAGATAGTCCTTACTGCTATTAGCCAATAGAAACACATTGAATAACAGATAGTCCTTACTGCTATTAGCCCATAGAAACACATTGAATAACAGATAGTCCTTACTGCTATTAGCCAATAGAAACACATTGAATAACAGATAGTCCTTACTGCTATTAGCCAATAGAAACACATTGAATAACAGATAGTCCTTACTGCTATTAGCCAATAGAAACACATTGAATAACAGAATCACTACATTGAATAACAAACAGTCCTTACTGCTATTAGCCAATAGAAACACATTGAATAACAGATAGTCCTTACTGCTATTAGCCAATAGAAACACATTGAACAACAGATAGTCCTTACTGCTATTAGCCCATAGAAACACATTGAATAACAGATAGTCCTTACTGCTATTAGCCAATAGAAACACATTGAACAACAGATAATCCAAAGGAAGTTTGTTCTGAAGTGTCTGTCCTACAGTGCATTCGGAAAGTATTCAGACCCCTTGACTTATTTACATAAGTATTCAGACCCCTTGACTTATTTACATAAGTATTCAGACCCCTTGACTTATTTACATAAGTATTCAGACCCCTTGACTTATTTACATAAGTATTCAGACCCCTTGACTTATTTACATAAGTATTCAGACCCCTTGACTTATTTACATAAGTATTCAGACCCCTTGACTTATTTACATAAGTATTCAGACCCCTTGACTTATTTACATAAGTATTCAGACCCCTTGACTTATTTACATAAGTATTCAGACCCCTTGACTTATTTACATAAGTATTCAGACCCCTTGACTTATTTACATAAGTATTCAGACCCCTTGACTTATTTACATAAGTATTCAGACCCCTTGACTTATTTACATAAGTATTCAGACCCCTTGACTTATTTACATAAGTATTCAGACCCCTTGACTTATTTACATACTTACTTTTTCTGCATTTTGTTACATTACATCTTTATTCTAAAATGGATTAAATTATATATTTTTTCTCATCAATTTACACACAAAACCCCATAACGACCAAGTGAAAACAGTTTTTTAGAAATGTCTGCAAAAAAACAAAAAAAAACAACGACACTATTTACGTAAGTATTCAGACCCTTTGCAATGAGATGTGAAATTGAGCTCAGGTGCATCCTGTTTCCATTGATCATCCTTGAGATGTTTCTACAACTTGATTGGAGTCCAGCTGTGGTAAATTCAATTGACTGGACATGATTTGGAAAGACACACACCTGTCTATATAAGGTCCCACAGTTGACAGTGCATGTCAGAGCAAAAACCAAGCCATGAGGTCAAAGGAATTGTCTGTAGAGCTCTGAGAAAGGATTGTGTCGAGGGGGAAGTGAACCCCTAAAACATCTGCAGCATTGAACACAGTGGCCTCCATCATTCTTAAATGGAAGACGTTTGGAAGCACAAAGACTCTTACCCGGTCAAACTGAGCAATCGGGGGAGAAGAGCCTTGGTTAGGAAGGTGACCAAGAACCCGATGGTCACTTTGACAAAGCTCCAGAGTTCCCCTGTGAAGATGGGAGAACCTTCCAGAAGGACAATCACCTCTGCAGCACTCGACCAATCAGGCCTTTATCGTAATGGACAGACGGAAGCCACTCCCCAGTAAAAGGCACATAACAGCCCGCTTGGAGTTTGCCAAAAGGCACCTAAAGACTCTCAGACCATGAGAAACAAGATTGAACTCTTTGTCCTGAATGCCAAGCGTCATGTCTGGAGGAAACCAGGCACCATCCCTACGGTGAAGCATGGTGGTAGCAGCATCATGCTGTGGGGATGTTTTTCAGCGGCAGGGACTGGGAGACTAGTCAGGGTCGAGGGAAAGATGAACAGAGCAAAGTACAGAGAGATTGTTGAAGAAAACCTGCTCCAGATCGCTCAGGACCTCAAACTGGGCCAAAGGTTCAGATTCCAACAGGACAACAACCCTAAGCACACAGCCAAGACAACGCAGGAGTGGCTTCAGGACAAGTATCTCAATGTCCCTGAGTGGCCCAGCCAGAAAACAGCTGTGCAGAGTGACGCTCCCCAACGAACCTGACAAAGCTTGAGAGGATCTGCAGAGAAGAATGAGAGAAACTCCCCAAATACAGGTGTGCCAAGCTAGTAGTGTAATACCCAAGAAGACTCAAGGCAGTAATCGCTGCCAAAGGTGCTTCAACAAAGTACTGAGTAAAGGGTCTCAATACTTAAAATTCACCCGTTTTTTAAATTTTTAATGCATTTGCAAACATTTCTAAAAACATGTTTTTGTTTTGTTATTATGGGTATCGATTGATGAGGGGAGAAAAAACAACAATAATTTTAAAATAAGTCTGTAACGTAACAAAATGTGGAAAAAGTCAAGGGGTCTGAATATCAGAGATATAAAGACAGATCAGGAAACATTTTGTAATTTCTTCTCCATGTACGTGACCCATTATTTATGGCACTAAACAGCCCTGTCAAATCAAAACAGATGTTATTGGTCACATGGTTAGCAGATGTTATTGGTCACATGGTTAGCAGATGTTAATGCGAGTGTAGCGAAATGCTTGTGCTTCTAGTTCCGACAGTTGCAGTAATATCTAACAAGGAATCTAACAATACCACAACAACTACCTTATACACAAAAATCTAAAGGGATGGAATAAGAATATGTGCATATAAATATATGGATGAGTCATGACCGAGCGACATAGGCAAGATGCAATAGATGGTATAAATTACAGTAAATACACATGAGATGAGTAATGTAAGATATGTAAACATGATTAAAATGGCATTATTTAAAGTGACTTAGTGATCCATTTATAAAGTGGCTAATGATTGAGTCTGTATGTAGGCAGCAGCCTCTCTGTGTTAGTGATGGCTGTTTAACAGTCTGATGGCCTTGAGATTGAAGCTGTATTTTCAGTCTCTAGGTCCCCACTTTGATGCACCTGTACTGGCCTCGCCTTTTGGATGGTAGAGGGGTGAACAGGCAGTGGCTCGGGTGGTTGTTGTCCTTGATGATCTTTTTGGCCTTCCTGTGACATCGGGTGCTATTGGTGTCCTGGAGGGCAGGTAGTTTGCCCCCGGTGCTCTGTTGGACAGACCGCACCACCTTCTGGAGAGCCTTGCGGTTGATGGCGGTGCAGTTGCCATACCAGGCGGTGATACAGCCCAACAGGATACTTTCAATTGTGCATCTGTAAAAGTTTGTGAGGGTTTTGCGTGACAAGCCAAATTTCTTCAGCCTCCTGAAGTTGAAGAGGTGCTGTTGCGCCTTCTTCACCACGTTGTCTGTGTGGGTGGACCATTTCAGCTTGTCTGTGATGTGTATACCGAGGAACTTAACACTTTCTACCTTCTCCACTACTGTCCCGTCGATGTGGGTAGGGCGGTGCTCCCTCTGCTGTTTCCTGAAGTCCACGATCATCTCCTTTGTTTTGTTGACGTTGAGTGAGAGGTTGTTTTCCTGACACCACATTCCGAGTGCCCTCACCTCCTCCCTGTAGGCCGTCTCGTCGTTGTTGGTAATCAAGCCCACAACTGTTGTGTCGCCTGCAAACTTGGTGATTGAGGCGTGTATGGCCACGCAGTCATGGGTGAACAGGAAGTACAGGAGAGGGCTGAGCACACACCCTTGTGGTGCCCCAGTGGTGAGGATCAGCGAAGTGGAGATGTTGTTTCCTGCCTTCACCACCTGGTGGCGGCCTGTCAGAAGGTCCAGGACACAATTACATAGGGAGGGGGTGGAGACCCAGGGGCTTAAGCTTAATGATGAGCTTGGAGGGTACTACAGTGCCTTGCGAAAGTATTCGGCCCCCTTGAACTTTGCAACCTTTTGCCACATTTCAGGCTTCAAACATAAAGACATAAAACTGTATTTTTTTGTGGAGAATCAACAACAAGTGGGACACAATCATGAAGTGGAACGACATTTATTGGATATTTCAAACTTTTTTAACAAATCAAAAACTGAAAAATTGGGCGTGCAAAATTATTCAGCCCCTTTACTTTCAGTGCAGCAAACTCTCTCCAGAAGTTCAGTGAGGATTTCTGAATGATCCAATGTTGACCTAAATGACTAATGATGATAAATACAATCCACCTGTGTTTAATCAAGTCTCCGTATAAATGCACCTGCACTGTGATAGTCTCAGAGGTCCGTTAAAAGCGCAGAGAGCATCATGAAGAACAAGGAACACACCAGGCAGGTCCGAGATACTGTTGTGAAGAAGTTTAAAGCCGGATTTGGATACAAAAAGATCTCCCAAGCTTTAAACATCCCAAGGAGCACTGTGCAAGCGATAATATTGAAATGGAAGGAGTATCAGACCACTGCAAATCTACCAAGACCTGGCCATCCCTCTAAACTTTCAGCTCATACAAGGAGAAGACTGATCAGAGATGCAGCCAAGAGGCCCATGATCACTCTGGATGAACTGCAGAGATCTACAGCTGAGGTGGGAGACTCTGTCCATAGGAGAACAATCAGTCGTATATTGCACAAATCTGGCCTTTATGGAAGAGTGGCAAGAAGAAAGCCATTTCTTAAAGATATCCATGAAAAGTGTCGTTTAAAGTTTGCCACAAGCCACCTGGGAGACACACCAAACATGTGGAAGAAGGTGCTCTGGTTAGATGAAACCAAAATTGAACTTTTTGGCAACAATGCAAAACGTTATGTTTGGCGTAAAAGCAACACAGCTAATCACCCTGAACACACCATCCCCACTGTCAAACATGGTGGTGGCAGCATCATGGTTTGGGCCTGCTTTTCTTCAGCAGGGACAGGGAAGATGGTTAAAATTGATGGGAAGATGGATGGAGCCAAATACAGGACCATTCTGGAAGAAAACCTGATGGAGTCTGCAAAAGACCTGAGACTGGGACGGAGATTTGTCTTCCAACAAGACAATGATCCAAAACATCTACAATGGAATGGTTCAAAAATAAACATATCCAGGTGTTAGAATGGCCAAGTCAAAGTCCAGACCTGAATCCAATCGGGAATCTGTGGAAAGAACTGAAAACTGCTGTTCACAAATGCTCTCCATCCGACCTCACTGAGCTCGAGCTGTTTTGCAAAAAAATTTCAGTCTCTCGATGTGCAAAACTGATAGACATACCCCAAGCGACTTACAGCTGTAATCGCAGCAAAAGGTGGCGCTACAAAGTATTAACTTAAGGGGGCTGAATAATTTTGCACGCCCAATTTTTCAGTTTTTGATTTGTTAAAAAAGTTTGAAATATCCAATAAATGTCGTTCCACTTCATGATTGTGTCCCAATTGTTGTTGATTCTTCACAAAAAAATACAGTTTTATATCTTTATGTTTGAAGCCTGAAATGTGGCAAAAGGTCACAAAGTTCAAGGGGGCCGAATACTTTCGCAAGGCACTGTATAGTGCTGAATGCTGAGCTGTAGTCAATGAACAACATTCTTACATAGGAATGTACTTCCGGCGCCGACAGAGATGGCCGCCTCGCTTCGCGTTCCTAGGAAACTATGCAGTTTTTTGTTTTTTTACGTGTTATTTCTTACACTAGTACCCCAGGTCATCTTAGGTTTCTTTACATACAGCCGAGAAGAACTACTGAATATAAGATCAGCGTCAACTCACCATCAGTACGACCAAGAATATGTTTTTCGCGATGCGGATCCTGTGTTCTGCCTTACAACCAGTGTAACCGAGTGGATCACATGCAGCGACCAAAAAAAAAAAAACGACTCAGAAAAAGAGGGAAACGAAGCGGTCTTCTGGTCAGACTCCGGAGACGGGCACATCGTGCACCACTCCCTAGCATTCTTCTTGCCAATGTCCAGTCTCTTGACAACAAGGTTGATGAAATCCGAGCAAGGGTAGCATTCCAAAGGGACATCAGAGACTGTAACGTTCTTTGCTTCACGGAAACATGGCTAACTGGAGAGACGCAATCCGAGCGGTGCAGCCAGCGGGTTTCTCCACGCATCGCGCCGACAGAAACAAACATCTTTCTGGTAAGAAGACGGGCGGGGGGCGTATGTCTTATGGCCAACGTGACATGGTGTGATGAAAGAAACATACAGGAACTCAAATCCTTCTGTTCACCTGATTTAGAATTCCTCACAATCAAATGTAGACCGCATTATCTACCAAGAGAATTCTCTTCGATTATAATCACAGCCGTATATATCCCCCCAAGCAGACACATCGATGGCTCTGAACAAACTTTATTTAACTCTCTGCAAACTGGAAACGATTTATCCGGAGGCTGCATTCATTGTAGCTGGGGATTTTAACAAGGCTAATCTGAAAACAAGACTCCCTAAATTTTATCAGCATATCGATTGCGCAACCAGGGGTGGAAAGACCCTGGATCATTGTTACTCTAACTTCCGCGACGCATATAAGGCCCTGCCCCACCCCCTTTCGGAAAAGCTGACCACGACTCCATTTTGTTGATCCCTGCCTACAGACAGAAACTAAAACAAGAAGCTCCCACGCTGAGGTCTGTCCAACGCTGGTCCGACCAAGCTGACTCCACACTCCAAGACTGCTTCCATCACGTGGACTGGGAGATGTTTCGTATTGCGTCAGACAACAACATTGACGAATACGCTGATACGGTGTGCGAGTTCATTAGAACGTGCGTTGAAGATGTCGTTCCCATAGCAACGATTAAAACATTCCCTAACCAGAAACCGTGGATTGATGGCAGCATTCGTGTGAAACTGAAGGCACGAACCACTGCTTTTAATCAGGGCAAGGTGTCTGGTAACATGACTGAATACAAACAGTGCAGCTATTCCCTCCGCAAGGCTATCAAACAAGCTAAGCGCCAGTACAGAGACAAAGTAGAATCTCAATTCAACGGCTCAGACACAAGAGGTATGTGGCAGGGTCTACAGTCAATCACGGACTACAGGAAGAAACCCAGCCCAGTCACGGACCAGGATGTCTTGCTCCCAGGCAGACTAAATAACTTTTTGCCCGCTTTGAGGACAATACAGTGCCACTGACACGGCCTGCAACGGAAACATGCGGTCTCTCCTTCACTGCAGCCGAAGTGAGTAAGACATTTAAACGTGTTAACCCTCGCAAGGCTGCAGGCCCAGACGGCATCCCCAGCCGCGCCCTCAGAGCATGCGCAGACCAGCTGGCCGGTGTGTTTACGGACATATTCAATCAATCCCTATACCAGTCTGCTGTTCCCACATGCTTCAAGAGGGCCACCATTGTTCCTGTTCCCAAGAAAGCTAAGGTAACTGAGCTAAACGACTACCGCCCCGTAGCACTCACATCCGTCATCATGAAGTGCTTTGAGAGACTAGTCAAGGACCATATCACCCCCACCCTACCTGACACCCTTGACCCACTCCAATTTGCTTACCGCCCAAATAGGTCCACAGACGATGCAATCTCAACCACACTGCACACTGCCCTAACCCATCTGGACAAGAGGAATACCTATGTGAGAATGCTGTTCATCGACTACAGCTCGGCATTCAACACCATAGTACCCTCCAAGCTCGTCATCAAGCTCGAGACCCTGGGTCTCGACCCCGCCCTGTGCAACTGGGTACTGGACTTCCTGACGGGCCGCCCCCAGGTGGTGAGGGTAGGCAACAACATCTCCTCCCCGCTGATCCTCAACACTGGGGCCCCACAAGGGTGCGTTCTGAGCCCTCTCCTGTACTCCCTGTTCACCCACGACTGCGTGGCCATGCACGCCTCCAACTCAATCATCAAGTTTGCGGACGACACAACAGTGGTAGGCTTGATTACCAACAACGACGAGACGGCCTACAGGGAGGAGGTGAGGGCCCTCGGAGTGTGGTGTCAGGAAAAAACCTCACACTCAACGTCAACAAAACTAAGGAGATGATTGTGGACTTCAGGAAACAGCAGAGGGAACACCCCCATCCACATCGATGGAACAGTAGTGGAGAGGGTAGCAAGTTTTAAGTTCCTCGGCATACACATCACAGACAAACTGAATTGGTCCACTCACACAGACAGCATCGTGAGGAAGGCGCAGCAGCGCCTCTTCAACCTCAGGAGGCTGAAGAAATTCGGCTTGTTACCAAAAGCACTCACAAACTTCTACAGATGCACAATCGAGAGCATCCTGGCGGGCTGTATCACCGCCTGGTATGGCAACTGCACCGCCCTCAACCGTAAGGCTCTCCAGAGGGTAGTGAGGTCTGCACAACGCATCACCGGGGCAAACTACCTGCCCTCCAGGACACCTACACCACCTGATGCTACAGGAAGGCCATAAAGATCATCAAGGACATCAACCACCCGAGCCACTGCCTGTTCACCCCGCTGCCATCCAGAAGGCGAGGTCAGTACAGGTGCATCAAAGCTGGGACCGAGAGACTGAAAAACAGCTTCTATCTCAAGGCCATCAGACTGTTAAACAGCCACCACTAACATTGAGTGGCTACTGCCAACACACTGTCAATGACACTGACTCTACTCCAGTGACTTTAATCATGGGAATTGATGGGAAATGATGTAAATATATCACTAGCCACTTTAAACAATGCTACCTTATATAATGTTACTTACCCTACATTGTTCATCTCATATGCATACGTTGATACTGTACTCTATATCATCGACTGCATCCTTATGTAATACATGTATCACTAGCCACTTTAACTATGCCACTTGGTTTACATACTTATCTCATATGTATATACTGTACTCGATATCATCTACTGTATCTTGCCTATGCTGCTCTGTACCATCACTCATTCATATGTCCTTATGTACATATTCTTTATCCCCTTACACTGTGTATGACAGTAGTTTTTTTTGGAATTGTTAGTTAGATTACTTGCTCGTTATTACTGCATTGTCGGAACTAGAAGCACAAGCATTTCGCTACACTCGCATTAACATCTGCTAACCATGTGTATGTGACAAATAAAATTTGATTTGATTTGATTCCCCTTGTCCAGATGGGATAGGGCAGTGTGCAGTGTGATGGCGATCACATCGTCTGTGGACCTATTGGGGCGGTAAGCAAACTGAAGTGGGTCTAGGGTGTCAGGTAAGGTAGAGGTGATATGATCCTTGTACTAGTCTCTCAAAGCACTTCATGATGACAGAAGTGAGTGCTACGTGGAGTCCTTTAGTTCAGTTATCTTTGACCGTTTGGTACGGGAACAATGGTGGCCATCTTGAAGCATGTGGGGACAGCAGACTGGGAAGTGAATGGGTAGGAGGAGAAAGGGTTAAATAACAGTGCTGGTGTGAATGTATGTTGTCTGATGCAGTTGTATTGACCCAATGTGCAAATATACTGAGGACGTGGCTAGGGAAAGAAGAAGGTGTTTAGTTTGTCTGTGATGCCGTTGGGCCAGCTGCCTTGCGAGGGCTAACACGTTTAAATGTCTTACTCACATTGGCTACGGAGAAGGAGAGGGGGAGCCCGCAGTCCTTGGTACCAGGCCAGGTCAGTGACACTGTAATCTCCTCCATGCGGGCAAAGAAGGTGTTTCGTTTATCTGGAAGCCTGTCGTCGGTGTCCACGACATGGCTGGTTTTCCTTTTGTAGTCCATAATTGCCTGTGTCTGAGCCATTGAATTGCGACTCCACTTTGTCCCTATACCAACATTTTGCTTGTTTGATTGCCTTGCATAGGGAATTACTATACTGTTCATATTCCCAACATCTTTCCCACATCTTGAATGCGGTGGATTGCGCTTTCAGTTCTGCACGAATGCCGCCATCTATCCACGGTTTCTGGTTGGGGTAAGTTTTAATAGTCACAGTGGATACAACATCTCCAATGCAATCCTTATAAACTCACTCCCCGAGTCAGCGAATAAATCAATGTTATTTTCTGAGGCTTCCCTGAACATTTCCCAGTCCGCGTGATCAAAACAATCTTGAAGCTTGGATTCCGATTGGTCAGACCAGCGTTGAAAGGTTCTAGTCACGGCTACATCCTGTTTGAGTTTTTGCCTATAGGATGGTAGGAGCAAGATGGAGTCATGGTCGGATTTGCTGAATGGAGGGCAGGGGAGGGCATTGCATGCATAGCGGAAGTTAGAGTAGCAGTGATCCAGTGTATTGCCCATGCAGGTGCTACAGTCAATGTGCTGGTAGAAATTAGGTAGCCTCAAATTAGCCTTGGTAAATTCCCCAGCGACAATAAACGCAGCCTCGGGATATATGGTTTCCAGTTTACATAGAGTCCAGTGAAGTTCTTTCAGGGCCGCTGAGGTATCTTCTTGGGGGGGATATACATGGCTGAATTCTCTTGGGAGAAAATGTGGTCGGCATTTGATTGATTTAAAACCATGAGACGTTAATCATGAAGCATAACGCCCTTCTTCTTACCAGAGAGATGGTTGTTTCTGCAGGCGCATGAAGAAACCTGGTGGCTGTACCGACTCTGACAACACATCCAGAGAGAGTCAATGTTTCTGTGAAACAGAGAATGTTACAATCTCTGACGTCTCTCTGGAAGGCAACCCTTGCCCTAACTTCGTCCACTTTGTTGTCAAGAGACTGGACATTGGCGAGTAGTATGCTCGGAAGCGGTGGGTGGTGTGCACACCTTCGAAGCCTGACCAGGAGGCTGCTCCGTCTACCTCTTCTGCGGGATGTTGTTTTGGGTCGGCCTCTGGAATCAGATCCAATGTCCTGGGTGGTGGTGCACACCTTCGAAGTCTGACCAGGAGGCTCTTCTGCAGGATGTTGTTTTGGGTCGGCCTCTGAAATCAGATCCAATGTCCAGGGTGGAGGTCCGAACAAAGGATTCGCTTCGGGAAAGTCGTATTCTTGGTCGAAATGATGGGAAATTGTCATCACTTTATATCCAATACTTATTCTCGGCTGTATGTAATAACGCTTAAGATTTCCTGGGCTTACAATGTAAGAAATAATACATAAAAAACGAAATACTGCGTCTATTAAATTAATTGCTTTAAGAAGGTCAAACGAAGGATCATTTTGCAATCTGACCACTTGAAGTATCCCCCCAAAAATGTTATAAAAAAATGATTTGATGAAAAATTGTATTTGGCCTTTACTGCTATTAACCCATACAAATGCAGTTTCACTACACTGAACAGATAGTCCCCCTAAAAAACAATTCTAAAGGAAGTTTGTTCTGAAGTATCTGTCTTATATCTTAGAGATATAAGAACTACATGTATTTAACCCCTCATTTTTGGCACTTAACAGTTTCCATATACTATACTTCCATTTAAAAAAAATGTAACTGGTACCGAGGGACCTTCCGACGAGTCTTGTGAGGGCGTCCTAGAGTAAACCAACAGAAATGTACATGTTCGTGAGAGTCTCACCTTTCCATAGAGGGGTCATAATCGTTTCGGGATCACTACAAGACGATTTTGTAAGACCGATTCTTGGGATGCCTCATGGTCTGACAAAACACCACTCTAGCTCTGACACTTTTCCCCCTCAGATGAGGAAGTGCGGCAGTGGATTGAGACACATCCAATGCAACAAAAAAAAACAGATCTCTCGAGCGTAAACTGACAGATTTTTTATGGGGATATTTGTATTATGCTAATTAGATTTCCACGGAGGCGATGACATCGACCGCAGGGGGATTTAACCACCATTTACCCTCTCATAAACCAATATAAATAGTTTGCATCTATTCGAAGGATATCATCATTAAATACATATGTAAAAAATGGATTCCACCTGTATTCACCCAAGAAAAAAGTATATTTTTCAATAGAGACACATAATTAATCAAAATAATTAATTAATCAACGTTTAATCCACTATTAAATACTACTGCTGTAGGGTAGCGGCAGGGTAGCCTAGTGGTTAGAGTGTTGGACTAGGAACCGGAAGGTTGCAAGTTCAAACCCCCGAGCTGACAAGGTACAAATCTGTCGTTCTGCCCCTGAACAGGCAGTTCAGTTAACCCACTGTTCCTAGGCCGTCATTGTAAATAAGAATTTGTTCTTAACTGACTTGCCTCGTTAAATAAAGGTAAAATAAAAAATAAAAATACTCTAATCTGAAGTGAATTTAATTTTTAATTTAATTTCCAGTTGTACATCAAAACAACACAAAGTTCACAGGGGGCCCGAGGCCACCACGGCCCACCTTTTTATCAAGGTAACACGATTTAACGTTGAACAACAGTGTTGATGACAAACTAAGACAAAACTCTCACAAGTTGTCCTCCCTTAACGTGCCCTCACCAGCATCCCCAGAATGATGCCCTCTTTCATGCAGAAACCACATCAAAGCTGCTGAACCAAAAGGAATCTATTATCTCCATAAAAGACAGTCAGGGGGAGCTACTGCACAAACCAACTCCCTGAGCTTTCATTGCAGCCTCAGAGTTTTCCTGCTCCCAATGTAAGTTATGCAGAATTAATTCAGCAGGATATTTATAACATTTGTTCATAATGGAGAGTTAGAAACAGTTTGAAACTTTCAGATGATTCCGAGGAAAGAAAGAGGAGACTACGTTCCAAATGGCGCCCTATTCCCTACACAGAGTGAACACTATGGGAACGGGTAAAAAGTAGTGCACCAAATAGGGAATATGGTACCATTGTTTGACACAGCAACAGAAACTCATTGGTGGAGATCATCATCTAAATCCATTTTTCATGAATAACTTCCTATTTCTTAAAGAATTAGAACAGACTGAGAACAGAGTAGGTAGAGGGAGGAAGAGAGGACATACACTGAGTGAGAGGAGGAGGAGGAGGAGAGAGAGAGGGAGAGGAGGAGGAGAGGACAGACAATGAGGGAGAGGAGGAGGAGGGGAGGGGAGAGGAGGAGGAGAGGACAGACACAGAGGGAGAGGAGGAGGAGGAGGAGAGAGAGAGGGAGAGGAGGAGGAGAGGACAGAAAATGAGGGAGAGGAGGAGGAGGGGAGGGGAGGAGGAGGAGAGGACAGACACAGAGGGAGAGGAGGAGAGGACAGACACAGAGAGGAGGAGGAGGAGAGGAGAGGGAGGGGAGAAGGAGAGGACATACACAGAGGGAGAGGAGGAGGAGGAAATGAGAGGGAGAGGAGGCGGAGGTGAGAGAGAAGGAGAGGACATACACAGAGGGAGAGGAGGAGGAAGTGAAAGGGAGAGGAGGAGGAGGAGGTGAGAGAGAAGGAGAGGACATACACAGAGGGAGAGGAGGAGGAAGTGAAAGGGAGAGGAGGAGGAGGAGGTGAGAGAGAAGGAGAGGACACACAGAGGGAAAGGAGGAGGAGAGGCGAGAAGAGGCAAGGTGGAGAAGAGGAGAGACAGCAGGAGAGGAGGTGATGGAGAGGAGGAGGAGGAGGAGAGGATAGACACAGAGGGAGAGGGGAGGAGAGGTGAGACATGGCAAGGTGGAGAAGAGGAGAGACAGCAGGAGAGGAGGTGGTGAGGGAGAGGAGGCACAGAGGAGGAGGAGAGACAGGCGCAATGTGTAGAAGAGGAGATAGAGGGAGAGGAGAGAGAGGAGAGGAGAGAGGAAAGAGAGAGGGAGATGAGACAGAGGAAGAGGAGAAACAGAGGGAGAGGAGGAGGGGAGGGAGATGAGGAGAAGAGGAGAGAGATGAGGAGACAGAGGGAGATGAGGAGAAGAGGAAAGAGGGAGAGGAGGAGAGAAGGGAGAGGAGAAACAACAGAGGGAGATGAGGAGAAGAGGAGAGGGGGAGAGGAGGAGGAGAGGAGACAAGGGGAGTTAAGGAGGAGAGGAGACAGGGGGAGATGAGGAAGAGAGGAGACAGGGGGAGAGGAGGAGGAGGAGCGAGGGAGGGCGAGGAGAATAGAAGAGAGGGGGAGATGATGAGGAGAGGAGACAGAGAGGAGGAGGAGGAGCGAGGGAGGGCGAGGAGAATAGAAGAGAGGGGGAGATGATGAGGAGAGGAGACAGAGAGGAGGAGGAGGAGGAGAAGAAACAACAGGAAGGAGGTAGAGACTAGACAGGGTTAGAAACAGAGTGGAATGGCGTGTCTGAATCAATGAAAGCCTGTGTAACTGTATGGAACAACAGCAGCGCCAGGCGACCAGGCAGCCTGTCTGTCAGCCAGAGTGATGAGATAATGAATCCGTCATCCGACGGCAAGACAACATCATAAAACAACCGTTGCCATAATTGAATTCCAGGAAGGAAAGAAACATGTTGACAAGAGGAGGAGGAGGAGGGAGGAGGAGGAGGGAGGAGGCATGAACATATAACTGAATCTAGTTGTTTATTCAGTAAAGATGGAAGACAAGAAAGAGAGAGAGGAGAGAGAATATAGGGGGTAAAAAGAGAGCAGGAGAGAGAATATAGTGGGGGGTAAAAAAGAGAGAGAGGAGAGAGAATATAGGAGGGGGTAAAAAGAGAGAGAGGAGAGAGAATATAGGAGGGGGTAAAAAGAGAGCAGGAGAGAGAATATAGGAGGGGTAAAAAAGAGAGAGAGGAGAGAGAATATAGTGGGGGGTAAAAAAGAGAGTGGTGGTCTTGCCTGTGGGGAATGGACAGCCAGTTCTAATGAAATACATTAGCTGTTACAGAAGGTACGAAATAATACTGCCACACACACACACACACACACACACACACACACACACACACACACACACACACACACACACACACACACACACACACACACACACACACACACACAATTCTCTGTACAACACAGTCTTTCCCTGTACATCACAGTCCTCTCTGTACACAATTGTCTTTCCCTGTCACACCATCTCTCTACACTAATAACAATCCTCCCACACTGCACAGAAACAGGACAGAAAAAGAGACATTCAACAACGCCAATCAAAAGGAAGAAGGTCGGTATATTCTCTATATATACAACAGTCCTCTCTGTACAACAGTCATCTCTGTACAACACAGTCCTCTCTATATATACAACAGTCATCTCTGTACAACAGTCATCTCTGTACAACACAGTCCTCTCTGTACAACACAGTCCTCTCTGTACAACACAGTCCTCTCTGTACATCACAGTCCTCTCTGTACATCACAGTCCTCTCTGTACAACACAGTCCTCTCTGTACAACACAGTCCTCTCTGTACATCACAGTCCTCTCTGTACAACACAGTCCTCTCTATATATACAACAGTCCTCTCTGTACAACACAGTCCTCTCTGTACAACACAGTCCTCTCTGTACAACACAGTCCTCTCTGTACATCACAGTCCTCTCTGTACATCACAGTCCTCTCTGTACAACAGTCCTCTCTGTACAACACAGTCCTCTCTATATATAACAGTCCTCTCTGTACAACACAGTCCTCTCTATATATACAACAGTCCTCTCTGTACAACACAGTCCTCTCTGTACAACACAGTCCTCTCTGTACATCACAGTCCTCTCTGTACAACACAGTCCTCTCTGTACAACACAGTCCTCTCTGTACAACACAGTCCTCTCTATATATACAACAGTCCTCTCTGTACAACACAGTCCTCTCTGTACAACACAGTCCTCTCTGTACATCACAGTCCTCTCTGTACAACACAGTCCTCTCTGTACAACACAGTCCTCTCTGTACAACACAGTCCTCTCTGTACAACACAGTCCTCTCTGTACAACACAGTCCTCTCTATATATTCAACAGTCCTCTCTGTACAACACAGTCCTCTCTGTACAACACAGTCCTCTCTGTACAACAGAGTCCTCTCTATATATTCAACAGTCCTCTCTGTACATCACAGTCCTCTCTGTACAACACAGTCCTCTCTGTACAACACAGTCCTCTGTACAACACAGTCCTCTCTATATATTCAACAGTCCTCTCTGTACAACACAGTCCTCTCTATATATTCAACAGTCCTCTCTGTACAACACAGTCCTCTCTAGATATTCAACAGTCCTCTCTGTACAACACAGTCCTCTCTATATATTCAACAGTCCTCTCTATATATACAACAGTCCTCTCTGTACAACACAGTCCTCTCTATATATACACAACAGTCCTCTCTGTACATCACAGTCCTCTCTATATATACAAGTCCTCTCTGTACATCACAGTCCTCTCTATATACACAACAGTCCTCTCTGTACATCACAGTCCTCTCTATATATACAACAGTCCTCTCTGTACATCACAGTCCTCTCTATATACACAACAGTCCTCTCTGTACATCACAGTCCTCTCTATATATTCAACAGTCCTCTCTATATATTCAGCAGTCCTCTCTATATATACAACAGTCCTCTCTATATATACACAACAGTCCTCTCTGTACAACACAGTCCTCTCTATATATACAACAGTCCTCTCTGTACAACACAGTCCTCTCTATATATACACAACAGTCCTCTCTGTACATCACAGTCCTCTCTATATATACAAGTCCTCTCTGTACATCACAGTCCTCTCTATATATACACAACAGTCCTCTCTGTACATCACAGTCCTCTCTATATACACAACAGTCCTCTCTGTACATCACAGTCCTCTCTATATATTCAACAGTCCTCTCTATATATTCAGCAGTCCTCTCTATATATACAACAGTCCTCTCTATATATACAACAGTCCTCTCTGTACAACACAGTCCTCTCTATATATACAACAGTCCTCTCTGTACATCACAGTCCTCTCTGTATATACAAGTCCTCTCTGTACATCACAGTCCTCTCTATATATACAACAGTCCTCTCTGTACATCACAGTCCTCTCTATATACACAACAGTCCTCTCTGTACATCACAGTCCTCTCTGTACAACACAGTCCTCTCTGTACAACACAGTCCTCTCTGTACAACACAGTCCTCTCTGTATATTCAACAGTCCACTCTGTACAACACAGTCCTCTCTAGATATTCAACAGTCCTCTCTGTACAACACAGTCCTCTCTATATATTCAACAGTCCTCTCTATATATACAACAGTCCTCTCTGTACAACACAGTCCTCTCTATATATACAACAGTCCTCTCTGTACATCACAGTCCTCTCTATATATACAACAGTCCTCTCTGTACATCACAGTCCTCTCTATATATACAAGTCCTCTCTGTACATCACAGTCCTCTCTATATATACAACAGTCCTCTCTGTACATCACAGTCCTATCTATATACACAACAGTCCTCTCTGTACATCACAGTCCTCTCTATATATTCAACAGTCCTCTCTATATATTCAACAGTCCTCTCTATATATACAACAGTCCTCTCTATATATACAACAGTCCTCTCTATATATACAACAGTCCTCTCTGTACAACACAGTCCTCTCTATATATACAACAGTCCTCTCTGTACATCACAGTCCTCTCTATATATACAACAGTCCTCTCTGTACATCACAGTCCTCTCTATATACACAACAGTCCTCTCTGTACATCACAGTCCTATCTATATATTCAACAGTCCTCTCTGTACATCACAGTCCTCTCTATATATTCAACAGTCCTCTCTGTACATCATACTCCACAGAGAGGACTGTTGTGCAGAGAGGACTGTTGTATATATATATTCAACAGTCCTCTCTGTACAACATACTCCAGAGAGGACTGTTGTGCAGAGAGGACTGTTGTATATATATTCAACAGTCCTCTCTGTACAACATACTCCACAGAGAGGACTGTTGTGTGCAGAGAGGACTGTTGTGTGCAGAGAGGACTGTTGTGTGCAGAGAGGACTGTTGTATATATATTCAACAGTCCTCTCTGTACAACATACTCCACAGAGAGGACTGTTGTGCAGAGAGGACTGTTGTATACAGAGAGGACTGTTGTATATATATTCAACAGTCCTCTCTGTACAACATACTCCACAGAGAGGACTGTTGTGCAGAGAGGACTGTTCTATACAGAGAGGACTGTTGTATATATTTCAACAGTCCACTTTGTACAACATACTCCACAGAGAGGACTGTTGTGCAGAGAGGACTGATGTGTGCAGAGAGGACTGTGATGTGCAGAGAGGACTGTGGTGTGCAGAGAGGACTGTGGTGTACAGAGAGGACTGTGGTGTGTAGAGAGGACTGTCGTGTGCAGAGAGGACTGTCGTGTGCAGAGAGGACTGTCGTGTGCAGAGAGGACTGTCGTGTACAGAGAGGACTGTCGTGCACAGAGAGGACTGTCGTGCACAGAGAGGACTGTCGTGCACAGAGAGGACTGTCGTGCACAGAGAGGACTGTCGTGCACAGAGGACTGTCGTGCACAGAGGACTGTCGTGCACAGAGGACTGTCGTGCACAGAGGACTGTCGTGCACAGAGGACTGTCGTGCAGAGAGGACTGTCGTGCACAGAGGACTGTCGTGCAGAGAGGACTGTCGTGCGCAGAGAGGACTGTCGTGCGCAGAGAGGACTGTCGTGTGCAGAGAGGACTGTCGTGTACAGAGGACTGTCGTGAAGAGAGGACTGTTGTGTGCAGAGAGGACTGTCGTGTGCAGAGAGGACTGTCGTGTGCAGAGAGGACTGTCGTGTGCAGAGAGGACTGTCGTGTGCAGAGAGGACTGTCGTGTGCAGAGAGGACTGTTGTGTACAGAGAGGACTGTCATGCAGAAAGTTAACATCTTAGTACCTTTTCAAAACCAACTGTCATTATTGCAGAAATTTGAGCAGCAATAAGGTAACGTTAAATAGTAAAGTGTTAATATGTTTTACTGTGAATAGCAGCTCTACAGTCCCATCTGTTTTACTGTGAATAGCAGCTCTACAGTCCTATCTGTTTTACTGTGAATAGCAGCTCTACAGTCCCATCTGTTTTACTGTGAATAGCAGCTCTACAGTCCCATCTGTTTTACTGTGAATAGCAGCTCTACAGTCCCATCTGTTTTACTGTGAATAGCAGCTCTACAGTCCCATCTGTTTTACTGTGAATAGCAGCTCTACAGTCCTATCTGTTTTACTGTGAATAGCAGCTCTACAGTCCCATCTGTTTTACTGTGAATAGCAGCTCTACAGTCCTATCTGTTTTACTGTGAATAGCAGCTCTACAGTCCCATCTGTTTTACTGTGAATAGCAGCTCTTCAGTCCTATCTGTTTTACTGTGAATAGCAGCTCTACAGTCCCATCTGTTTTACTGTGAATAGCAGCTCTACAGTCCTATCTGTTTTACTGTGAATAGCAGCTCTACAGTCCCATCTGTTTTACTGTGAATAGCAGCTCTTCAGTCCTATCTGTTTTACTGTGAATAGCAGCTCTACAGTCCCATCTGTTTTACTGTGAATAGCAGCTCTACAGTCCTATCTGTTTTACTGTGAATAGCAGCTCTACAGTCCTATCTGTTTTACTGTGAATAGCAGCTCTACAGTCCTATCTGTTTTACTGTGAATAGCAGCTCTACAGTCCTATCTGTTTTACTGTGAATAGCAGCTCTACAGTCCTATCTGTTTTACTGTGAATAGCAGCTCTACAGTCCCATCTGTTTTACTGTGAATAGCAGCTCTACAGTCCTATAATATGAAGACTTGTATGAGTCCAACACGGCACCCTAGTCCCTACATAGCGCATTACTTTAGACCAGGGCCCATATGGAATAGGGTGCCTTTTGGGACCTCAAGCCCTTGTCTTTGTGCTTCCTGTACTGTACTGTAAATAACAGCTTCTAGCTGGTGGCTACTTGACTTTGGATTGAACCTGTTATAAACCACAGAATGTATTGTATGAATGTGGCTGTGAATATTATATCATAGAATATAGTATACGCAAGAGGATTGTGGTGTGTGTGTGTGTGTCAGAGGATTGTGCTGTGATACAATAGAATAGACAGTCATGGCACAGCTACCCAGTCACCAACCTGGGAAGGGAACTGGGCCCCTGAGGCAGTAAGAGAGGCAGTCGACATGTGTAGGAAACACATTCCTTATCACACACACACACACACACACACACACACACACACACACACACACACACACACACACACACACACACACACACACACACACGAGCTGGTGCAAGAGAACTCAGGACCTGACGTGGTCTGCCTGTTAATCTGTGCAGGTGACATGGGGCGGCAGTGGGTGTGTGTGTTATGTGTGTGTGTGTTATGTGTGTGTGTGTGTGTGTGTGTTATGTGTGTGTGTGTGTGTTATGTGTGTGTGTGAGCCTGTGTGAGATGGCAGAGAAAGATATACACCCATGCATTGATAAACACTTTCAAAACGAGATGTGCTTCATTAAGTGTATAAATGAACCGCTGCTAATCTCCTCCTCTCCTCCTCTCCTGTTATTCTGCTTCCTAATTAAAGCGAAGTAGAGATGCTGGATAGCCAGATGAAGTCCCTGAGTCCCTGTCTCTGGGGAAAGACAGTCTTTGGCTTTTTATTAAAGCGACACATAAATTTACAACTCTGTTGGTGTGTCTCAGTGTCAGTCTGTCCACTTTCAATAATATATATATATATATAAAAAATAAAACAAAACAAGCACAGCCACACAACACACAAATCAATTCAACATGTTATGTCACATGCAGGTAAACAACAGATGTAGACTAACAGTGAAACTTACACACACAGTGTAAGTCCTTCCAGACGGAGACCGGTCTGCATTCATTAATCACTATGGTAATCACCTGTCTCCATTACACAGGTCTAACACACCTATCACCATTACACAGGTCTAACATACCTGTCTCCATTACACAGGTCTAACACACCTGTCTCCATTACGCAGGTCTAACACACCTGTCTCCATTACACAGGTCTAACACACCTATCTCCATTACACAGGTCTAACACACCTGTCTCCATGACACAGGTCTAACACACCTGTCTCCATGACACAGGTCTAACACACCTGTCTCCATTACACAGGTCTAACACACCTGTCTCCATTACACAGGTCTAACACACCTGTCTCCATTACACAGGTCTAACACACCTGTCTCCATGACACAGGTCTAACACACCTGTCTCCATTACACAGGTCTAACACACCTGTCTCCATTACACAGGTCTAACACACCTGTCTCCATGACACACACACCTGTCTCCATTACACAGGTCTAACACACCTGTCTCCATTACGCAGGTCTAACACACCTGTCTCCATGACACAGGTCTAACACACCTGTCTCCATGACACAGGTCTAACACACCTGTCTCCATTACACAGGTCTAACACACCTGTCTCCATTACACAGGTCTAACACACCTGTCTCCATTACACAGGTCTAACACACCTGTCTCCATTACACAGGTCTAACACACCTGTCTCCATTACACAGGTCTAACACACCTATCTCCATTACACAGGTCTAACACACCTGTCTCCATGACACAGGTCTAACACACCTGTCTCCATGACACAGGTCTAACACACCTGTCTCCATTACACAGGTCTAACACACCTGTCTCCATTACACAGGTCAACACACCTGTCTCCATTACACAGGTCTAACACACCTGTCTCCATTACACAGGTCTAACAACACCTGTCTCCATTACACAGGTCTAACACACCTGTCTCCATTACACAGGTCTAACACACCTGTCTCCATTACACAGGTCTAACACACCTATCTCCATTACACAGGTCTAACACACCTGTCTCCATTACACAGGTCTAACACACCTGTCTCCATTACACAGGTCTAACACACCTATCTCCATTACACAGGTCTAACACACCTATCTCCATTACACAGGTCTAACACACCTATCTCCATTACACAGGTCTAACACACCTATCTCCATTACACAGGTCTAACACACCTATCTCCATTACACAGGTCTAACACACCTGTCTCCATTACACAGGTCTAACACACCTGTCTCCATTACACAGGTCTAACACACCTATCTCCATTACACAGGTCTAACACACCTGTCTCCATTACACAGGTCTAACACACCTATCTCCATTACACAGGTCTAACACACCTGTCTCCATTACACAGGTCTAACACACCTATCTCCATTCTCCACACAGGTCTAACACACCTGTCTCCATTACACAGGTCTAACACACCTGTCTCCATTACACAGGTCTAACACACCTGTCTCCATTACACAGGTCTAACACACCTATCTCCATTACACAGGTCTAACACACCTGTCTCCATTACACAGGTCTAACACACCTGTCTCCATTACACAGGTCTAACACACCTGTCTCCATGACACAGGTCTAACACACCTGTCTCCATTACACAGGTCTAACACACCTGTCTCCATGACACAGGTCTAACACACCTGTCTCCATGACACAGGTCTAACACACCTGTCTCCATTACACAGGTCTAACACACCTGTCTCCATGACACAGGTCTAACACACCTGTCTCCATTACACAGGTCTAACACACCTGTCACCATTACACAGGTCTAACACACCTATCTCCATTACACAGGTCTAACACACCTGTCTCCATTACACAGGTCTAGCAAACCTATCACCATTACACAGGTATAACACACCTGTCTCCATCACACAGGTCTAACACACCTATCACCATTACACAGGTCTAACACACCTGTCTCCATTACACAGGTCTAACACACCTGTCTCCATTACGCAGGTCTAACACACCTGTCTCCATTACGCAGGTCTAACACACCTGTCTCCATGACGCAGGTCTAACACACCTGTCTCCATGACGCAGGTCTAACACACCTGTCTCCATTACACAGGTCTAACACACCTGTCTCCATTACACAGGTCTAACACACCTGTCTCCATTACACAGGTCTAACACACCTGTCTCCATTACACAGGTCTAACACACCTGTCTCCATTACACAGGTCTAACACACCTGTCTCCATTACACAGGTCTAACACACCTGTCTCCATTACACAGGTCTAACACACCTATCTCCATTACACAGGTCTAACACACCTATCTCCATTACACAGGTCTAACACACCTATCTCCATTACACAGGTCTAACACACCTATCACCATTACACAGGTCTAACACACCTATCACCATTACACCCATCACCATTACGCAGGTCTATCACACCTATCTCCATTACGCAGGTCTAACACACCTGTCTCCATTACACAGGTCTAACACACCTGTCTCCATTACACAGGTCTAACACACCTGTCTCCATTACACAGGTCTAACACACCTGTCTCCATTACACAGGTCTAACACACCTGTCTCCATTACACAGGTCTAACACACCTGTCTCCATTACACAGGTCTAACACACCTGTCTCCATTACACAGGTCTAACACACCTGTCTCCATTACACAGGTCTAACACACCTGTCTCCATTACACAGGTCTAACACACCTGTCTCCATTACACAGGTCTAACACACCTGTCTCCATTCTACACACCTGGTCTAACACACCTGTCTCCATTACACAGGTCTAACACACCTGTCTCCATTACACAGGTCTAACACACCTATCTCCATTACACAGGTCTAACACACCTGTCTCCATTACACAGGTCTAACACACCTGTCTCCATTACACAGGTCTAACACACCTATCTCCATTACACAGGTCTAACACACCTATCTCCATTACACAGGTCTAACACACACAGGTCTAACTATCTCCATTACACAGGTCTAACACACCTATCTCCATTACACAGGTCTAACACACCTGTCTCCATTACACAGGTCTAACACACCTGTCTCCATTACACAGGTCTAACACACCTGTCTCCATTACACAGGTCTAACACACCTGTCTCCATTACACAGGTCTAACACACCTGTCTCCATTACACAGGTCTAACACACCTGTCTCCATTACACAGGTCTAACACACCTGTCACCATTACACAGGTCTAACACACCTGTCTCCATTACACAGGTCTAACACACCTGTCTCCATTACACAGGTCTAACACACCTATCTCCATTACACAGGTCTAACACACCTATCTCCATTACACAGGTCTAACACACCTGTCTCCATTACACAGGTCTAACACACCTGTCTCCATTACACAGATTTAACTCTCCTATCTCCATTACACAGGTCTAACACACCTATCTCCATTACACAGGTCTAACACACCTATCTCCATTACACAGGTCTAACACACCTATCTCCATTACACAGGTCTAACACACCTATCTCCATTACACAGGTCTAACACACCTATCTCCATTACACAGGTCTAACACACCTGTCTCCATTACACAGGTCTAACACACCTGTCTCCATTACACAGGTCTAACACACCTGTCACCATTACACAGGTCTAACACACCTATCTCCATTACACAGGTCTAACACACCTGTCTCCATTACACAGGTCTAACACACCTATCTCCATTACACAGGTCTAACACACCTATCACCATTACACAGGTCTAACACACCTATCTCCATTACACAGGTCTAACACACCTGTCTCCACACAGGTCTAACACACCTGTCTCCATTACACAGGTCTAACACACCTATCTCCATTACACAGGTCTAACACACCTATCTCCATTACACAGGTCTAACACACCTGTCTCCACAGTCACACATGATGGATTCTCACAACACTGCAGAAATAAAACATCATTTGCGTCTCCTATTCTAGCTGGCTGAAAGCTATTTATGACTAGTGTTGGGGTCGTTACTCAATTTAAAATAAAATAATATATATATATATATAACCCATTACGTGCAACTCAATCAATGTAAACAACGTCAACGTTGTGGTAGTTAGACACATACACCAACACAAGTATCCCAATAATCTACTACATACTCAGCTACACACTTGTTAAATTCTCCCTGGATTACAGCATATACCTCCAATTGAGCCTGGTTGTTTGGATGAGGTAGACCTACAGTCATCTACAGTGGTCAGGATGAGGTAGACCTACAGTCATCTACAGTGGTCAGGATGAGGTAGACCTACAGTCATCTACAGTGGTCAGGATGAGGTAGACCTACAGTTATCTAAAGAAGTGGTCAGGATGAGGTAGACCGACAGTCATCTAAAGAAGTGGTCAGGATGAGGTAGACCGACAGTCATCTAAAGAAGTGGTCAGGATGAGGTAGACCTACAGTCATCTAAAGAAGTGGTCAGGATGAGGTAGACCTACAGTCATCTAAAGAAGTGGTCAGGATGAGGTAGACCGACAGTCATCTAAAGAAGTGGTCAGGATGAGGTAGACCGACAGTCATCTAAAGAAGTGGTCAGGATGAGGTAGACCTACAGTCATCTAAAGAAGTGGTCAGGATGAGGTAGACCTACAGTCATCTACAGTGGTCAGGATGAGGTAGACCTACAGTCATCTAAAGAAGTGGTCAGGATGAGGTAGACCTACAGTCATCTAAAGAAGTGGTCAGGATGAGGTAGACCTACAGTCATCTAAAGAAGTGGTCAGGATGAGGTAGACCTACAGTCATCTAAAGAAGTGGTCAGGATGAGGTAGACCTACAGTCATCTAAAGAAGTGGTCAGGATGAGGTAGACCTACAGTCATCTACGGTGGTCAGGATGAGGTAGACCTACAGTCATCTAAAGAAGTGGCCAGGATGAGGTAGACCGACAGTCATCTAAAGAAGTGGTCAGGATGAGGTAGACCTACAGTCATCTAAAGAAGTGGTCAGGATGAGGTAGACCTACAGTCATCTAAAGAAGTGGTCAGGATGAGGTAGACCTACAGTCATCTACAGTGGTCAGGATGAGGTAGAACTACAGTCATCTACAGTGGTCAGGATGAGGTAGACCTACAGTCATCTAAAGAAGTGGTCAGGATGAGGTAGACCTACAGTCATCTAAAGAAGTGGTCAGGATGAGGTAGACCTACAGTCATCTAAAGAAGTGGTCAGGATGAGGTAGACCTACAGTCATCTACAGTGGTCAGGATGAGGTAGACCTACAGTCATCTAAAGAAGTGGTCAGGATGAGGTAGACCGACAGTCATCTAAAGAAGTGGTCAGGATGAGGTAGACCTACAGTCATCTAAAGAGGTCAGGATGAGGTAGACCTACAGTCATCTACAGTGGTCAGGATGAGGTAGACCTACAGTCATCTAAAGAAGTGGTCAGGATGAGGTAGACCTACAGTCATCTAAAGAAGTGGTCAGGAAGAGGTAGACCTAACACAAGTTCTATGTAGTCTGGCTACGCCCCCTATTGGATTAACACAAGTTCTATGTAGTCTGGCTACACCCCCCATTGGAGGAACACAAGTTCTATGTAGTCTGGCTACACCTCCTATTGGAGGAACACAAGTTATGTAGTCTGGCTACGCCCCCTATTGGAGGAACACAAGTTCTATGTAGTCTGGCTACGCCCCCTATTGGAGGAACACAAGTTCTATGTAGTCTGGCTACACCCCCTATTGGAGGAACACAAGTTCTATGTATTCTGGCTACGCCCCCATTTGAGGAACACAAGTTCTATGTATTCTGGCTACGCCCCCCATTTGAGGAACACAAGTTCTATGTAGTCTGGCTACGCCCCCCATTGGAGGCACACAAGTTCTATGTAGTCTGGCTACACCCCCAATTTGAGGAACACAAGTTCTATGTATTCTGGCTACGCCCCCCATTTGAGGAACACAAGTTCTATGTAGTCTGGCTACGCCCCCCATTTGAGGAACACAAGTTCTATGTATTCTGGCTACGACCCCCATTTGAGGAACACAAGTTCTATGTATTCTGGCTACGCCCCCCATTTGAGGAACACAAGTTCTATGTAGTCTGGCTACGCCCCCCATTTGAGGAACACAAGTTCTATGTAGTCTGGCTACGCCCCCCATTTGAGGAACACAAGTTCTATGTAGTCTGGCTACGCCCCCCATTTGAGGAACACAAGTTCTATGTAGTCTGGCTACACCCCCCATTGGAGGAACACAAGTTCTATGTATTCTGGCTACGCCCCCATTTGAGGAACACAAGTTCTATGTAGTCACAAGTTCTATGTATTCTGCTACGCCCCCATTTGAGGAACACAAGTTCTATGTATTCTGGCTACGCCCCCATTTGAGGAACACAAGTTCTATGTATTCTGGCTACGCCCCCCCATTTGAGGAACACAAGTTCTATGTATTCTGGCTACGCCCCCATTTGAGGAACACAAGTTCTATGTAGTCTGGCTACGCCCCCATTGGAGGCACACAAGTTCTATGTAGTCTGGCTACGCCCCCATTGGAGGCACACAATGCCCCCCTTCCCAACTATGCCTCTTGAAACCAGTGTACTGTAGGTGAGAACAATATGTCATATTTGTAGGACAAGTGCTACAGAAAATTTCAACAAATGAACCACTAACAGACTCCTGGACTGTTGTGAATAGTAAGTAACTCCATAATGAAATATATAGCAGTGCATAGGCTGATTCTACTTACATAACCCCTGATAAAACAAGGACAGTGTTGTTTCTGCCACAAAATGAAGCTATTTTTCATCAACTACCTGGCACTACTTCCAAATGTATTTAAATCAATGAATCTCTCTGGAGGCTGGCTAGCTGAGTCGTAGTTCTCGTTCTCTCTCTCTCTCTCTCTCTCTGTGTTGGGGGAAGCTGTTTGTTTTCACAGAAACCGTCTCTGATCTCAAGAGGAATCATGAATTAACTAAGACTTGAATCAGTTTTTTTTAAAGCCACAGTGCTCCCAAAGATAAATAAAAAAATACAAACATTTTTGATAAGGCTTTTACTATCTGCCTCCCTCAGTGAGGATGGATAGAGGTAGGGGGAGAGGAAAGGAAAGGAGGAGAAGTGTGACTCTTCCATTCAGCCTCCCTCAGTGAGGATGGAGAGAGGTAGGGGGAGAGGAAAGGAGGAGGAGGAGAAGTGTGACTCTTCCATTCTGCCTCCCTCAGTGAGGATGGATAGAGGTAGGGGGAGAGGAAAGGAGGAGGAGGAGGAGGAGTGTGACTATTCCATTCAGCCTCCCTCAGTGAGGATGGATAGAGGTAGGGGAGAGGAAAGGAAAGGAGGAGGAGGAGGAGGATGGATGAGGTGACTCTTCCATTCAGCCTCCCTCAGTGAGGATGGATAGAGGTAGGGGAGAGGAAAGGAAAGAGGAGGAGAAGGGTGACTCTTCCATTCTGCCTCCCTCAGTGAGGATGGATAGAGGTAGGGGAGAGGAAAGGAAAGGAGGGGGAGGAGAAGGGTGACTCTTCCATTCTGCCTCCCTCAGTGAGGATGGATAGAGGTAAGGGAGAGGAAAGGAGGAGGGGGAGGAGGAGGAGTGTGACTATTCCATTCAGCCTCCCTCAGTGAGGATGGAGAGAGGTAGGGGAGAGGAAAGGAGGAGGAGGAGAAGTGTGACTCTTCCATTCTGCCTCTCCTCAGTGAGGATGGAGAGAGGTAGGGGGAGGAGGAAAGGAGGAGGAGGAGGAAGTGTGACTCTTCCATTCAGTCTCCCTCAGTGAGGATGGAGAGAGGTAGGGGGAGGAAAGGAAAGGAGGAGAAGTGTGACTCTTCCATTCTGTCTCCCTCAGTGAGGATGGAGAGAGGTAGGGGAGAGGAAAGGAGGGGAAGGAGGACTCTTCCATTCAGGAGGAGGAGAGGTAAGATGAAAGGAGGAGGAGAAGGGTGAAGGAGGAGGAGGAGAAGTGTGACTCTTCCATTCAGTCTCCCTCAGTGAGGATGGAGAGAGGTAGGGGGAGAGGAAAGGAGGAGGAGGAGAAGTGTGACTCTTCCATTCAGTCTCCCTCAGTGAGGATGGATAGAGGTAGGGGGAGAGGAAAGGAGGAGAAGTGTGACTCTTCCATTCAGTCTCACTCAGTGAGGATGGATAGAGGTAGGGGGAGAGGAAAGGAGGAGAAGTGTGACTCTTCCATTCAGTCTCACTCAGTGAGGATGGATAGAGGTAGGGGGAGAGGAAAGGAAAGGAGGAGGAGAAGTGTGACTCTTCCATTCAGTCTCACTCAGTGAGGATGGATAGAGGTAGGGGGAGAGGAAAGGAAAGGAGGAGGAGAAGTGTGACTCTTCCATTCAGTCTCCCTCAGTGAGGATGGATAGAGGTAGGGGGAGATGAAAGGAGGAGGAGAAGGGTGACTCTTCCATTCTGCCTCCCTCAGTGAGGATGGATAGAGGTAGGGGGAGAGGAAAGGAGGAGGAGAAGGGTGACTCTTCCATTCAGTCTCCCTCAGTGAGGATGGATAGAGGTAGGGGGAGATGAAAGGAGGAGGAGAAGGGTGACTCTTCCATTCTGCCTCCCTCAGTGAGGATGGATAGAGGTAGGGGGAGAGGAAAGGAAAGGAGGAGGAGAAGGGTGACTCTTCCATTCTGCCTCCCTCAGTGAGGATGGATAGAGGTAGGGGGAGAGGAAAGGAGGAGGAGGATAAGTGTGACTCTTCCATTCAGTCTCCCTCAGTGAGGATGGAGAGAGGTAGGGGGAGAGGAAAGGAGGAGGAGGATAAGTGTGACTCTTCCATTCTGCCTCCCTCAGTGAGGATGGAGAGAGGTAGGGGGAGAGGAAAGGAGGAGGAGGATAAGTGTGACTCTTCCATTCTGCCTCCCTCAGTGAGGATGGAGAGAGGTAGGGGGAGAGGAAAGGAGGAGGAGGATAAGTGTGACTCTTCCATTCTGCCTCCCTCAGTGAGGATGGAGAGAGGTAGGGGGAGAGGAAAGGAGGAGGAGGATAAGTGTGACTCTTCCATTCTGCCTCCCTCAGTGAGGATGGAAAAGGCATCGGCAATGGGTTTACACAAGATGATGTCAGACAGCTTGCCTAGGCTGGCATCTTATACCGCTCCTCTCGGGCTTCCCTCCTCCTCCTTCGTCAGCAGAGGAGACAAGGTCTACAGTAATTATCTGGCTGAGCTGAAGTCTGTATGTGAATCAATGGGAGGGACACACAGATCAATGGAGGAACCTCTGGGTCATCGAGACTTTTAAAAACACAGTGGGGAAAAAAACCAATACACATGTTGTTCTAATGATGAATTGTGTACTGTAGATTGATATGGTTGGAACATTGTGTACTGTAGATTGATATGGTTATAACATTGTGTACTGTAGATTGATATGGTTATAACATTGTGTACTGTAGATTGATATGGTTAAAACATTGTGTACTGTAGATTGATATGGTTATAACATTGTGTACTGTAGATTGATATGGTTATAACATTGTGTACTGTAGATTGATATGGTTAAAACATTGTGTACTGTAGATTGATATGGTTATAACATTGTGTACTGTAGATTGATATGGTTAAAACATTGTGTACTGTAGATTGATATGGTTATAACATTGTGTACTGTAGATTGATATGGTTGGAACATTGTGTACTGTAGATTGATATGGTTATAACATTGTGTACTGTAGATTGATATGGTTGGAACATTGTGTACTGTAGATTGATATGGTTATAACATTGTGTACTGTAGATTGATATGGTTATAACATTGTGTACTGTAGATTGATATGGTTATAACATTGTGTACTGTAGATTGATATGGTTATAACATTGTGTACTGTAGATTGATATGGTTATAACATTGTGTACTGTAGATTGATATGGTTATAACATTGTGTACTGTAGATTGATATGGTTGGAACATTGTGTACTGTAGATTGATATGGTTATAACATTGTGTACTGTAGATTGATATGGTTATAACATTGTGTACTGTAGATTGATATGGTTGGAACATTGTGTACTGTAGACTGATATGGTTGGAACATTGTGTACTGTAGATTGATATGGTTGGAACATTGTGTACTGTAGATTGATTTGGTTGGAACATTGTGTACTGTAGATTGATATGGTTGGAAAATTGTGTACTGTAGATTGATATGGTTGGAACATTGTGTACTGTAGATTGATTTGGTTGGAACATTGTGTACTTGACCCTCAATCTGACCACAGATCACCACAGCAAAACATAGAAACAGGAGAACAGGAAGCGAAGCGTGGAAACAGGAGAACAGGAAGCGAGGAGTAGAAACAGGAGAACAGGAAGCGAGGAGTAGAAACAGGAGAACAGGAAGCGAGGAGTAGAAACAGGAGAACAGGAAGCGAGGAGTAGAAACAGGAGAACAGGAAGCGAGGAGTAGAAACAGGAGAACAGGAAGCGAGGAGTAGAAACAGGAGAACAGGAAGTGAGGAGTAGAAACAGGAGAACAGGAAACAGGAAGCGGAGGGAGAACAGTAGAAACAGGAGAACAGGAAGCGAGGAGTAGAAACAGGAGAACAGGAAGCGAGGAGTAGAAACAGGAGAACAGGAAGCGGAGAACAGGAAGCGTAGAAACAGGAGAACAGGAAGCGAGGAGTAGAAACAGGAGAAACAAAAACAGGAGAACAGGAAGCAAGGAGTAGAAACAGGAGAACAGGAAGCGAGGAGTAGAAACAGGAGAAACAGGAGAACAGGAACAGGAAGGAGGAGTAGAAACAGGAGAACAGAACAGGAAACAGGAGAACAGGAAGCGAAGCAGGAGAACAGGAAGCAAGGAGTAGAAACAGGAGAACAGGAAGCAGGAGAACAGGAAGCAAGGAGTAGAAACAGGAGAACAGGAAGCGAAGAAACAGGAGAACAAACAGGAGAACAGGAAGTGAGGAGTAGAAACAGGAGAACAGGAAGTAGAAACAGGAGAACAGGAAGCGAGGAGTAGAAACAGGAGAACAGGAAGCGAGGAGTAGAAACAGGAGAACAGGAAGCGAGGAGTAGAAACAGGAGAACAGGAAGCAAGGAGTAGAAACAGGAGAACAGGAAGTGAGGAGTAGAAACAGGAGAACAGGAAGTGAGGAGTAGAAACAAGAGAACAGGAAGCGAAGCGTAGAAACAGGAGAACAGGAAGCGAGGAGTAGAAACAGGAGAACAGGAAGCAAGGAGTAGAAACAGGAGAACAGGAAGCAAGGAGTAGAAACAAGATAACAGGAAGCGAAGCGTAGAAACAGGAGAACAGGAAGCGAGGAGTAGAAACAGTGATGACCCTGGGGTGAAGTTGTTGGTCTGGCGGGGAATTGGCTGAATTTGTACCACTGCAAAAAGGTCTCGAAAGGACTCGAAAGTTTGTGTCCCAAATTCCCTACATAGCGCACTACTTTTAACCAGAGCCCTATTGGGAGAAGAGGTGACGGCTTCTTTTCCACTTCTTAAAACACCGAATGGTCTCTTCTTCACCCATCCAAGGCTATAGAACGAGCATTTTTCTCTCAATACGGAGAGAGAATACTTGGGTTGATGAGAAAACTTTCAACTCTTGAACAACGGTGAAGCCAGCCAGGTTACCTGATGCCAGGTCTGAAAGTCAGGGAGGGAGTGACGAGAGCTCTAATTTTCGCTGCGTCCCAAATGGCACCCTATTCCCTATACAGTGCACTACTGTTGACTTACGGGGTCTGGCCAAAGGTAGGGCACTGTGTAAGGAATAGGGTGCCATTTGGGACGCTATAAGCCTCTGTCTGTCTGCCTGACGATGTAATGATAAACCCACTGAGGCGTTTCATTAGCGCCATGCCGTTCACCACGGTAACGCACGCTACCCTCGCAGCTACCTGCCTTCATGTCAATGACACTCCTACAACCTTTACAGTATTTATCCCTTTATTTTTCACTCAACGCTGATGCTCTCCTCCTCATCCTCTCTCCCCGACCCGACTCTTTCTCTCTCTCCTTCCTCCCGACTCTTTCTCTCTCTCCTTCCTCCCGACTCTTTCTCTCTCTCCTTCCTCCCGACTCTTTCTCTCTCTCCTTCCTCCCGACTCGTTCTCTCTCCTTCCTCCCGACTCGTTCTCTCTCCTTCCTCCCGACTCTTTCTCTCTCTCCTTCCTCCCGACTCTTTCTCTCTCTCCTTCCTCCCGACTCTTTCTCTCTCTCCTTCCTCCCGACTCTTTCTCTCTCTCCTTCCTCCCGACTCTTTCTCTCTCTCCTTCCTCCCGACTCTTTCTTTCCTTCCTCCCGACTCTTTCTCCTTCCTTCCTCCCGACTCTTTCTCTCTCTCCTTCCTCCCGACTCTTTCTCTCTCTCCTTCCTCCCGACTCTTTCTCTCTCTCCTTCCTCCCGACTCTTTCTCTCTCTCCTTCCTCCCGACTCTTTCTCTCTCTCCTTCCTCCCGACTCTTTCTCTCTCCTCCTTCCTCCCGACTCTTTCTCTCTCTCCTTCCTCCCGACTCTTTCTCTCTCTCCTTCCTCCCGACTCTTTCTCTCTCTCCTTCCTCCCGACTCTTTCTCTCTCTCCTTCCTCCCGACTCTTTCTCTCTCTCCTTCCTCCCACTCTTTCCTCCTCCCAACTCTCTCTCTTCCTCCCAACTCTCTCTCTCTCTCCTTCCTCCCAACTCTCTCTCTCCCTCTCAACTCTCTCTCAACTCTCTCCCTCCCCCTCCCTCTCTCTCTCTCTCTCTCCCTCCCCCCTCCCAACTCTCTCTCTCCCTCCTCCCAACTCCCAACTCTCTTTCTCGCTCTCCCTCCCAACTCTCTCTCTCTAGCCTCCCAACTCTCTCTCTCTAGCCTCCCAACTCTCTCTCTCTAGCCTCCCAACTCTCTCTCTCTCTAGCCTCCCAACTCTCTCTCTCTCTAGCCTCCCAACTCTCTCTCTCTCTAGCCTCCCAACTCTCGCTCTCTCCTAGCCTCCCAACTCTCGCTCTCTCTAGCCTCCCAACTCTCGCTCTCTCTAGCCTCCCAACTCTCGCTCTCTCTAGCCTCCCAACTCTCGCTCTCTCTAGCCTCCCAACTCTCGCTCTCTCTAGCCTCCCAACTCTCGCTCTCTCTAGCCTCCCAACTCTCGCTCTCTCTAGCCTCCCAACTCTCGCTCTCTCTAGCCTCCCAACTCTCGCTCTCTCTAGCCTCCCAACTCTCGCTCTCGCCTCCCAACTCTCGCTCTCTCTAGCCTCCCAACTCTCGCTCTCTCTAGCCTCCCAACTCTCGCTCTCTCTAGCCTCCCAACTCGCTCTCTCTAGCCTCCCAACTCGCTCTCTCTAGCCTCCCAACTCGCTCTCTCTAGCCTCCCAACTCGCTCTCTCTAGCCTCCCAACTCGCTCTCTCTAGCCTCCCAACTCTCGCTCTCTCTAGCCTCCCAACTCTCGCTCTCTCTAGCCTCCCAACTCTCGCTCTCTCTAGCCTCCCAACTCTCGCTCTCTCTAGCCTCCCAACTCTCGCTCTCTCTAGCCTCCCAACTCTCGCTCTCTCTAGCCTCCCAACTCGCTCTCTCTAGCCTCCCAACTCGCTCTCTCTAGCCTCCCAACTCGCTCTCTCTAGCCTCCCAACTCGCTCTCTCTAGCCTCCCAACTCGCTCTCTCTAGCCTCCCAACTCGCTCTCTCTAGCCTCCCAACTCGCTCTCTCTAGCCTCCCAACTCGCTCTCTCTAGCCTCCCAACTCGCTCTCTCTAGCCTCCCAACTCTCTCTCTAGCCTCCCAACTCGCCTCCCAACTCGCTCTCTAGCCTCCCAACTCTCTCTCTAGCCTCCCAACTCTCTCTCTAGCCTCCCAACTCTCTCTCTAGCCTCCCAACTCTCTCTCTAGCCTCCCAACTCGCTCTCTCTAGCCTCCCAACTCGCTCTCTCTAGCTTCCCAACTCTCTCTCTCTCTAGCCTCCCAACTCTCTCTCTCTCTAGCCTCCCAACTCGCTCTCTCTAGCCTCCCAACTCGCGCTCTCTCTAGCCTCCCAACTCGCGCTCTCTCTAGCCTCCCAACTCGCTCTCTCTAGCCTCCCAACTCGCTCTCTCTAGCCTCCCAACTCGCTCTCTCTAGCCTCCCAACTCGCTCTCTCTAGCCTCCCAACTCGCTCTCTCTAGCCTCCCAACTCGCTCTCTCTAGCCTCCCAACTGTCTCCGACTCTCTCTCTCCCCCTCGTGACGCTCTCACCGCAGCACGTTGCTGTTTGCTGTTGCCCATGGGTAAATAGATGAGCTTCTCACGGCTAGGTAGCAGCTCAAATTGATTTGCTTGCTCAAACAATTTGTTCTTGCTCAGCACTGGCTTAATGACTCTGGCCCATTCTTCCATTGACACGGCATGTCATCTTCTATTTACTGCCCAGATTTACTATTTCCCTAATGCTGCTGCCTTAGTGCCCTCAACCTCGCCCCCCCCCCCTCAAGGTTTACTGTGTCCTTAACACCCTCAACCTAGTCCCTCCCCCCCCTCCAGCTTTACTGTTGCCTTAACACCACCAACCTAGCCCCCCTTCCTTAACACCTTCAACCTAGCCCCCCTTCCTTAACACCCTCAACCTAGCCCCCCTCCAGGTTTACTGTCTCCTTAACACCCTCAACCTAGCCCCCCTTTCCTTAACACCCTCAACCTAGTCTCCCCATTTCCTTAACACCCTCAACCTAGTCTCCCCATTTCCTTAACACCCTCAACCTAGTCTCCCCCTTTCCTTAACACCCTCAACCTAGTCTCCCCCTTTCCTTAACACCCTCAACCTAGTCTCCCCCTTTTCCTTAACACCCTCAACCTAGGCCCCCCTTTCCTTAACACCCTCAACCTAGTCTCCCCCTTTCCTTAACACCCTCAACCTAGTCCCCCCCTCTTAACACCCTCAACCTAGTCCCCCTTTCCTTAACACCCTCAACCTAGTCCCCCCTTTCCTTAACACCCTCAACCTAGTCCCCCTTTCCTTAACACCCTCAACCTACTCCCCCTTTCCTTAACACCCTCAACCTTGTCTACCCCCTTTCCTTAACACCCTCAACCTAGTCTCCCCCTTTCCTTAACACCCTCACCCTAGCCCCCCTCCCAGGTTTACTGCTGCCTTAACACCACCAACCTAGCCCCCCTTCCTTAACACCTTCAACCTAGCCCCCCTTCCTTAACACCCTCAACCTAGCCCCCCCTCCAGGTTTACTGTCTCCTTAACACCCTCAACCTAGCCCCCTTTCCTTAACACCCTCAACCTAGTCTCCCCCATTTCCTTAACACCCTCAACCTAGTCTCCCCATTTCCTTAACACCCTCAACCTAGTCTCCCCCCTTTCCTTAACACCCTCAACCTAGTCTCCCCCTTTCCTTAACACCCTCAACCTAGGCCCCCCTTTCCTTAACACCCTCAACCTAGTCCCCCCTTTCCTTAACACCCTCAATCTAGTCTCCCCCTTTCCTTAACACCCTCAACCTAGCCCCCCTTTTCCTTAACACCCTCAACCTAGTCCCCCCACCCTCCAGGTTTACTGTTGCCTTAACGCCTTCAAATTAGTTTGTCATCCCAGAAAATGAGTAAATAGTGGAGGCGTTTTACTTTCGACTGCAGGGATTTAGTTTCAAATGAACCTTTATCAGTTTTACTTGTTTTGTTCGTGTTCTTTGCTTCTGAAAACAACAGACCGTAAACTAAGAATCAGGAGGGGAGAGGCTTTCATCCATTAGTTGCCATTCTACAGCGATAATAGGTTGAGTATTTAGTCAGCAAACTAGACAAAAAAGTCAGTATCTCTCTCTCCCCTCCTACACACTGTTCTGCTCTGTTCTCCCAGCTCCTCTTCTGCCTGCCTCTCTGAGCTATGACTTTAATCTATTCAACTAACTCACTACTTGATAGGAAGTCACAACTACTGACTCATAAAATAAACAGGCATGTACATGTGTGTAAGGAGAGAAGGGGAGAGGAGGTAGAGAGGTGAGGTGAGGAGGAGAGAGGAGTTGGTGAGGAGAGGAGAGGAGGTAGAGAGGAGAGTTGAGCAAGGGAGAAGAGGTGGAGAGTTGAGGAGGTGGAGACGAGAGGTAAGGAGGGGAGAGGAGGTGGAGAGGAGAGGAGGTGGAGAGTTGAGGAGGGGAGAGGAGGTGGAGAGGAGAGGTAAGGAGGGGAGAGGAGTTGGTGAGGAGAGGAGGTAGAGAGGAGTGCAGGTAGAGAGGAGGTGGAGGGGAGAGGAGGTGGAGAGGAAAGGTAAGGAGGGGAGAGGAGGTGGAGAGGAGAGGTAAGGAGGGGAGAGGAGGTGGAGAGGAGGGGAGGGAGGGGAGGGAGGTGGAGAGGAGAGGTAAGGAGGGGAGAGGAGGTGGAGAGGAGAGGTAAGGAGGGGAGAGGAGGTGGAGAGGAGAGGTAAGGAGGGGAGAGGAGGTGGAGAGGAGAGGAGGTGGAGAGTTGAGGAGGGGAGAGGAGTTGGTGAGGAGAGGAGGTAGAGAGGAGAGGTAAGGAGGGGAGAGGAGTTGGTGAGGAGAGGAGGTAGAGAGGAGTGCAGGTAGAGAGGAGGTAGAGAGGAGAGGTAAGGAGGGGAGAGGAGGTGGAGAGGAGAGGTAAGGAGGGGAGAGGAGGTGGAGAGGAGAGGTAAGGAGGGGAGAGGAGGTGGAGAGTTGAGGAGGGGAGAGGAGGTGGAGAGTTGAGGAGGGGAGAGGAGTTGGTGAGGAGAGGAGGTAGAGAGGAGAGGTAAGGAGGGGAGAGGAGTTGGTGAGGAGAGGAGGTAGAGAGGAGAGGTAGAGAGGAGAGGTGGAGGGGAGAGAGAAGCTTTATGGGCTAATGCGTGAATATTTGTGCATCCTTCAGGGAGAACCAGGGTAAACCACAGTTGAAGACAAAGCAAGAGCGGTCACTGGTCACCAAAACAACCCAGCTATAGGACAATGACATCCCCCATCACCAGGTGGCACTACTGCTTCATGTTGATATCACGTAAGCTCAGTCCCTGCATCCCTAGCTTTGTCTATGAATCTGAGCGTGGTCCCATTTCTCCAGACCCATTCCTCAGCTGTTGTTGTTTCAATCCCTGACCCTGTAGCCTTTTACACAGATTTGGGACACTGAAAAAAAAACGTCTAAATTGGTACACGGTGGCTGTACAAGTAACATACATGACGTCAGACCTCAGGCTTTGTAATTCATAGCTCTGTATGGGTTTTGAATGACAGCCGTTCTGAACTGGAGCGCGCGACCAGGAGAAGAGAAGAAGATATACTGTACTCGATACCATCTACTGTATCTTGCCTATGCCGCTCTGTACCATCACTCATTCATATATCTTTATGTACATATTCTTTATCCCTTTAGACTTGTGTGTATAAGACAGTAGTTTTGGAATTGTTAGTTAGATTACTCGTTGGTTATTACTGCATTGTCGGAACTAGAAGCACAAGCATTTCGCTACACTCGCATTAACATCTGCTAACCATGTGTATGTGACAAATAAAATTTGATTTGATTTGATGTTATACCCCAGGTTGTTCTGAACCCGAATGAGCCTGTGTTTGTGGAACAGAATGAGCCTGTTGTTTCTGGTATTTGTGGAACAGAATGAGCTTGTTGTTGGTGGTATTGTGGAACAGAATGAGCTTGTTGTTGGTGGTATTGTGGAACAGAATGAGCCTGTTGTTGGTGGTATTGTGGAACAGAATGAGCTTGTTGTTGGTGGTATTGTGGAACAGAATGAGCTTGTTGTTGGTGGTATTGTGGAACAGAATGAGCTTGTTGTTGGTGGTATTGTGGAACAGAATGAGCCTGTTGTTGGTGGTATTTGTGGAACAGAATGAGCTTGTTGTTGGTGGTATTGTGGAACAGAATGAGCTTGTTGTTGGTGGTATTGTGGAACAGAATGAGCCTGTTGTTGGTGGTATTGTGGAACAGAATGAGCTTGTTGTTGGTGGTATTGTGGAACAGAATGAGCATGTTGTTGGTGGTATTGTGGAACAGAATGAGCCTGTTGTTGGTGGTATTGTGGAACAGAATGAGCCACACCACATACACATGAACTCCTTTCAATGTGCACCAAAATTAGGATCCATTTCCCTGATTTGCCCTGTGAAAGCCTGACACCGTCATATCATATTTTATAACTCAGCTTGTCATGTTGACAATAGAACAACCATTCAAATGACCCAGATTGATATATATATATATATATATATAGTGGAGTGTTTTTTGGACTGCATAAACAACAAAAGGTAATTGTGTGATGGTGGGGGATGCAGGGTTGTGTTCCAAAAACAACAAAAGGTAATTGTGTGATGGTGGGGGATGCAGGGTTGTGTTCCATAAACAACAAAAGGTAATTGTGTGATGGTGGGGGATGCAGGGTTGTGTTCCAAAACAACAAAAGGTAATTGTGTGATGGTGGGGGATGCAGGGTTGTGTTCCATAAACAACAAAAGGTAATTGTGTGATGGTGGGGGATGCAGGGTTGTGTTCCATAAACAACAAAAGGTAATTGTGTGATGGTGGGGGATGCAGGGTTGTGTTCCAAAACAACAAAAAGGTAATTGTGTGATGGTGGGGGATGCAGGGTTGTGTTCCATAAACAACAAAAGGTAATTGTGTGATGGTGGGGGATGCAGGGTTGTGTTCCATAAACAACAAAAGGTAATTGTGTGATGGTGGGGGATGCAGGGTTGTGTTCCATAAACAACAAAAGGTAATTGTGTGATGGTGGGGGATGCAGGGTTGTGTTCCATAAACAACAAAAGGTAATTGTGTGATGGTGGGGGATGCAGGGTTGTGTTCCAAAAACAACAAAAAGTAATTGTGTGATGGTGGGGGATGCAGGGTTGTGTTCCAAAACAACAAAAGGTAATTGTGTGATGGTGGGGGATGCAGGGTTGTGTTCCAAAAACAAACAAAAAAAGTAATTGTGTGATGGTGGGGGATGCAGGGTTGTGTTCCAAAACAACAAAAGGTAATTGTGTGATGGTGGGGGATGCAGGGTTGTGTTCCATAAAACAACAAACAATAATTGTGTGATGGTGGGGGATGCAGGGTTGTGTTCCAAAAACAACAAACAACAAACAAAAACAAAAAAGGTAATTGTGTGATGGTGGGGGATGCAGGGTTGTGTTCCAAAAACAACAAACAACAAAAAATAATTGTGTGATGGTGGGGGATGCAGGGTTGTGTTCCAAAAACAACAAACAACAAAAAATAATTGTGTGATGGTGGGGGATGCAGGGTTGTGTTCCAAAAACAACAGAGTGTGCTTGCTTGTAGTTCCTCAAAAAAAAAAAGTACCTTATAGTTTTAGTTGAATACTCTTCTTTGGGTCATAAAAGTGCATTTAAATTACTTAAGAAATGTGCCCACTTTGGAGAGGTGTGAGGCCACTTGGAGAGGTGTGAGGCCACTTGGAGAGGTGTGAGGCCACTTGGAGAGGTGTGAGGCCACTTGGAGAGGTGTGAGGCCACTTGGAGAGGTGTGAGGCCACTTTGGAGAGGTGTGAGGCCACTTGGAAACACCAGTGAGTCCTCTCACTCAAACCCTTTTAATTTTCTTGTCTCATGTTGCACCTACCCCACATTTTCCAGGAATATTCTCAACATGTTACTGAACTTATTCAGAGTATTTTCAGATTTTCATTATCAACAATTGCGGTGAAAAAGTGCAGTAAAATGTCAAATTCACATAAAGTCAACACAGTGGAACGTTTGGATTCAGTCTTGTGTCAGGTGAAATGTTGTTTCCTCAACCTTTAGTTGAATAATGTTCTCATAATCTTCAAATGGTTCCCTTTTCCACCACGGTTATTCAGATGCTTTCCGTATTTCTTCTACAAGACACCGTTCTATTAGGCCCCATCGGTACAGGTCAATTCCCACCAGGGTAAAGGGTTAAAGATCAGCCCAGACACAGTCAGACAATGGAACCACACCTCTTTCTTCATTCTAAAAAATTTAAAAAATTAAAAAATAAAAACTGGCTTTTGAAATACTGCGTTTCAACATGAGCACCAAGCTACAGTATCGTAGTTTCAACATGAGCACCAAGCTACAGTATCGTAGTTTCATCATGAGCACCAAGCTACAGTATCGTAGTTTCAACATGAGCACCAAGCTACAGTATCGTAGTTTCAACATGAAGACCAAGCTACAGTACCGTAGTTTCAACATGAAGACCAAGCTACAGTATCGTAGTTTCAACATGAAGACCAAGCTACAGTATCGTAGTTTCATCATGAGCACCAAGCTACAGTATCGTAGTTTCAACTTGAACACCAAGCTACAGTATCGTAGTTTCAACATGAGCACCAAGCTACAGTATCGTAGTTTCAACATGAGCACCAAGCTACAGTACCGTAGTTTCATCATGAGCACCAAGCTACAGGCTACAGTATGGTAGTTTCATCATGAGCACCAAGCTACAGTATCGTCGTTTCAACTTGAACACCAAGCTACAGTATCGTCGTTTCAACTTGAACACCAAGCTACAGTATGTTCACCCAATTCCAATTCATGTTCACCCAATTCCCTTTATAGGGCACTACTTTTGACCAGGGAATAGGGTGCATTGTGGGATGCAGGCAGACGGTAAACTGTTCTAATGAAAACCTGATTGAAAGGTTATCTTCAAACTACAATGAGTCACCATTGAGAACATATCTATTCTGATATTTTTGGAGAGGAGGGAAGTAGAGAGCTAGTTAGTATTTAATCGTATCTGATGACGTAAACACAATGGGGTTACATACCATGGAGCAGTCTACAGGGTTACATACCGGAGAGCAGTCTACAGGGTTACATACCGGAGAGCAGTCTACAGGGTTACATACCGGAGAGCAGTCTACAGGGTTACATACCGGAGAGCAGTCTACAGGGTTACATACCGGAGAGCAGTCTACAGGGTTACATACCGGAGAGCAGTCTACAGGGTTACATACTGGAGAGCAGTCTACAGGGTTACATACTGGAGAGCAGTCTACAGGGTTACATACTGGAGAGCAGTCTACAGGGTTACATACTGGAGAGCAGTCTACAGGGTTACATACTGGAGAGCAGTCTACTGGGTTACATACTGGAGAGCAGTCTACAGGGTTACATACTGGAGAGCAGTCTACAGGGTTACATACTGGAGAGCAGTCTACAGGGTTACATACCGGAGAGCAGTCTACAGGGTTACATACTGGAGAGCAGTCTACAGGGTTACATACTGGGAGCAGTCTACAGGGTTACATACTGGGGAGCAGTCTACAGGGTTACATACTGGAGAGCAGTCTACAGGGTTACATACTGGAGAGCAGTCTACAGGGTTACATACTGGAGAGCAGTCTACAGGGTTACATACTGGAGAGCAGTCTACAGGGTTACATACTGGAGAGCAGTCTACAGGGTTACAACACCAATATGTTATTTCTCAATCAAAATGTGTCGCACATGTCAAAGAATTCGTCCAACCGCGCGCTCTTCCGATTGGCCCAACCGCGCGCTCTTCCGATTGGCCCAACCGCGCGCTCTTCCGATTGGCCCAACCGCGCGCTCTTCCGATTGGCCCAACCGCGCGCTCTTCCGATTGGCCCAACCGCGCGCTCTTCCGATTGGCCCAACCGCGCGCTCTTCCGATTGGCCCAACCGCGCGCTCTTCCGATTGGCCCAACCGCGCACTCTTCCGATTGGCCCAACCGCGCTCTTCCGATTGGCCCAACCGCGCTCTTTCCGATTGGCCCAACCGCGCACTCTTCCGATTGGCCCAACCACGCACTCTTCCGATTGGCCCAACCACGCACTCTTCCGATTGGCCCAACCACGCACTCTTCCGATTGGCACAACCAAACTCTCTTCCGATTGGCACAACCAAACTCTCTTCCGATTGGCATAACAGCGCTCTTCTGTTTGCTCCAACTGAAAACTCTTCTGATTGGCATAACAGCGCTCTTCTGATTGGCCCAACCGCGCACTCTCTTCTGATTGGCGCAACCAAACTCTCTTCTGATTGCCGCAACCAAACTCTCTTCTGATTGGTATAACAGCGCTCTTCTGATTGGTCCAACTGAACACTATTCTGATTGGTCCAACTGAACGCTCTTCTGATTGGTCCAACTGAACACTATTCTGATTGGTCCAACTGAACGCTCTTCTGATTGGTCCAACTGAACGCTCTTCTGATTGGTCCAACTGAACGCTCTTCTGATTGGTCCAACTGAACACTCTTCTGATTGGTCCAACTGAACGCTCTTCTGATTGGTCCAACTGAACGCTCTTCTGATTGGTCCAACTGAACGCTCTTCTGATTGGTCCAACTGAACGCTCTTCTGATTGGTCCCACATGAACGCTCTTCTCATGAGTTGTTGGATGTCTCTGGATCTGCAATCTTTTCCATGGCGACACACACAAAGTTAGAGAGGTAGCCACAGTTTACAGCCACAAGCACACCCTTCCCCTGACTCACCCATAAAGTTGAGGTACTCCCCTCAACTCACCCATGAAGTTGAGGTACTCCCCTCAACTCACCCATGAAGATGAGGTACTCCCCTCAACTCACCCATAAAGTTGAGGTACTCCCCTCAACTCACCCATGAAGTTGAGGTACTCCCCTCAACTCACCCATGAAGTTGAGGTACTCCCCTCAACTCACCCATGAAGTTGAGGTACTCCCCTCAACTCACCCATAAAGTTGAGGTACTCCCCTCAACTCACCCATGAAGATGAGGTACTCCCTCAACTCACCCATGAAGTTGAGGTACTCCCTCAACTCACCCATGAAGTTGAGGTACTCCCCTCAACTCACCGATGAAGTTGAGGTACTCCCCTCAACTCACCGATGAAGTTGAGGTACTCCCCTCAACTCACCCATGAAGTTGAGGTACTCCCCTCAACTCACCCATGAAGTTGAGGTACTCCCCTCAACTCACCCATGAAGTTGAGGTACTCCCCTCAACTCACCCATGAAGTTGAGGTACTCCCCTCAACTCACCCATGAAGTTGAGGTACTCCCCTCAACTCACCCATGAAGTTGAGGTACTCCCCTCAACTCACCCATGAAGTTGAGGTACTCCCCTCAACTCACCCATGAAGTTGAGGTACTCCCCTCAACTCACCCATGAAGTTGAGGTACTCCCCTCAACTCACCCATGAAGTTGAGGTACTCCCCTCTCCCCCAACTCACCCATGAAGTTGAGGTACTCCCCTCTCCCCCAACTCACCCATGAAGTTGAGTTAGCCCTCTTCCCCCTGACTCACCCATGAAGTTGAGGTAGCCCTCTCCCCCTGACTCACCCATGAAGTTGAGGTAGCCCTCTCCCCCTGACTCACCCATGAAGTTGAGGTAGCCCTCTCCCCAACTCACTCATGAAGTTGAGGTAGCCCTCTCCCCAACTCACCCATGAAGTTGAGGTAGCCTTCTCCCCCCAGAGCGTGTGTGAGGAGGCGGATCATCTTATGTAGCTGGATGCCTCGGTCGATGACGGGAGTCATGGGGATCAGGGAACTCATGTTGGTGTACATCTCTTTATCCATCAGCCAGAAGGCCAGGGACTTATCACCTACCAGAGACTAGAGACAGAGATGAAGAGAGAGAGATGAAGAGAGAGAGAGATGTAGCAAGAGAAATGGAGAGACAGATGGAGAGACAGATGGAGAGAGAGAGATGTAGCGAGAGAGATGAAGAGAGAGACGGAGAGAGAGATGACGAGAGAGAGATGAAGAGCGAGAGAGATGGAGAGAGAGATGAAGAGAGAGAGATGAAGACAGAGAGATGAAGAGAGAGAGATGAAGAGAGAGAGAGAGAGAGAGAGATGGAGAGAGATGGAGAGAGATGGAGAGAGATGGAGAGAGAAACCCCATTTGTGAGTGTAATATTTATTTAACTTTCGTTTATGATCTATTTCACTTGCTTTTTTAATGTAAAGATGTCTCCCTTGCCAATAAAGCCCTTTGAATTGAATTGAGAGAGATGTAGAGAGCGAGAGATACACACATGGCCAAAATGATGTATTTTGTATTTATGATGGATCCTCATAAATCGTCTGCCAGCTAACCTTCCTGGGGTCCGGAGGAATTCAGGCAGTTATACAATCACAAAACATTCTTTACAGAATTCACAACACACTAAGTGTGTTCCCTCAGGCCCATACTCCACTACCACATATCTACAACACACTAAGTGTGTTCCCTCAGGCCCATACTCCACTACCACATATCTACAACACACTAAGTGTGTTCCCTCAGGCCCATACTCCACTACCACATATCTACAACACACTAAGTGTGTTCCCTCAGGCCCATACTCCACTACCACATATCTACAACACACTAAGTGTGTTCCCTCAGGCCCATACTCCACTACCACATATCTACAACACACTAAGTGTGTTCCCTCAGGCCCATACTCCACTACCACATATCTACAACACACTAAGTGTGTTCCCTCAGGTGTTCCCATACTCCACTACCACATATCTACAACACACTAAGTGTGTTCCCTCAGGCCATACTCCACTACCACATATCTACAACACACTAAGTGTGTTCCCTCAGGCCCATACTCCACTACCACATATCTACAACACACTAAGTGTGTTCCCTCAGGTCCATACTCCACTACCACATATCTACAACACACTAAGTGTGTTCCCTCAGGCCCATACTCCACTACCACATATCTACAACACACTAAGTGTGTTCCCTCAGGCCCATACTCCACTACCACATATCTACAACACAAAATCCATGTGTACACGAGTGTGTATAGTGAGTATGTTATCATGTGTCTGCATGTGTCTGCGCCTGTGTGTTTCCCTTCACAGCCCCCACTGTCCCCACTGTCCCCAGCCCCCACTGTCCCCACTGCCCCCACTGCCCCACAGCCCCCACTGTCCCCACAGCCCCCACTGTCCCCACTGTCCCCACTGCCCCCACTGTCCCCACTGTCCCCACAGCCCCCACTGTCCCCACTGTCCCCACAGCCCCCACTGTATTTGTATCTGGGTTTTTTTTTTATCGGATTCTAACTGCTTGCATCTTGACCCTATTCCTGATGTGGAATAGAGTTCCATGTAGTCATGGCTCTATGTAGTACTGTGGAATAGAGTTCCATGTAGTCATGGCACTATGTAGTACTGTGGAATAGAGTTCCATGTAGTCATGGCACTATGTAGTACTGTGGAATAGAGTTCCATGTGGTCATGGCACTATGTAGTACTGTGGAATAGAGTTCCATGTAGTCATGGCACTATGTAGTACTGTGGAATAGAGTTCCATGTAGTCATGGCACTATGTAGTACTGTGGAATAGAGTTCCATGTAGTCATGGCACTATGTAGTACTGTGGAATAGAGTTCCATGTGGTCATGTCTCTATGTAGTACTGTGCGCCTCCCATAGTCTGTTCTGGACTTGGGGACTGTGAAGAGACTTCTGGTGGCATGTCTTGTGGGGTATGCATGGGGTGTCCGAGCTGTGTACCAGTAGTTCAAACAGACAGCTCGGTTCATTCAACATGTCAAAACCTCTCACAAACACAATTAGTGATGAAATCATTCTCTCCTCCACTTTCAACCAGGAGAGATTGACATGCATATTATTAATGTTAGCTCTCTGTGTACATCCAAGGGCCAGCTGTGCTGCCCTGTTCTGAGCCAATTGCAATTTTCGGGGGTCCCTTTTTGTGGCACCTGACCACACGACTGAACAGTAGTCCAGGTGCGACAAAACTAGAGTCTGTAGGACCTGCCTTGTTGATAGTGTTGTTAAGAAGGTAGAAACTAGAGCCTGTAGGACCTGACTTGTTGATAGTGTTTTTAAGAAGGTAGAAACTAGGGCCTGTAGGAGCTGCCTTGTTGATAGTGTTGTTAAGAAGGTAGAAACTAGGGCTGTTTAGTCATCTCAACTTGCTAAATTTCAACATTATTTATTACAAGATTTAATTCAGGTTAAGTGAATGATTTGTCCCAAATACATAGATTTTAGTTTTTGAAATATTTAGGACTAACTTATTCCTTGCCACCCATTATGAAATTAGCTCTCTGTTAAGTGTTGCAGTCATTTCAGTCGCTGTAGTAGCTGACGCGTATAGTGTTGAGTTATCCGCATACATAGACACACTGTCTTTATTTAAAGCCAGTGGCCTGTCGTTGGTAAAGGTTGCAAACACAGCTGCCATGGGGAATTCCTGATTCTACATGGATGATGTTGGAGAGGCTTCCATTAAAGAACACCCTCTGTGTTCTGTTAGACAGGTAACTCTTCATCCACATTATAGCAGGGGGTGTAAAGCCAGAACACCCTCTGTGTTCTGTTAGACAGGTAACTCTTCATCCACATTATAGCAGGGGGTGTAAAGCCAGAACACCCTCTGTGTTCTGTTAGACAGGTAACTCTTTATCCACATTATAGCAGGGGGTGTAAAGCCAGAACACCCTCTGTGTTCTGTTAGACAGGTAACTCTTTATCCACATTATAGCAGGGGGTGTAAAGCCAGAACACCCTCTGTGTTCTGTTAGACAGGTAACTCTTCATCCACATTATAGCAGGGGGTGTAAAGCCAGAACACATGTGCCATTAAACAAATGTTTTCCTAGCAGCAGACTATGATCGATAATGTCAAAAGCCGCACTGAAGTCTAACAAACCAGCCCCTATAATCTTTTTATCATCAATTTCTCTCAGCCAATCATCAGTCATTTGTGTAAGTGCTGTGCTTGTTGAATGTCCTTCCCTAGAAGCGTGCTGAAAGTTTGTTGTAAATTTGTTTACTGTAAAATAGCATTGTATCTGGTCAAACACAATTTTCCCAAAACTTGACTAACGGTTGGCAACAGTGCTTCTGAGTGGTGTAGCGGTCTAAGGCACTGCATTGTCAGTGCAAGAGGTGTCACTACAGTCCCTGGTTCGAATCCAGGCTGTATCACATCCAGCCGGTTGAGGTCAGGGCTCTGAGCAAGCCAGTCAAGTTCTTCCACACTGATCTCAACAAACCATTTCTGTACGAACATTGCTTTGTGCACAGTGGCATTGTCATGCTGAAACAGGAAAGGGCCTTCCCCAAACTGTTGCCACAAAGTTGGAAGCACAGAATTTTCTAGAATGTCAATGTATGCTGTAGCGTTTAAGATTTCCCTTCACTGGAACTAAGGGACCGAACCATGAAAAACAGCCCCAGACCACAGTTCCTCGTCCACCAAACTTTACAGTTGGCACTACGCATTCAGGCAGGTACTGTTCTCCTGGCATCCGCCAAACCCCAGATTGGTCAGTCGGACTGCCAGATGGTGAAGTGTGGTTCATCACTCCAGAGAACGCGTTTCCACTGCTCCAGAGTCCAATGTCGGCGAGCTTTACACCACTCCAGCCGACGCTTGGTGATCTTAGGCTTGTGTGCAGTTGCTCGGCCATGGAAACCCATTTCATGAAGCTCCCAACTAACAGTTATTGCGCTGACATTGCTTCCAGAGGCAGTTTGAAACTCGGTAGTGAGTGTTGCAACCGAGGACAGATATTTTTTTTGCGCTAAATGCTTCAGCACTCGACGGTCCCGTTCTGTGATCTTGTGTGGCCTACCACTTCGGGGCTGAGCCGTTGTTGCTCCTAGATGTTTCCACTTCACAATAACAGCACTTACAGTTGACCGGGGCAGCTCTATCAGGGCTGCAATTTGGCGAACTGACTTGTTGAAAAGGTGGCATCCTATGGCAGTGCCACGTTGAAAGTCATTGAGCTCTTCAGTAAGCCCATTCTACTGCCAATGTTTGTCTATGGAGATTGCACGGAGGAGTGCTCGATTTTATACACCCGTCGACAAGGAGTGTGGCTGAAATAGCAGAATCCACTAATTTGCAGGTGTGTCCACATACTTTTGCCTCCCATAGAGAGAGAGAGATCGATAAACAGATCAGAGAACTCATGTTGGTGTACATCTCTTTATCCATTAACCAGAAGGACAGGGACTTATCACCTACCACGGACTAGACACATATGCCTGTTATGAGGTACATACACATGTTATTGACAGACACAAATCGAGAGCTTGGGACTAATAAGGCTCTATCTACAAACAAATTATTCGGATATAAATTGTCTTTAAAGTGCCGAATGGTGTCATTAAAGTATTTTATTAGGAGGAGAACATTGAACAGAACAAGGCCATTTAAGGAACTCAATGTGGACAAAAATGCAGATAGAACTGTCCTAGCCTCCCAAGCCTTAATGTAGATGTGGAGATAGAACTGTCCCAGCCCCCAACCCTTAATGTAGATGTGGAGATAGAACTGTCCTAGAGATAGAACTGTACTAGCCCCCTGTCCTAGCCCCCAACCCTTAATGTAGATGTGGAGATAGAACTGTCCTAGCCCCCAACCCTTGATGTAGATGTGGAGATAGAACTGTCCTAGCCCCCAACCCTTGATGTAGATGTGGAGATAGAACTGTCCTAGCCATCAACCCTTAATGAGATGTAGAGATAGAACTGTACTAGAGATAGAACTGTCCTAGCCCCCAACCCTTAATGTAGATGTGGAGATAGAACTGTCCTAGAGATAGAACTGTCCTAGAGATAGAACTGTCCTAGAGATAGAACTGTACTAGAGATAGAACTGTCCTAGCCCCCAACTCTTGATGTAGATGTGGAGATAGAACTGTCCTAGCCCCCAACCCTTAATGTAGATGTGGAGATAGAACTGTCCTAGAGATAGAACTGTCCTAGAGATAGAACTGTCCTAGCCCCCTAACCCTTGATGTAGATGTGGAGATAGAACTGTCGCAGCCCCCAAACCCTTAATGTAGATGTGGAGATAGAACTGTCCTAGAGATAGAACTGTACTAGCCCCCAACCCTTAATGTAGATGTGGAGATAGAACTGTCCTAGCCCCCAACCCTTAATGTAGATGTGGAGATAGAACTGTCCTAGCCCCCAACCCTTAATGTAGATGTGGAGATAGAACTGTCCTAGCCCCCAACCCTTGATGTAGATGTGGAGATAGAACTGTCCTAGCCCCCAACCCTTAATGTAGATGTGGAGATAGAACTGTCCTAGCCCACAACCCTTAATGTAGATGTGGAGATAGAACTGTCCTAGAGATAGAACTGTACTAGAGATAGAACTGTCCTAGCCCCCAACCCTGTAGATGTGGAGATAGAACTGTCCTAGAGATAGAACTGTCCTAGAGATAGAACTGTACTAGAGATAGAACTGTCCTAGCCCCCAACTCTTGATGTAGATGTGGAGATAGAACTGTCCTAGCCCCCAACCCTTAATGTAGATGTGGAGATAGAACTGTCCTAGAGATAGAACTGTCCTAGAGATAGAACTGTCCTAGCCCCCAACCCTTGATGTAGATGTGGAGATAGAACTGTCCTAGAGATAGAACTGTCCTAGCCCCCCAACCCTTGATGTAGATGTGGAGATAGAACTGTCCTAGCCCCCCAACCCTTAATGTAGATGTGGAGATAGAACTGTGCTAGTCCCCCAAGCCTTAATGTAGATGTGGAGATAGGTCAACTGAAGTCCTCCAGGGCCTGACAGGTGTCACAGTTTTGCACCAGGCCTCAGCTAACACCCCTGACTCCAATAATCACCTAATCATAATCTTCAGTTCAGAATGACATTTGATTAAATCAGCTGTGTTTGTTAGGGATTGGAGAAAAAGTGTGACACCAATCATGTTAAAGAGGGGGTTAACCACCCCTGGACTAGAGGGACAGTACAGAAAGGAAGTGGAGAGACGGAGGATGGAACCACTGTCTCCAGGGTGCCATATGCGGTCCGGTTCACTAGAGAGAGACCTAGAACCGTGTTAAATGAACGAATAAAGAGTTGTGATGATGGGCTGGTTGTGTTACCTGGTCGTGGCTCTCTGCGTACGCGATGCAGTTCTCTCCGTATCGTCTGTTTGTCAGAGTGTAGACAATGTTACCCATGTCCCAGGCCTCGTCTGCTAACTCCTTCAGAATCTAGACGTCAACATAAGACAAGTAGAATTACTGAATACAGCTTCGTAATACACAAAGATTACAATAGGTCTACAGTAGGAAGGGTGGAGACTGGGATTCGAGATCTCTCTCTCTCTCTCTCTCAGCATGGCAGAGACAGAGTAGAAGTACCACCTGAGTGGAATATCTTCATTGCTAACCCTCCATTGACTTTGGAGGGTTACTGTTCACCAGAGAGCTCAACGGTCTGTCCACACAACACCAGCTTGCTTCATCACATTCTCACGTTATTTTTATTTCAGTGGCCCTTGTGGCATGATTTGTGTTGAGGCTGTGTCTCTGTCTGCTGTGATGCTGTAGCGTAATAGCAATAAGGTCAGAGAAGCACTGCTCTATAATGAAAACAGTCGCAGGTAAGAGAGAGTGGAGACGGTAGTAGAGGATCCAGGGGAGACGTTAGTAGAGGCTCCAGGGGAGGTGGTGGTAGAGGATCCAGGGAAGGTGGTGGTAGAGGATCCAGGGAAGGTGGTGGTAGAGGATCCAGGGAAGGTGGTGGTAGAGGATCCAGGGAAGGTGGTGGTAGAGGATCCAGGGAAGATGGTGGTAGAGGATCCAGGGGAGACGTTAGTAGAGGCTCCAGGGGAGGTGGTGGTAGAGGATCCAGGGGAGGTGGTGGTAGAGGATCCAGGGGAGGTGGTGGTAGAGGATCCAGGGGAGGTGGTGGTAGAGGATCCAGGGGAGGTGGTGGTAGAGGATCCAGGGGAGGTGGTGGTAGAGGATCCAGGGGAGGTGGTGGTAGAGGATCCAGGGGAGATGGTGGTAGAGGCTCCAGGGGAGATGGTGGTAGAGGCTCCAGGGGAGATGGTGGTAGTGTCTCCAGGGGAGATGGTGGTAGAGGCTCCAGGGGAGATCGCAATTCAAGAGGGAAACATGGTTTTCAAGGTCGGACAGGCAAACAGGAAGGCTTATATTAACCCCTGCTGTAACAAACTAAATGCTAGGTTGGAAGCTAGGAGAAATAATGTGAGAGTTGAGGTAAATACAGGAGACGATTCAGACAGCTACATGAACATGATGATCTCAGTGATAATTGAAATGGAATTATTAACAGGCATAAGTGTACCTGTGTTGGGAAACACAGCACACCTTGAAAACAGCCCGTTTTATAATAGTCTATTTTTCCATGTCCCTCTCTAGATTTATTCTGAACAAAAAATATAAAACACAACATGCAACAATTTCAAAGATTTTACTGAGTTTGAGTTCATATTAGGAAATCAGTCAATTGAAATGAATTCATTAGACCCTTATCTATGGATTACACATGACTGGGCATTTTTCCACCAACAAAAGGGCTTTATTACAGACATAAATACTCCTCAGTTTCATCAGCTGTCCAGTTGAAGAAGCCGGGTGTGGAGGTCCTGAGCTGGAGTGGTTACACGTGGTCTCGGGTTGTGATGCCGGTTGGACATACTGCCAAATTCTCTAAAATGATGGAGGCGGTTTATGGTAGAGAAATTAACATTCAATTTTCTGGCAACAGTTCTGCTGGACAATCCTTCAGTCACCATGCCAATTTCACGCTCCGTCAAAACTTGAGACATCTGTGGTATTGTGTTGTGTGACAAAAGTGCACATTTTAGAGTGGCCTCTTATTGTCCCCAGCACAAGGTGCACCTGTGTATTGATCGTGCTGTTTAATCAGCTTCTTGATATGCCACACATGTCAGGTGGATGGATTATCTTGGCAAAGGAGAAATGCTCACTAACAGGGATGTAAACATATTTGTACAAAACATTTGAGAGAAATAAGTAGCTTCAACTGCAGTAAAGTAAGTAGATTAACTAGCAGTAAAGTAAGTAGACAACCACAGGCAAGTACAGAGCTAAACTAAATTAAACTCAATTGCAGTAAAGTACGTAGATTCAACTACAGTAAAATAACTAGACAACTGCAGTAAAGTATATTTAACTACAGTAAAGTAGACTCTACTACAGTAAAGAAAGTAGACTCAATTGCAGTAAAGAATGTAGACTCGACTACAGTAAAGATAGTAGACTCGACTACTCAGTAAAGAAAGTAGACTCGACTACTCAGTAAAGAAAGTAGACTCGACTACTCAGTAAAGAAAGTAGACTCGACTACTCAGTAAAGAAAGTAGACTCGACTACTCAGTAAAGAAAGTAGACTCGACTACTCAGTAAAGAAAGTAGACAACTACAGTAACGAAGGTAGACTAAACTACGGTAAAGAAAGTAGACAACTACAGTAAAGAAAGTAGCCTCAACTACAGTAAAGAAAGTAGACTCAACTACAGTAAAGAAAGTAGACACAACTACAGTAAAGAAAGTAGACTCAACTACAGTAAAGAAAGTAGACAACTGCAGTAAAGAAAGTAGACAACTGCAGTAAAGAAAGTAGCCTCAACTACAGTAAAGAAAGTAGACTCAACTACAGTAAAGAAAGTAGACTCAACTACAGTAAAGAAAGTAGACTCAACTACAGTAAAGAAAGTAGACTCAACTACAGTAAAGAAAGTAGACACCTACAGTAAAGAAAGTAGACAACTACAGTAAAGAAAGTAGACTCAACTACAGTAAAGAAAGTAGACAACTGCAGTAAAGAAAGTAGCCTCAACTACAGTAAAGAAAGTAGACTCAACTACAGTAAAGAAATTACTCAACTACAGTAAAGAAAGTAGACTCAACAACAGTAAAGAAAGTAGCCTCAACTACAGTAAAGAAAGTAGACTCAACTACAGTAAAGAAAGTAGACTCAACTACAGTAAAGAAAGTAGACTCAACTACAGTTGGAGCTGGAAGGCTGGATTAACAGCATGGATTCTCCACTTGTCTGTGTGTAAAACTAATACAGTATATATCTGCATGGTGCTGTGATTTCTCCTTTTCTGTCAGTCTACAGTCTACAGGCTACGGCCTACAGGCTACGGCCTACAGGCTACGGCCTACAGTCTACAGGCTACGGCCTACAGCCAACAGGCTACGGCCTACAGCCAACAGGCTACGGCCTACAGTCTACGGCCTACAGGCTACGGCCTACAGGCTACGGCCTACAGCCTACGGCCTACAGCCAACAGGCTATGGCCTACAGGCTACGGCCTACAGCCAACAGGCTACGGCCTACAGCCAACAGGCTATGGCCTACAGGCTACAGCCAACAGGCTACGGCCTACAGCCAACAGGCTACGGCCTACAGCCAACAGGCTACGGCCTACAGCCAACAGGCTACGGCCTACAGGCTACGGCCTACAGTCTACAGGCTACGGCCTACAGGCTACAGGCTACGGCCAACAGGCTACGGCCTACGGCCAACAGGCTACGGCCTACACGGCCAACAGGCTACGGCCTACGGCCAACAGGCTACGGCCTACAGCCAACAGGCTACGGCCTACAGCCAACAGGCTACGGCCAACAGGCTACGGCCAACAGGCTACGGCCAACAGGCTACGGCCTACAGGCTACGGCCTACAGGCTACGGCCTACAGGTTAGGGCTCACAGTCTACAGGCTACGGCCCACAGCCAACAGGCTACGGCCTATAGGCTACGGCCTACAGTCTACGGCCTACAGTCTACGGCCTACGGTCTACGGCCTACGGCCCACAGCCAACAGGCTGGATTTTTTTTCCACGGCCTATACGGCCCACAGGCTACGGCCCACAGTCTACGGCCCACAGGCCTACGGCCCACAGGCTACGGCCCACAGGCTACGGCCCACAGGCTACCCCACAGGCTACGGCCCACAGGCTACGGCCCACAGTCTACGGCCCACAGGCTACGGCCCACAGGCTACGGCCCACAGGCTACGGCCCACAGTCTACGGCCCACAGTCTACGGCCCACAGTCTACGGCCCACAGTCTATGGCCTACAGTCTACAGCCTGACTGAGGCTGTGTCAATCTGCTTTGTGTGTGTCTGTGGGTGGTTGGGGGGAGGGGGGTTATGGCTCTGTCGTCCTGCTCTGTGTGTGTGTGTGTGGTATTTTGGCCATGCTGGGAAGCTGTACTATACATCTACCCAGCCTTTTATCTTGGAGTCAAACTTTACTTTATTTAGTAAAAGGAGATGTGTAGAGAGTTGAAGAGCGTGACAGAGAAACTGCGTGTAGCCTCTTACATGCTGTGTGTGTGTCTGTATCCTCTCACACATTGTTAATGTACTCTGCCTCTCTCAGCAGTGGGTTTACCCCTCACACACACACACACACACACACACACACACACAATACCAACTGCTCTCAGCCTACTCTGACCTTCCTTAGTAATGCTTGGCTAGCTGACCAGTCAGTCAGTTGTGTGTGTGTGTGTCAGTTAGTCAGCATGCTGTGTACCACTAGGCTAGCTACCAGTGAGACCCAGCCCTGCGTGTCCATCGGTCCGCTAACCTTAACGTTCTGCTGGATTAGTCAGAGGCCCTGCCTGCCACTGGAGACGCCACTGCTTCAAACAACATGGACTCGCTAGTTCAATATTCATCTGGAGAGGGATTTCTTTCTGGTTGCAATTTTTTCCAGAATAATTTTGGTTTGGAACCCCCCGAGGAGGGGCCGTGGATGGTCTGGCTAGAGGAACCCCCCACCCGAAGGGGGCCGTGGATGGTCTGGCTAGAGGAACCCCCCCCGAGGAGGGGCCGTGGATGGTCTGGCTAGAGGAAGAGGACCCCCTCCCCCACCCCCAGGAGGGGCTGTGGATGGTCTGGCTGGAAGAGGACCCCCAGGAGGGGGCCGTGGTCTGGCTAGAGGAAGAGGACCCCCCACCCCCAGGAGGGGCTGTGGATGGTCTGGCTAGAGGAAGAGGACCCCCCCCAGGAGGGGCCGTGGATGGTCTGGCTAGAGGAAAGCGAGCAAAGCGCACCATGTTAATTCATGCATTTTATCAGCGCTGGGAAGCGGTCATGTGTTTCTGAACGCAGATACAGGATGTGTGTGTTCTATTTCTGAATGTAGATAGAGGTTCCTTGAGGCCAGCTGAATGTAGATAGAGGTTCCTTGAGGCCAGCTGAATGTAGATAGAGGTACTTTGAGGCCAGCTGAATGTAGATAGAGGTGCAATGAGGCCAGCTGAATGTAGATAGAGATCTCTTGAGGCCAGCTGAATGTAGATAGAGGTCCTTTGAGGCCAGCTGAATGTAGTTAGAGGTCCTGTGAGGCCAGCTGAATGTAGATATAGGTCCTGTGAGGCCAGCTGAATGCAGATAGAGGTCATTTTAGGTAGAGGCCCCTCAGTGATACAAATGGGCAGGGGTAGAGGCCCCTCAGTGAAATGAATGGGCAGGGGTAGTGTGGTAGCATCAACCAACAGGCTGTGTGTACAGTGGGGCAAAAAAGTATTTAGTCAGCCACCAATTGTGCAAATTCTCCCACTTAAAAAGATGAGAGAGGCCTGTAATGTTCATCATAGGTACACTTCAACTATGACAGACAAAATGAGAAAAAAAAATCCAGAAAATCACATTGTGGGATTTTTAATGAATTTATTTGCAAATTATGGTAGAAAATAAGTATTTGGTCACCTACAAACAAGCAAGATTTCTGGCTCTCACAGACCTGTAACTTCTTCTTTAGGAGGCTCCTCTGTCCTCCACTCGTTACCTGTATTAATGGCACCTGTTTGAACTTGTTATCAGTATAAAATACACCTGTCCACAACCTCAAACAGTCACAATCCAAACTCCACTATGGCCAAGACCAAAGAGCTGTCAAAGGACACCAGAAACAAAATTGTAGACCTGCACAAGGCAGGGAAGACTGAATCTGCAATAGGTAAGCAGCTTGGTTTGAAGAAATCTACTGTGGGAGCAATTATTAGGAAATGGAAGACATACAAGACCACCGATAATCTCCCTCGATCTGGGTCTCCACACAAGATCTCCCCCGTGGGGTCAAAATGATCACGAGAACAGTGATCAAAAATACCAGAACCACACTGGGGAACCTAGTGAATGACCTGCAGAGAGCTGGGACCAAAGTAACAAAGCCTACCATCAGCAAGGGCATTGAATATGAAACGTGGCTGGGTCTTTCAGCATGGCAATGATCCCAAACACACCGCCCGGGCCACGAAGGAGTGGCTTCGTAAGAAGCATTTCAAGGTCCTGGAGTGGCCTAGCCAGTCTCCAGATCTCAACCCCATAGAAAATCTTTGGAGGGACTTGAAAGTCCATGTTGCCCAGCAACAGCCCCAAAACATCACTGTTCTAGAGGAGATCTGCATGGAGGAATGGACCAAAATACCAGCAACAGTGTGTGAAAACCTTGTGAGGACTTAGAGAAAACGTTTGACCTCTGTCATTGCCAACAAAGGGTATATAACAAAGTATTGAGATAAACTTTTGTTATTGACCAAATACTTATTTTCCACCATAATTTGCAAATAAATTCATTAAAAAATCCTTCGATGTGATTTTCTGGATTTTTTTCTCTCTCATTTTGTCTGTCATAGTTGAAGTGTACCTATGATGAACATTTCAGGTCTCATCTTTTTAAGTGGGAGAACTTGCACAATTGGTGGCTGACTAAATACTTGTTTGCCCCACTGTATCTGTGTGTTGGCACCAACCAACAGGCTGTGTGTATCTGTGTGTATCTGTGTGTTGGCACCGACCAACAGGCTGTGTGTATCTGTGTGTTGGCACCAACCAACAGGCTGTGTGTATCTGTGTGTTGGCACCAACCAACAGGCTTTGTGTATCTGTGTGTTCTGTGCACCAACCAACAGACTGTGTGTATCTGTGTGTATATGTGTGTTGGCACCAACCAACAGGCTGTGTGTATCTGTGTGTATCTGGCACCAACCAACAGACTGTGTGTATCTGTGTGTGTGTATCTGTGTGTGTGGCACCAACCAACAGGCTGTGTGTATCTGTGTGTATCTGTGTGTTGGCACCAACCAACAGGCTGTGTGTGTTGGCATCTGTGTGTTCTGGCACCAACCAACAGGCTGTGTGTATCTGTGTGTGTGTGTATCTGTGTGTTCTGGCACCGACCAACAGGCTGTGTGTATCTGTGTGTATCTGTGTGTTGGCACCAACCAACAGGCTGTGTGTATCTGTGTGTATCTGTGTGTTAGACCAACAGGCTGTGTGTATCTGTGTGTATCTGTGTGTTAGCACCGACCAACAGGCTGTGTGTATCTGTGTGTATCTGTGTGTTAGCACCGACCAACAGGCTGTGTGTATATGTGTGTATCTGTGTGTTGGCACCAACCAACAGGCTGTGTGTATCTGTGTGTATCTGTGTGTTGGCACCGACCAACAGGCTGTGTGTATCTGTGTGTATCTGTGTGTTGGCACCAACCAACAGGCTGTGTGTATCTGTGTGTTGGCACCAACCAACAGGCTGTGTGTATCTGTGTGTATCTGTGTGTTGGCACCAACCAACAGGCTGTGTGTATCTGTGTGTGTATCTGTGTGTTGGCACCGACCAACAGGCTGTGTGTATCTGTGTGTATCTGTGTGTTGGCACCACCAACAGGCTGTGTGTATCTGTGTGTATCTGTGCACCAACCAACAGGCTGTGTGTATCTGTGTGTATCTGTGTGGCACCAACCAACAGGCTGTGTGTATCTGTGTGTGTGTGTATCTGTGTGTATCTGTGTGTTGGCACCGACCAACAGGCTGTGTGTGTGTATCTGTGTGTTGGCACCAACCAACAGGCTGTGTGTATCTGTGTGTATCTGTGTGTTGGCACCGACCAACAGGCTGTGTGTATCTGTGTGTTGGCACCAACCAACAGGCTGTGTGTATCTGTGTGTATCTGTGTGTTGGCACCAACCAACAGGCTGTGTGTATCTGTGTGTATCTGTGTGTATCTGTGTGTATCTGTGCACCAACCAACAGGCTGTGTGTATCTGTGTGTATCTGTGTGTTAGCACCGACCAACAGGCTGTGTGTATCTGTGTGTTCTGTGTGCACCGACCAACAGGCTGTGTGTATCTGTGTGTATCAGTGTGTTGGCACCAACCAACAGGCTGTGTGTATCTGTGTGTATCTGTGTGTGTAGCACCGACCAACAGGCTGTGTGTATCTGTGTGTTAGCACCGGCTGTGTGTATCTGTGTGTATCTGTGTGTTAGCACCGACCAACAGGCTGTGTGTATCTGTGTGTATCTGTGTGTATCTGTGTTAGCACCAACCAACAGGCTGTGTGTATCTGTGTGTATCTGTGTGTTGGCACCGACCAACAGGCTGTGTGTATCTGTGTGTATCTGTGTGTTGGCACCAACCAACAGGCTGTGTGTATCTGTGTTGGCACCAACCAACAGGCTGTGTGTATATGTGTGTATCTGTGTGTTGGCACCAACCAACAGGCTGTGTGTATCTGTGTGTATCTGTGTGTTGGCACCAACCAACAGGCTGTGTGTATCTGTGTGTTGGCACCAACCAACAGGCTGTGTGTATCTGTGTGTGTGGCACCGACCAACAGGCTGTGTGTATCTGTGTGTATCTGTGTGTTGGCACCGACCAACAGGCTGTGTGTATCTGTGTGTTGGCACCAACCAACAGGCTGTGTGTATCTGTGTGTATGTGTGTATCTGTGTGTTGGCACCAACCAACAGGCTGTGTGTATCTGTGTGTATCTGTGTGTTGGCACCAACCAACAGGCTGTGTGTATCTGTGTGTTAGCACCGTATCTGTGTGTTGGCACCAACCAACAGGCTGTGTGTATCTGTGTGTATCTGTGTGTTAGCACCACCACCAACAGGCTGTGTGTATCTGTGTGTATCTGTGTGTTGGCACCAACCAACAGGCTGTGTGTATCTGTGTGTATCTGTGTGTTGGCACCAACCAACAGGCTGTGTGTATCTGTGTGTATCTGTGTGTTGGCACCGACCAACAGGCTGTGTGTATCTGTGTGTGTGTGTTGCACCAACCAACAGGCTGTGTGTATGTGTGTATCTGTGTGTTGGCACCAACCAACAGGCTGTGTGTATCGTGTGTGTTGGCACCACCAACAGGCTGTGTGTATCTGTGTGTTGGCACCAACCAACAGGCTGTGTGCTGTGTGTACTGTGTGTTGGCACCAACCAACAGGCAGGCTGTGTGTATCTGTGTGTATCTGTGTGTATCTGGCACCGACCAACAGGCTGTGTGTATCTGTGTGTTGGCACCAACCAACAGGCTGTGTGTATATCTGTGTGTGTGTGTATCTGTGTGTATCTGTGTGTTGGCACCAAACCAACAGGCTGTGTGTATCTGTGTGTATCTGTGTGTTGGCACCGACCAACAGGCTGTGTGTATCTGTGTGTTGGCACCAAACCAACACCAACAGGCTGTGTGTATCTGTGTGTTGGCACCAACCAACAGGCTGTGTGTATCTGTGTGTTGGCACCAACCAACAGGCTGTGTGTATCTGTGTGTATCTGTGTGTATCTGTGTGTTGGCACCAACCAACAGGCTGTGTGTATCTGTGTGTATCTGTGTGTTAGCACCGACCAACAGGCTGTGTGTATCTGTGTGTATCTGTGTGTTAGCACCGACCAACAGGCTGTGTGTATCTGTGTGTATCTGTGTGTATCTGTGTGTTAGCACCGACCAACAGGCTGTGTGTATCTGTGTGTATCTGTGTGTTAGCACCGACCAACAGGCTGTGTAAAATGAAGCTTTCCTAATGCAGCAGATACGGTGGCAGTCTAAGTTGGTGATTGGATCTGATTAGAACCCTGTCACTCCTAATGGATCATTTTACAAAAGCCCTCACATTTAACAGACAACCTTCCCTGCAGCTACAACAGATTGATATGTAATGGAAACAATTAAGAGCTGAAGGAGGATTGGAGAGGGGAGGAGGAGAGGAGGACAGGGGAGGAGGAGAGAAGAGGAGAGGGGAGGAGGAGAGCTGAGGAAGAGAGGACAGGGGAGGAGGAGAGGAGGACAGGGGAGGAGGAGAGGAGGACAGGGGAGGAGGAGAGGGGAGGAGGAGAGGAGGACAGGGGAGGAGGAGAGGGGAGGAAGAGAGGAGGAGAGGGGAGGAGGAGGAGAGAAGAGGGGAGGAGGAGAGAAGAGGAGAGGGGAGAGAAGGAGAGAAGAGGAGAGGGGAGGAAGAGAGGAGAGGGGAGGAGGAGAGGGGGAGTGGAGGAGGAGAGGAGGACAGGGGAGGAAGATAGAAAAGGAGACGGGAGGAGGAGGACAGGGGAGGAGGAGAGGGGAGGAAGAGAGAAGAGGAGAGGGGGAGGAAGAGGGAGGGGAGGAAGAGAGGGAGGAGAGGAGGACAGGGGAGGAAAAGAGGAAGAGAGGGGAGGAGGAGAGGAGGACAGGGGAGGAGGAGAGAAGGAGGAGAGGAGGACAGGGGAGGAAGAGAGGGGAGGAGGAGAGGAAGAGAGGAGGAGAGGAAGAGAGGAAAGGAGGAAAGGAGGAGGAGAGAGGAGGGGGGGAGAGGGATAGATGAGAGGAAATGAAAGGAAGAGAGGAGGAGAGGAAAGGAGGAGGGGGAGAGGGGAGGAGGAGAGAGAAGGAGAGGAAAAGAGGAGAGGGGGAGAGGGAGGAGGAGAATAGAGGGGGAGAGAAGGTTGGGGGAAGAAAACAGAGGGGCGAGCAAGGACACTAAGGACAAGGAAGAAAGCGAGAGGGAGAGAGAGCTCTCAAATTAGAGAGAGAGGAGGAGGGAAGAGAGGAGGAGAGCGAGAGAGACGAGAGGAGGAGCTGAGATGGAGTCCTCTCAGGGTATCCCTGCTCTCCAGCCTGCGGTTACCCAATAAAATGTCCTGATTGGTGCATTTTGTCCTGATTGCTGATTTTGACAATGGCCCATAGGGGCTACTTGGGACACAATCCGTCTCTCAGTGGTCCTGGTACCTTTGCCTCCATGGCAAATAGACCAGTAATATTACCATTAAAGTAGCTAACAGTAATATTAACCATTAAAGTAGCCAACAGTAATATTAACCATTAAAGTAGCCAACAGTAATATTAACCATTAAAGTAGCCAACAGTCATATTAACCATTAAAGTAGCTAACAGTCATATTAACCATTAAAGTAGCTAACAGTAACATTAACCATTAAAGTAGCTAACAGTAATAGTAGCTAATCATTAAGGTAGCTAACAGTAATAGTAGCTAATCATTAAGGTAGCTAACAGTAATAGTAGTTAATCATTAAGGTAGCTAACAGTAATAGTAGCTAATCATTAAGGTAGCTAACAGTAATAGTAGCTAATCATTAAGGTAGCTAACAGTAATAGTAGCTAATCATTAAGGTAGCTAAGAAGTAATATTAGCTAATCATTAAAGTAGCTAACAGTAATAGTAGCTAATCGTTAAAGTAACTAACAGTAATAGTAGCTAATCATTAAATTAGCTAACAGGTCCACAGACGATGCAATCGCCATCATACTGCACACTGCCCTATCCCATCTAGACAAGAGGAATACCTATGTAAAAATGATGTTCATTGACTACAGCTCAGCATTCAACACCATAGTACCCTCCAAACTCATCATCAAGCTAAAGGCCCTGGGTCTCCACCCCACCCTGTGCAACTGGGTCCTGGACTTTGACAGGCCGCCCCCAGGTGGTGAATACGTGAAACAACATCTCCACTCTGCTGACCCTCAACACTGGGGCCCCATAAGGGTGCGTGCTCAGCCCCCTCCTGTACTCCCTGTTCACCCATGACTGCGTGGACATGCACGCCTCCAACTCAAATCATCAAGTTTGCAGACGACACTACAGTGGTAGGCTTGATTACCAACAACGACGAGACGGCCTACAGGGAGGAGGTGAGGGCCCTCGGAGTGTGGTGTCAGGAAAATAACCTCTCACTCAACGTCAACAAAACAAAGGAGATGATCGTGGACTTCAGGAAACAGCAGAGGGAGCACCGCCCTACCCACATCGACGGGACAGTGGTGGAGAAGGTAGAAAGTGTTAAGTTCCTCGGCGTACACATCACGGACAAACTGAAATGGTCCACCCACGCAGACAGCATCGTGAGGAAGGCGCAGCAGTGCCTCTCAACCTCAGGAGGCTGAAGAAATTTGGCTTGTCACCAAAAACACTCACAAACTTTTACAGATGCACAATCGAGAGCATCGGGTCGGGCTGTATCACCGCCTGGTACGGCAACTGCACCGCCCTCAACCGTAAGGCTCTCCAGAGGGTGGTGCGATCTGCACAACGCATCACCGGGGGCTAACTACCTGCCCTCCATGACACCTAAAACAACTCATGTCACAGGAAGGCCAAAACGTTCATCAAGGAAAACCACCACCCGAGCCACTGCCTATTCACCCCGCTATCATCCAGAAGGCGAGGTCAGTACAGGTGCATCAAAGCTGGGGCCGAGAAACTGAAAAACAGCGTCTATCTCAAGGCCATCAGTTTGCTAAAAAAACAATCAGTAACTCCGAGAGGCTGCTGCCTACATGGAGACCCAATCACTGACCACTCTAATAAATGGATCACTAGTCACTTTAAATAATGCCGCTTTAATAATTTTTTACATATCTTACATTACTCATCTCATGTGTATTTACTGTATTTTATACCATCTATTGCATCTTGCCTATGTTGCTCGGGCATCGCTCATCCATATACACTGCTCCAAAAAATAAAGGTAATAATAAAATACATCCTCGATCTGAATTAATGAAATATTCTTATTAAATACTTTTTTCTTCACATAGTTGAATGTGTTGACAACAAATCACACAAAAATTATCAAGGGAAATCAAATTTATCAACCCATGGAGGTCTGGATTTGGAGTCACACTCAAAATTAAAGTGGAAAACCACACTACAGGCTGATCCAACTTTGATGTAAGGTCTTTAAAACAAGTCTAAATGAGGCTCAGTAGTGTATGTGGCCTCCACGTGCCTGTATGACCTCCCTACAACGCCTGGGCATGCTCCTGATGAGGTGGCGGATGGTCTCCTGAGGGATCTCTTCCCAGACCTGGACTAAAGCATCCGCCAACTCCTGGACAGTCTGTGGATGGAGCGAGACATGATGTCCCAGATGTGCTCATTTGGATTCAGGTCTGGGGAATGGGCGGGCCAGTCCATAGCATCAATGCCTTCCTCTTGCAGGAACTGCTGACACACTCCAGCCACATGAGGTCTAGCATTGTCTTGCATTAGGAGGAACCCAGGGCCAACCGCACCAGCATATGGTCTCACAAGGGGTCTGAAGATCTCATCTCGGTACCTAATGGCAGTCAGGCTACCTCTGGCGAGCACATGGAGGGCTGTACAGCCCCCCAAAGAAACCACCCCACACCATGACTGACCCACCGCCAAACCGGTCATGCTGGAGGATGTTGCAGGCAGCAGAACGTTCTCCACGGCGTCTCCAGACTCTGTCACATGTGATCAGTGTGAACCTGCTTTCATCTGTGAAGAGCACAGGGCGCCAGTGGCGAATTTGCCAATCTTGGTGTTCTCTGGCAAATGCCAAACGTCCTGCATGGTGTTGGGCTGTAAGCACAACCCCCACCTGTGGACGTCGGGCCCTCATACCACCCTCATGGAGTCTGTTTCTGACCGTTTGAGCAGACACATGCACATTTGTGGCCTGCTGGAGGTCATTTTGCAGGGCTCTGGCAGTGCTCCTCCTGCTCCTCCTTGCACAAAGGCGGAGGTAGCAGTCCTGCTGCTGGGTTGTTGCCCTCCTACGGCCTCCACCACGTCTCCTGATGTACTGGCCTGTCTCCTGGTAGCGCCTCCATGCTCTGGACACTACGCTGACAGACACAGCAAACCTTCTTGCCACAGCTCGCATTGATGTGCCATCCTGGATGAGCTGCACTACCTGAGCCACTTGTGTGGGTTGTAGACTCCGTCTCATGCTACCACTAGATTGAAAGCACCACCAGCATTCAAAAGTGACCAAAACATCAGCCAGGAAGCATAGGAACTGAGAAGTGGTCTGTGGTCCCCACCTGCAGAACCACTCATTTATTGGGGGTGTCTTGCTAATTGCCTATAATTCCCACCTGTTGTCTATTCCATTTGCACAACAGCATGTAAAATGTATTGTCAATTAGTGTTGCTTCCTAAGTGGACAGTGTGATTTCACAGAAGTGTGATTGACTTGGAGTCACATTGTGTTGTTTAAGTGTTCCCTATATTTTTTGGAGCAGTACATTTATATGTACATATTCTCATTCACCCCTTTAGATTTGTGTGTATTAGGTTGTTGTTGTGGAAATTGTTAGATTACTCGTTAGATATTACTGCATATTACTGTCGGAACTAGAAGCACAAGCATTTCGCTACACTCACATTAACATCTGCTAACCATGTGTATGTGACCAATAACATTTTTATTTTATATTAACTATTAAAGTAGCGGACATTAATGTGGACTAATGACCGTCTGCCTGTGAAGGTGGAGAATGCTTTGCTTACTGAACCATGGGTGTGTGTTTGTACACGTGCATACGTGTGTAGCTGCCCACAAACACTCCCTCTGTTTCACCTCTCACCCCTTGTTCACCTCGCACTTGGCCTCACTAACTGCAGTGTTCAGTCTCATCCAGGGTGATTCTATTAGCTAATTGCCCTCCCCGGGTCTGCCTGCCTGTATGGAGGGAACCGGAGGTGGCAGAGTTAGACAACGCTCTCCCCCTGTCTCTTCTCTCCCCCGCGCTCCTTCTGCAAGGATGATTACACTGTGAGGTGAGAGAACAGAGCACAATTTTACAGGAGCTAGTAAAGCCCGAGGCAGAGAGACAGAGAGCGATAGAGAGAGGCAGAGAGAGAGAGAGGCAGAGAGAGAGAGAGAGAGACAGAGAGAGAGAGAGAGAGAGAGAGACAGAGATAGAGAGAGAGAGAGAGAGAGAGAGACAGAGATAGAGAGAGAGACAGAGATAGAGAGAGAGAGGCAGAGAGAGAGAGAGGCAGAGAGAGAGAGAGAGAGAGAGAGAGAGAGAGACAGAGATAGAGAGAGAGAGAGAAGCAGTGAGAGACTGAGCGAGAAAATTTGCGTGGGCAGAAAGTTCATTAATCTGCAGAAGAGAGCGAGAGAGAGAGAGAGAGAGAGAGAGAGGAGAGAGAGACAGAGATAGAGAGAGAGAAGCAGTGAGAGACTGAGCGAGAGAATTTGCGTGGGCAGAAAGTTCATTAATCTGCAGAGAGAGAGAGAGAGAGAGAGAGAGAGAGAGAGAGAGAGAGAGAGAGAGAGAGAGAGAGAGGGAGAGAGAGAGAGAGAGAGAGAGAGAGAGGGAGATAGAGACAGACAGAGACAGACAGACATAGAGACAGACAGAGACAGACAGACAGACATAGAGAGACAGACAGACAGACAGACAGACAGACAGACAGACAGACAGACAGACAGACAGACAGACAGACAGACAGACAGACAGACAGAGACAGACAGACAGACAGAGACAGACAGAAAGACAGACAGACAGGTATTTTGCAGTATCTGGGGGATGGAGTGTAATACTTACATTTCCTCTTCTCCCTGTAGGAGGTCTACAGTAATTATCTGGCTGAGCTGAAGTCTGTCTGTGAATTAGTGTTCCACAAGAGGGATTCTGACACACAGATCAATTGAGGAACCAATGGGTCAGGGAGGATTTTAAAAACACTCCCTCTAGCTCTGTGACCTCTCCTCCTGAACGGTACTATTATACTGCCCCCCCCCCCACCCATCTCTTTCCCTCCTTCCCCCCTCCTTCTATAGCTCTGTGAACTCTCCTCCTGAACATTACTATTATACTGGTTTCCCTCCCCCATCTCTGTCCCCCTATAGCTCTGTGACCTCTCCTCCTGAACAGTACTATTATACTGGTTTCCCCCCACATCTCCTCCTGTCCCCCCCACATCTGTCCCCCTATAGCTCTGTGACCTCTCCTCCTGAACAGTACTATTATACTGGTCCCCCCCCATCTCTGTGACCCCCCTGAACAGTACTATTATACTGCTCTGTCCCCCTATAGACCTCTCCCCTGAACATTACTATTATATTGGTTCCCCCCCATATCTTTCCCCTCCCTCCCCCTCCTTCTATAGCTCTATGACCACTCCCCCTGAATGGTACTATTATACTGGTCCCCCCCCCATCTCTGTCCACCCCCTATAGCTCTGTGACCACTCCCCCTGAATGGTACTATTACACTGGTCCCCCATCTCTGTCCCCCTATAGCTCTGTGACCTCTCCTCCTGAACATTACTATTATACCGCCCCCCATCTCTGTGCCCCCTATCGCTCTGTGACCTCTCCTCCTGAACAGTACTATTATACTGCCCCCATCTCTGTCCCCCTATAGCTCTGTGACCTCTCCTCCTGAACAGTGCTATTATGTTGGTTCTGCCTAATTAAAGAGGGAAATGTCCTGGTTGTCTCCTGACACATGGCCTGTAGAGGAAGATGTGCGAGCCGCTCATTACCATTGATTAAGTGGCCAGTCAGAACACAGAGGCAAAGTGGAGAGAGAGAGAGAGGAGAGGGGTACGCTGGAGAGGTAGGGAGGAAGGAAAGTGGAAGGTAGGCTGGGAGGAAAGGAGGCTGGGAGGATGCTGAAGGAGGGAGGAAAGGACGTTGGGGAGGCAGCATGGGTAGGCTGGGAGGAAAGGACGTTGGGGAGGCAGCATGGGTAGGCGGGAGGAAAGGACGTTGGGGAGGCAGCATGGGTAGGGGGAGGAAAGGACGTTGGGGAGGCAGCATGGGTAGGGGGAGGAAAGGACGTTGGGGAGGCAGCATGGGTAGAGTGGGAGGAAAGGACGTTGGGGAGGCAGCATGGGTAGGGGGAGGAAAGGACGTTGGGGAGGCAGCATGGGTAGGCGGGAGGAAAGGACGTTGGGGAGGCAGCATGGGTAGGGGGAGGAAAGGACGTTGGGGAGGCAGCATGGGTAGAGTGGGAGGAAAGGACGTTGGGGAGGCAGCATGGGTAGAGGGGAGGAAAGGACGTTGGGGAGGCAGCATGGGTAGGGGGAGGAAAGGACGTTGGGGAGGCAGCATGGGTAGAGTGGGAGGAAAGGACGTTGGGGAGGCAGCATGGGTAGGGGGAGGAAAGGACGTTGGGGAGGCAGCATGGGTAGGGGGAGGAAAGGACGTTGGGGAGGCAGCATGGGTAGGCTGGGAGGAAAGGACGTTGGGGAGGCAGCATGGGTAGGGGGAGGAAAGGACGTTGGGGAGGCAGCATGGGTAGGGGGGGAGGAAAGGACGTTGGGGAGGCAGCATGGGTAGGGGGAGGAAAGGACGTTGGGGAGGCAGCATGGGTAGGGGGAGGAAAGGACGTTGGGGAGGCAGCATGGGTAGGGGGGAGGAAAGGACGTTGGGGAGGCAGCATGGGTAGGCTGGGAGGAAAGGAGGCTGGGAGGATGCTGAAGGAGGGAGGAAACGAGGGAGGTGTTTAGTCCCAGGGTCCTTAGCTTAGTGATGAGCTTCGTGGGCGCTATGGTGTTGAACGCTGGGCTGTAGCCAATGAACAGCATTCTCACATAGGTGTTCCTTTTGTCCAGGTGAGAAAGGCAGTGTGGAGTGAAATAGAGATTGCATCATCTGTGGATCTGTTTGGGCGGTATGCAAATTGGAGTGGTTCTAGGGTATCTGGGATAATGGTGTTGATGTGAGCCATTACCAGCCTTTCAAAGCACTTCATGGCTACGGACGTGAGTGCTATGGGCCTGTAGTCATTTAGGCAGGTTGCCTTTGTGTTCTTGTGCACAGGGACTATGGTGGTCTGCTTGAAACATGTTGGTATTACAGACTCAATCAGGGACATGTTGAAAATGTCAGTGAAGACACCTGCCAGTTTGTCAGCATATGCTCGGGGTACACGTCCTGGTAATCTGTCTGCCCCTACGGCCTTGAGAATGTTGACCTGTTTAAAGGTCTTACTCACATTGGCTGCAGAGAGCGTGATCACACAGTCGTCCGGAACAGCTGTTGCTCTCATGCATGCCTCAGTGTTGCTTGCCTCGAAGCGAGCATAGAAGTGGTTTAGCTCGTCTGGTAGGCTTGTGTCACTGGGCAGCTCGCGGCTGTGCTTCCCTTTGTAGTCTGTAATAGTTTGCAAGCCCTTCCACATCCGACGAGCATCGGAGCCGGTGTAGTATGATTCAATCTTAGCCCTGTATTGACGCTTTGCCTGTTTGATGGTTCGTCGCAGGGCATAGCGGGATTTCTTGTAAGCTTCCGGGTTAGAGTCCCGCACCTTGAAAGCGGTAGCTCTACCCTTTAGCTCAGTGCGAATGTTGCCTGTAATCCATGGCTTCTGGTTGGGGTATGTACGTACAGTCACTGTGGGGACGACGTCCTCAATGCACTTAGTGATAAAGCCAGTGACTGATGTGGTGTACTCCACAATGCCATCGGAAGAATCCCGGAACATGTTCCAGTCTGTTCTATCAACACAGTCCTGTAGTTTAGCATCTGCTTCATCTGACCATTTTTTTTATAGATCGATACGGAAAAGTATAGTTTTAACCGGGAGTGTGTTCTGCACATCCACGACATACATCACTCTGCCTTTCAGGGTGTGTCTTTACCTTTTCTATATGAAGACAGTGTACATCGTGTTAGATGATGGTTAAGTCATTACGCTAAAATGGTAAGAAAACGTATGTGAACCCTTTGGAAATATCTGTACTTCTGCATAAATGCTCTTACATTACAAATGGGAAGTAAAAGCCTTAAGACACGGATCAGTGAGCACCGCAGCAACATACGGACAGGTGAGACAACAACATATGATTGCTGCTCATTTTGTACCAGCTGGACATTCTATTAGTTCTCTGGAGATACATTGGAATAGAAATGGTCAAGATGTCACGCAGGGGAGGGTTCATTGAGAGGAGACTTCTTCAAAGGGATTCTTTATGGATCCACAGGCTGAACACACTGTCTCCTCTTGGCCTTAACGAGGACTTTGACTTGAAACAGTTTTCATAATTTCAATATGTCTAAAAAAATATATATACATTTTAAAATAAGTCCTAATTGAATATTGTATGTATATTACTGTCACATTCCCTGTGTATGATCATATATTTTGATATATTGAATGTTAATATTGTGAAACTATGTTAGAAAAATAAAGAAATTACCTCCTGTTTCAGGAAGTGATGTCACTGAATACTGCTCATATATATATATATATACATACACACATATATACACACATACACACACACACACACACATATATATATATATATACACAGTGCCTTGCGAAAGTATTCGGCCCCCTTGAACTTTGCGACCTTTTGCCACATTTCAGGCTTCAAACAAAGATATAAAACTGTATTTTTTTGTGAAGAATCAACAACAAGTGGGACACAATCATGAAGTGGAACGACATTTATTGGATATTTCAAACTTTTTTAACAAATCAAAAACTGAAAAATTGGGCGTGCAAAATTATTCATTGTGGGATGTCTGTCTGTCTAGACTAGGTAGATCGTGATGTCTGTCTAGACTAGGTAGATAGTGATGTCTGACTAGACTAGGTAGATCGTGATGTCTGTCTAGACTAGGTAGATAGTGATGTCTGACTAGACTAGGTAGATCGTGATGGAGATGTCTGTCTAGACTAGGTAGATCGTGATGTCTGTCTAGACTAGGTAGATCGTGATGGTGATGTCTGTCTAGACTAGGTAGATAGTGATGTCTGTCTAGACTAGGTAGATAGTGATGTCTGTCTGTCTAGACTAGGTAGATAGTGATGTCTGTCTGTCTAGACTAGGTAGATAGTGATGTCTGTCTGTCTAGACTAGGTAGATAGTGATGTCTGACTAGACTAGGTAGATCGTGATGTCTGTCTAGACTAGGTAGATAGTGATGTCTGACTAGACTAGGTAGATCGTGATGGAGATGTCTGTCTAGACTAGGTAGATAGTGATGTCCGTCTGGACTAGGTAGATGGTGATGTCTGTCTAGACTAGGTAGATGGTGATGTCTGTCTAGACTAGGTAGATGGTGGTGTCTGTTTAGACTAGGTAGATAGTAATGTCCCCATAAGAAATAAAAGCTTGAAAACCACATTAGAAAGAACAGTTTGAAAACCCCATTAGAAAGATAAGGTTGAAAACCTCATCTCATTGTTGCCCGAAGTTTGGAAAACAAAAAACTGAAAAATCAACATAATTCATAATGTTTATTATTTTATTTGGGATAGACTAGGTAGATAGTGATGTCTGTCTGTCTAGACTAGGTAGATAGTGATGTCTGTCTGTCTAGACTAGGTAGATAGTGATGTCTGTCTGTCTAGACTAGGTAGATAATGATGTCTGTCTAGACTAGGTAGATAGTGATGTCTGTCTGTCTAGACTAGGTAGATAGTGATGTCTGTCTAGACTAGGTAGATAGTGATGTCTGTCTAGACTAGGTAGATAGTGATGTCTGTCTAGACTAGGTAGATAGTGATGTCTGTCTAGACTAGGTAGATAATGATGTCTGTCTAGACTAGGTAGATAGTGATGTCTGTCTAGACTAGGTAGATAATGATGTCTGTCTAGACTAGGTAGATAGTGATGTCTGTCTGTCTAGACTAGGTAGATAGTGATGTCTGTCTGTCTAGACTAGGTAGATAGTGATGTCTGTCTGTCTAGACTAGGTAGATAATGATGTCTGTCTAGACTAGGTAGATAGTGATGTCTGTCTGTCTAGACTAGGTAGATAGTGATGTCTGTCTGTCTAGACTAGGTAGATAGTGATGTCTGTCTGTCTAGACTAGGTAGATAGTGATGTCTGTCTGTCTAGACTAGGTAGATAGTGATGTCTGTCTGTCTAGACTAGGTAGATAGTGATGTCTGTCTAGACTAGGTAGATAATGATGTCTGTCTAGACTAGGTAGATAGTGATGTCTGTCTAGACTAGGTAGATAGTGATGTCTGTCTGTCTAGACTAGGTAGATAATGATGTCTGTCTAGACTAGGTAGATAGTGATGTCTGTCTAGACTAGGTAGATAGTGATGTCTGTCTGTCTAGACTAGGTAGATAGTGATGTCAGTCTGTCTAGACTAGGTAGATAGTGATGTCTGTCTGTCTAGACTAGGTAGATAGTGATGTCTGTCTGTCTAGACTAGGTAGATAGTGATGTCTGTCTGTCTAGACTAGGTAGATAGTGATGTCTGTCTGTCTAGACTAGGTAGATAATGATGTCTGTCTAGACTAGGTAGATAGTGATGTCTGTCTAGACTAGGTAGATAGTGATGTCTGTCTAGACTAGGTAGATAGTGATGTCTGTCTAGACTAGGTAGATCGTGATGGTGATGTCTGTCTAGACTAGGTAGATAGTGATGTCTGTCTAGACTAGGTAGATAGTGATGTCTGTCTGTCTAGACTAGGTAGATAGTGATGTCTGTCTGTCTAGACTAGGTAGATAGTGATGTCTGTCTGTCTAGACTAGGTAGATAGTGATGTCTGTCTGTCTAGACTAGGTAGATAGTGATGTCTGTCTGTCTAGACTAGGTAGATAGTGATGTCTGTCTGTCTAGACTAGGTAGATAGTGATGTCTGTCTGTCTAGACTAGGTAGATAGTGATGTCTGTCTAGACTAGGTAGATAGTGATGTCTGTCTGTCTAGACAAGGTAGATAGTGATGTCTGTCTGTCTAGACAAGGTAGATAGTGATGTCTGTCTGTCTAGACTAGGTAGATAGTGATGTCTGTCTGTCTAGACTAGGTAGATAGTGATGTCTGTCTGTCTAGACTAGGTAGATAGTGGTGTCTGTCTAGACTAGGTAGATAATGATGTGTCTAGACTAGGTAGATTGTGATGGTGATGTCTGTCTAGACTAGGTAGATAGTGATGTCTGTCTAGACTAGGTAGATCGTGATGGTGATGTCTGTCTAGACTAGGTAGATAGTGATGTCTGTCTAGACTAGGTAGATGGTGATGTCTGTCTAGACTAGGTAGATGGTGATGGTGATGTCTGTCTAGACTAGTTAGATCGTGATAGTGATGTCTGTCTAGACTAGAGTGATGTCTGTCTGTCTAGACTAGGTAGATAGTAATGTCCCCATAAGAAATAAAAGTTTGAAAACCCCATTAGAAAGATAAGGTTGAAAACCTCATCTCATTGTTGCCCAAAGTTTAGAAAACTGAAAAATCAACATAATTCATAATGTTTATTATTTTATTTGGGATTCATAGATAATAGGTTCATTATAGTTTTAGTTTTTCAAACGTGGGGGAAGAGAAAGAGAGAGAATGAGATATCAAATGTGTATGTTAACTACTCCACTTGTTTTCTGAACTTCTAGAACCATCTAGAACCAGAAATCATGCTTCTAGAACCAGAAATCATGCTTCTAGAACCAGATACCATGCAGAATTAATTGAATCCTGGTCCTTCAGTGTTTTTCCCAGTATTGTGCTATACTGGAGGCCTAGTAGTGCACTATATAGTCTGTCAGGAAGAGGACAAGGTGTTTTTAAAGTTATATAGGCAGAAACATAATGTGTCTCAGTTAAATTGGCCTCCACTTTATTAAAAAAGCATGACAAAAGGTAGTGTAGATCCTGAATAAGGACTCCGTAGCACGAGACAACCTTTATGTAAGGTCCTGTAAGACTCATGTTCTCCCCCGCTGATCTGAGGGAACCTGTGCCTTTCACCTGAGGGAACCTGTGCCTTTCACCTGAGGGAACCTGTGCCTTTCACCTGAGGGAACCTGTACCTTTCACCTGAGGGAACCTGTACCTTTATTCTGAGGGAACCTGTACCTTTATTCTGAGGGAACCTGTACCTTTATTCTGAGGGAACCTGTACCTTTATTCTGAGGGAACCTGTACCTTTATTCTGAGGGAACCTGTACCTTTATTCTGAGGGAACCTGTACCTTTCACCTGAGGGAACCTGTACCTTTCACCTGAGGGAACCTGTACCTTTCATTTACAGTCACACTGCTTTGACAGTTTTCATAATTACACAGAAAAAAAATTGAATCAAATCGTATTTGTCACATACACACGGTAAGCAGATTTTTTTTGAGTGTAGCGAAATGCTTGTTGTGCATTCCTAATTGCAACCTTTTTCCTACATAGTACACTACTGTTTACCAGGGCTCTATGGGCTCTGGTCAAAAAGTAGTGCACTTTATATAGGGAAGAGTGTGTCGTTTGGAACACAAAAGACTTTAAAAAAAATCTCTCCCTCCCTCTGACCCTCCATCTCTACCCTACTGGAGTGCAATTATGCGCAATAGTAGAAAATAAAGCGCCCTGACTGAGACGTACAAAGACCTTCATTAATGTAACATTCATAGCTCGCAGCACACACAGTAAAGTATCTCTGCTCTCATCTCAATAATAACCACCTTCACTTATCACACACCGAGAGCAAAGCCCCATACACTTTCTATATCCTACTTGATTCATTCATTAACTTTCACAGCATGAAAGCTGTACATAAGCAGAATTACAATGGTTTAGTGACTCACAAATGTCTCAGTTCATTTTGGAAATTAGTATGAATTAATAAAAATTTAAAAATAATTTCCTCACCTTCTACTTCCTTTAATCCTTTGATCCTTCATCCTTGGACACCTCATGGCCAAACTTTTTATTTTAATTTACAAATGCTCAGCTCTCGCTCTGAAAACTTTTTCTGAACAAAAATATAAAACGCAACATTTAAAGTGTTGGTCCCATTTTTCATGAGCTGGAATAAAAGATCCCAGAAATGTTTCATATGCACAAAAAGATTGACAGGTGTGGCATATCAAGAAGCTGATTAAACAGAATGATCGTTACACAGGTGAACCTTGTGCTGGGGGACAATAAAAGGCCACTCTAAATGCCACAGATGTCTCAAGTTGAGGGAGTGTGCAATTTGCACGCTGACTGCAGGAATGTCCAACAGAGCTGTAGACAGAACATTAAATGTTAATGTCCCTACCATTAGCTCCCCACAATTCATTTTAGAGAATTTGGCAGTACTTCCAACCAGCCACACAACCGCAGACCACGTGTAACCACGCCAGCCCTGGACGCTTCAACACCTGCGGGATCGTCTGAGGGGGGCTGAGATAGATTTCTATTTCAGTCTGTAATATCCCCTTTGTGGGGAAAACTATTTCTGATTGGGTGGGCTTGACTCCCCAGTGGGTGGACCTGGCTCCCAAGTGGGTGGGCCTATGTCCACCTATGGCTACGCCCCTGCACAGTCATGTGAAATCTAGATAATGAATTAATTTATTTCAATTGACTGGTTTCCTTCTATGAACATTTTGAAATTGTTGCATGTTGTGTTTATATTTTGGTTCAGTATACAACTCACCTCACCTTATACTGACCGTTGAAACATCTACAGTGGATTTGCCAAATTGATTTCTCAACATGTTTATTTCTTCAGCAGCTGTTGACTTGTTTGTGATATATATATATATATATTTTATTTAAGATACAGAGTACGTTGACTTGTTTGTGATATATATATATATTTTATTTAAGATACAGAGTGATATATATATATATATTTTATTTAAGATACAGAGTACGTTGACTTGTTTGTTTGAAAACGGAGTGATATATATATATATATATTTTATTTAAGATACAGAGTACGTTGACTTGTTTGTTTGAAAACGGAGTGATATATATATATATATATATTTAATTTAAGATACAGAGTACGTTGACTTGTTTGTTTGAAAACAGAGTGATATATATATATATATATATATTTAATTTAAGATACAGAGTACGTTGACTTGTTTGTTTGAAAACAGAGTGATATATATATATATATTTTATTTAAGATACAGAGTACGTTGACTTGTTTGTTTGAAAACGGAGTGATATATATATATATATATATATTATTTAATTTAAGATACAGAGTACGTTGACTTGTTTGTTTGAAAACAGAGTGATATATATATATATTTTTTTATTTATTTAAGATACAGAGTACGTTGACTTGTTTGTTTGAAAACAGAGTGATATATATATATATATATATATATATATATATATTTATATTTATTTTATTTAAGATACAGAGTACGTTGACTTGTTTGTTTGAAAACGGAGTGATATATATATATATATATACAGTGCCTTGCGAAAGTATTCGTCCCCCTTGAACTTTGCGACCTTTTGCCACATTTCATGTCGTTCCACTTCATGATTGTGTCCCACTTGTTGTTGATTCTTCACAAAAAAATACAGTTTTATATCTTTATGTTTGAAGCCTGAAATGTGGCAAAAGGTCGCAAAGTTCAAGGGGGACGAATACTTTCGCAAGGCACTGTATATATATATTTGATTTAAGATACAGAGTACGTTGACTTGTTTGTTTGAAAACGGAGTGATATATATATATATATATATAGTGCCTTGCGAAAGTATTCGTCCCCCTTGAACTTTGCGACCTTTTGCCACATTTCATGTCGTTCCACTTCATGATTGTGTCCCACTTGTTGTTGATTCTTCACAAAAAAATACAGTTTTATATCTTTATGTTTGAAGCCTGAAATGTGGCAAAAGGTCGCAAAGTTCAAGGGGGACGAATACTTTCGCAAGGCACTGTATATATATATTTGATTTAAGATACAGAGTACGTTGACTTGTTTGTTTGAAAACGGAGTGATATATATATATATATATATTATATTATATATATTTGTTTTAAATTTAAGATACAGAGTACGTTGACTTCATTTATAATTGGCAGCTAAAGCATCGATCATCATGTCAACAGAATTCAAATAATACCATAATACCAAGCTCATCATCATGAAGGTCATCACCGTCCATCACCGTGAAGCTCATCACTGTCCATCACCATGAAGCTCATCACCGTCCAGCACCGTCCATCACCGTGAAGCTCATCACCATCCATCACCGTGAAGCTCATCACTGTCCATCACCATCCATCACCGTGAAGTCCATCACCGTGAAGCTCATCACCGTCCATCACCGTGAAGCTCATCACTGTCCATCACCGTGAAGCTCATCACCTTCCATCACCGTGACACTCATCACCGTCCATCACCGTGACGCTCATCACCGTCCATCACCGTGACGCTCATCACCGTCCATCACCGTCCATCACCGTGACGCTCATCACCGTCCATCACCGTGACGCTCATCACCGTCCATCACCGTCCATCACCGTCATCACCGTCCATCACCGTCCATCACGTGACGCTCATCACCGTCCATCACCGTGACGCTCATCACCGTCCATCACCGTCCATCACGTGACGCTCATCACCGTCCATCACAGTGAAACTCATCAGAACTTATTTTACACCACTCCAGCTGTTGCTTGGCATTGCACATGGTGTTCTTAGGCTTGGCTGCCATGGAAACCCATTTTGTGAAACTCACGAAGAGCAATTCTTGTGGTGACGTTGAGGCAATTTTGAACTCGCTAGTGAGGGTTGCAACTGAGAACAGATGATTTTTAACACTCTTCAGCACTCGGCGGTCCCGTTCTGTGAGCTTGTGTGGCCTACCACTTTGCGGCCGAGCCGTTGTTGCTCCTAGACGTTTCCACTTCACAGGAACAGCACTTACAGTTGACCGGAGGGCATCTCTAGCAGGGCAGACATTTGACTAACTGACTTGTTGGAAAGGTGGCATCCTATGACGGTGCCACGTTGAAAGTCACTGAGCTCTTCAAGTAAGGCCATTCTACTGCCAATGTTCGTCTATGGAGATTGCATGGCAGTGTGCTCGATTTTTATTCACCTGTCACAGGTGAACTGGTGTGACTGAAATAGCAGAATCCACTCATTTGAAGAGGTGTCCACATACTTTTGTAAATATAGTGTATCTGCCTATAAACTCTTAGCTTTTCCCACGTCATATAGTAGTAGTATCATATCATCACGTGACTCCAAGTTTATATCTTCCATATGATGGCAATTGCATCAATATTTGTGCATAAAAGGTGTTTCTATTGCCACTTCTTGCAAATTATTAATTTCATCGACACAAAAAAGATCTGTCTAACTAACAAATTGTTTTTTCTACATTCATGAAATTATTACAGGTATTTCCTGTTTCCATCAAAGCTGTCGACTAATATCTGTGTCTGATTGAAAATGCATTAATGTGCCAGACCACATCTACATGAATGTCTATCGGTCATGTTGTTTAAACATACCTGTCTGGAAAGTATTGCGTTGAGAGACCTTCATCCATAGATTCCATAGGTCAAGGTTCATCGAGATCGGCCCAATGGTTCCGGGGGGTGTAATTGAAGTGTTTTTCACAAAAATCCCAAAATGGTGGAAAATCCAAAATGGCGGACCTTATGGGTCCTTGAGGCAAACGTGTTCCTTGTGAGAAGGGACCTCCTCTGTTTTACCATCTCACGGGAATTTGCACGTTAATGTTCCTCAGCGGGAACAACCGGTATAATAACAATAATGATGAACCAGAAGAAACATAGTATGGTTTACACTGCTTGAACCCATAATTAGTTCATTACAAACCAGGAAAGGTAGCAGATGTAACAGAGGGTGAAACAATGCTCGAGTGATTAGTTACGAGTTCACAAGGTATAATACCTAGGTTATAACACAGTGTGGTCAAGGTGGCTTACATGACTGATTACTGCGGGACTAAAGTACCGCCACTTATCAGTCGATTTAGAGTTTGGGGCGATCTGACTGCTTGGTCGGATGCATTTCTTTCCCGAGAATCACACCGCTATCAACTGCAGGCGAAAAACTCTGGAGTTGTCCGAGCTGGACTATTGTTTAAACGGGGTTTTTAAGACAGTTTTGTGGTTGGAAGGAGACTAGGTTTCAAACCCAGGTCACGTATGACAATAAGAAGGTGTGTTACATACATTATCATGTGATGGGGAGTAGAGAGATTCTCACCTGGATCCATTTATCTGGAATGGCCATGGCAAGACGGTAGTCGAAGCCCAACCCTCCCTCTGCCACGGACCGGCACACAGCTGGCATCCCTGATACGTCCTATAGGAGACACAACGAGAAACAGGTAGGTAGGTGTGTATGTATGTGTGTGTGTGTGTGTGTGTGTGTGTATGTATGTGTGTGTGTGTATGTATGTGTGTGTGTGTGTGTGTGTGTGTGTGTATGTGTGTATGTGTGCGTGTGTGTATGTATGTGTGTGTGTGTATGTCCTGAACGGGTCTGGTTTTGGAGCCGTACCCGCCCCGCGTCGGCCACGTCAATTCCGTGCCGATACCCGATATCAGGACAGATTTTTCTCCTCAACCCAACCCACCCGCATAGAATTGTTCCATGAGCCGAATCGCGACCTACCAAATAACATCAATTGTTTGTTTATGACTTCAGAGCAGTAGTCTTTAAAAGGGACACTTCAACATTTTAGGAAATTAGACCCTTTTATTTACATCCCCAGAGTCAGATCAACTCGTTATGTCTCTGTGTCCAGTATGAAGGAAATGAGCCAATGTTAACTAGCCTTAGAGGAATGACTAAGTCTATGGTTGTCGAGTGCTATTCCCTATTCCCTATTCCCTATTCCCTATTCCCTATTCTCTACATGAACTAACTTGTCTTCGTGTCTATTCAACGCTAAAATGAAACCATGAATTAAGAACGATACGCCAATCTGGTTATTTTCACAACGCAATGCGGCACATTTACAACTCAAATCACTTTGAAAAAGAGTCTTTTAAATAGCCTTATTCTGACCTAATGAGAGCCTATAACAAAACAATTACATTCAATGCGGTTCAGATAATCAAATGGTTTAATTGAAATGCCCAGAATAGAATGGGCTATGGGTTGCAAAACAAATAGGCTACATCTATAGGCCATTGGGATACTCAACATTCTTACCATTCGAAAGCCTATATAATTTATGTAATAATTAAGTTAATTATCGTAAAACAAATACCTGATTGCACTTTTGAAGGATGTGTATTGTGGACAAGGAGGTTGTTGTCCTCCTAGTCTACAATGAATCCAAAAATCCTTCCAAACCGAGTGTTTCCCTTACTCAGCGCCTGTTTCCATCTTAACCTCTGTGATGATTTCTCCGGTTACTTTTATCCATTTTTCACGTGAGCTAGGAGTCAGGGAAAATAAACTTGGCAACGGCAGGGTAGCCTAGTGGTTAGAGTGTAGAGGCGGCAGGGTAGCCTAGTGGTTAGAGTGTAGAGGTGGCAGGGTAGCCTAGTGGTTAGAGTGTAGTAGCCTAGTGGTTAGAGTGTAGAGGCGGCAGGGTAGCCTAGTGGTTAGAGTGTAGAGGCGGCAGGGTAGCCTAGTGGTTGGAGCGTTGGACTAGTAGCCGGAAGGTTGCAAGTTCAAATCCCTGAGCTGACAAGGTACAAATCTGTCGTTCTGCCCCTGAACAGGCAGTTAACCCACTGTTCCTAGGCCGTCATTGAAAATAAGAATTTGTTCATAACTGACTTGCCTGGTTAAATAAAGATAAAATAAACAATTGTACACGTGACGGAAGGGAACATAGATTCTGCACGTGCACGGACAAATAAGGCACGTTTCAGCACCACACAAACAGACTACTAATGGACAGTTCCCTGCTCCACTCTCTCGTTGCGTGGCTGGTAGCCTAGGCTATGTCTGCCTCACCACTCACTTAGCCAGTATGGAATTTGAAACACAATTCCTGGGGTAAAATGTTTACGACCAGCAATAACATCATTCTGAGACGACCCGCGGGTTGAAAGATTGTTTTCATTCCACCCGCCAGCTGATTCTTTTGTTGCGCAGGTATCTGACCCGATGCAGGACTCTAGCGTGTGTCCACATTGGGAAACATTGATGAGCACATTGTCCAGTTTTTGAATCCGCACAAGCTGCACTATGACACAGATTACATCACTACTGATACTACTCCAAGACATACTGATACTACTCCAACACATACCGAGACTACTCCAACACATACCGAGACTACTCCAAGACATACCGAGACTACTCCAAGACATACCGAGACTACTCCAAGACATACCGAGACTACTCCAAGACATACCGAGACTACTCCAAGACATACCGAGACTACTCCAAGACATACCGAGACTACTCCAAGACATACCGAGACTACTCCAAGACATACCGAGACTACTCCAAGACATACCGAGACTACTCCAAGACATACTGAGACTACCCCATGAGGAACACATACTGATACTACTCCAACCCATACTGCTACTACTCCAACACATACTGCTACTACTCCAACACATACTGCTACTACTCCAAGACATACTGCTACTACTCCAACACATACTGCTACTACTCCAACACATACTGCTACTACTCCAACACATACTGCTACTACTCCAACACATACAGATACTACTCCAACACATACAGATACTACTCCAACACATACTGATACTACTCCAACAGCAAGACATACTGAGACTACTCCAACACATACTGATACTATTCCAACAGCAACACATACTGAGACTACTCCAACACATATTGAGACTACTCCAACACATATTGATACTACTCCAACACATACTGAGAATACTCCAACAGCAACACATATTGAGACTACTCCAACACATACTGATACTACTCCAACAGCAACACATGTTGAGACTACTCCAACACATACTGAGACTACTCCAACAGCAACACATACTGAGACTACTCCAACACATACTGATACTACTCCAACACATACTGAGACTACTCCAACAGCAACACATGTTGAGACTACTCCAACACATACTGATACTACTCCAACAGCAACACATATTGAGACTACTCAAACACATACTGAGACTACTCCAACACATACTGAGACTACTCCAACAGCAACACATGTTGAGACTACTCCAACACATACTGATACTACTCCAACAGCAACACATATTGAGACTACTCCAACACATACTGAGACTACTCCAACACATACTGAGAAAACTCAATGAGCAACACACACTCTCCAAATACTACCTCTGCACCATCGAGAGCTTCCTGACCGGTTGCAACACGGCCTGGTACGGGAATTGATCCGTCTACGACCGAAAGGCCCACCAACGGGCGGTGAAGACATCTACTCGAAACGGTGCCTGAGGAAGGCCCGCAGCATCATCAAGGACCAGCCACGAGCTGTTTTCTCCTCTCCCTTATCATGATGGCTGATACCAACAGGCTCAGAGACAGTTTCTATGATCTGGACTGAGCACCTGATATGGACTGAGCACCTGATCTGATTCTCCACACCTTAGAACACACACACGCACCAACACTCATGCTACACACACACACACCTGCTGCTACCAGACTCTTATTACAATATTATTTATTTATATATATATATAATTATAATATATAATTATAATTATAATGCTCAATTAAAAACACTTGCCACTCACTTCCCCCCTTTCCCTGATACAGGTGTAAATATTGGGACTATAAACTGTGCCTTCCTGTACTATACTAATGATAACATGTTTATTATATTGTACCGAGCATTTTACTTTATATATTCGTTTTAAATTCAACTGGTTTTACTAGTTGTAATTGTTATTGCGGAGAAGGAACCTGCCAACACGTTGTTGGAAGATTTATACTACGCTGTACATACGACTAATAAAACTCCCAAAACACTGACACTGTTCCAGGAACAACACGGAGAGGATCCTAGAAAAATCCAGTTTAATTGAATGAATTAGAGCCAAAAACAAAGCAGCGGCTTCCGTTTACTGACGACATTATTCCTTAATTACAGAGATGATCAAAGATGTGAGACAATAATAAGTGCTTTAATTAATCATGACCAGGGAGGGGGGGGGGGTGTCATCCACGACTCATTTAATGTATTGTGTTTGTGTGTGTTTTGGATGTAGAGTCAGGACTCCTCCAGTGTGTGTTTTGGATGTAGAGTCAGGACTCCTCCAGTGTGTGTTTTGGATGTAGAGTCAGGACTCCTCCAGTGTGTGTTTTACTGTTTTAGTAGAGTCCTACAGAGTCAGTGTTGTTCACTGTGGGGTGGTCTGAAGCTATAGCCTGGACCCGGATCTAGATGTGATTTAATACTACTAATTCCTCTCACCATTGTTGCCATGACATTCAGGACAGCATACCGATTTTACATATCAACAATTTTGGTACATATTGAAGTGCCTAAGGACCAGTGTTACCTCTGCGATGGTGATGCAGTCAGGATACAGGGTGTGCAGGACATGATTAGCTGTCATCAGATAGACCAAGGAATCTTCATCCACCTGAAGACCAAAGTACTCAGAGTAGTCTCCTGAAAACATACTGCCTGAGGACAGAGAAAGAGCAAGGCTATCACCTAGGAAGCTAGGGGGTAGGAGTTTGGGGGTAAGGGTTAGGGAGCTAGGGTGTAGGAGGAAGGAAGCTAAGAGCTAGGGTGTAGGGGTTAAGAGGTACAGTAAGAGCTCGTACGTAGAGTAGTCTCCTGAAAATATACTACCTGAGGACAGAGGTACAACACCCACACTGAATACATAACCAATTTATAACCATAACCCGCACTGAATACATAATCATAACCCACACTGAATACATAGACAATGTAAACTATAACCCACACTGAATACATAGACAATGTAAACTATAACCCACACTGAATATATAACCAATATATAACCATAACCTGTACTGAATACATAACCAATATATAACCATAACCCGCACTGAATACACAGACAATGTAAACTATAACCCACACTGAATACATAGACAATATATAACCATAACCCACACTGAATATATAACCAATATATAACCATAACCCACACTGAATACATAACCAATATATAACCATAACGTGCACTAAATACATAACCAATATATAACCATAACCCGCACTGAATACATAACTAATATATAACCATAACCCGCACTAAATACATAACTATAACCCACACTGAATACATAGACAATATATAACCATAACCCACACTGAATACATAACCAATTTATAACCTATAACCCACACTGAATACATAACCAATTTATAACCTATAACCCACACTGAATACATAACCAATATATAACAATAACCCACACTGAATACATAACTATAACCCACACTGAATACATAACCAATTTATAACCTATAACCCACACTGAATACATAACCAATATATAACAATAACCCACACTGAATACATAACTATAACCCACACTGAATACAGAGACAATGTAACCAAAAACTCTACTGTTGTTAGTGCACTTCGTATGAAATACGTTATGTACGCTCTGTACATAGTGAAAATAACATTAAACCATTTTCTTTTATTTAAAAGCACATAAGCCATGATGTTGCAGGTGCTTGGGAACACTGCTCTGGTTGTTGTGTCAGCCTCTATTTAAAAAGCTCTGACGAAGGCCAAGAGGTCGACGCATAAGCTTGAATAAACAAAGTGATATGAGCAATATCAGTGTGTGGGATTTTCGCTTAACAATACCAGAAACTCTACACTGCTGCTACTGTAAAGAATATGAAGTGATTATGAAAGCACTATAATTCATTTCCAGTTTGAACAGGAGTCTTAGGATATGAACCCCTATAGCCCTTACCAATGCCATGGTGATGCCCAATATGAATCCCTATAGCCCTTACCAATGCCCAATATGAACCCCTATAGCCCTTACCAATGCCATGGTGATGCCCAATATGAATCCCTATAGCCCTTACCAATGCCCAATATGAACCCCTATAGCCCTTACCAATGCCATGGTGATGCCCAATATGGACCCCTATAGCCCTTACCAATGCCATGGTGATGCCCAATATGAACCCCTATAGCCCTTACCAATGCCATGGTGATGCCCAATATGAACCCCTATAGCCCTTACCAATGCCATGGTGATGCCCAATATGAACCCCTATAGCCCTTACCAATGCCATGGTGATGCCCAATATGAATCCCTATAGCCCTTACCAATGCCCAATATGAACCCCTATAGCCCTTACCAATGCCATGGTGATGCCCAATATGAATCCCTATAGCCCTTACCAATGCCATGATGATGCCCAATATGAATCCCTATAGCCCTTACCAATGCCATGATGATGCCCAATATGAACCCCTATAGCCCTTACCAATGATGATGCCCAATATGAACCCCTATAGCCCTTACCAATGCCATGGTGATGCCCAATATGAATCCCTATAGCCCTTACCAATGCCATGGTGATGCCCAATATGAACCCCTATAGCCCTTACCAATGCCATGGTGATGCCCAATATGAATCCCTATAGCCCTTACCAATGCCATGGTGATGCCCAATATGAATCCCTATAGCCCTTACCAATGCCATGGTGATGCCCAATATGAACCCCTATAGCCCTTACCAATGCCATGATGATGCCCAATATGAATCCCTATAGCCCTTACCAATGCCCAATATGAACCCCTATAGCCCTTACCAATGCCATGATGATGCCCAATATGAATCCCTATAGCCCTTACCAATGCCCAATATGAACCCCTATAGCCCTTACCAATGCCATGGTGATGCCCAATATGAACCCCTATAGCCCTTACCAATGCCATGGTGATGCCCAATATGAACCCCTATAGCCCTTACCAATGCCATGGTGATGCCCAATATGAACCCCTATAGCCCTTACCAATGCCCAATATGAACCCCTATAGCCCTTACCAATGCCATGGTGATGCCCAATATGAACCCCTATAGCCCTTACCAATGCCATGGTGATGCCCAATATGAATCCCTATAGCCCTTACCAATGCCCAATATGAACCCCTATAGCCCTTACCAATGCCATGGTGATGCCCAATATGAATCCCTATAGCCCTTACCAATGCCATGGTGATGCCCAATATGAATCCCTATAGCCCTTACCAATGCCCAATATGAACCCCTATAGCCCTTACCAATGCCATGGTGATGCCCAATATGAATCCCTATAGCCCTTACCAATGCCATGGTGATGCCCAATATGAATCCCTATAGCCCTTACCAATGCCATGGTGATGCCCAATATGAATCCCTATAGCCCTTACCAATGCCCAATATGAACCCCTATAGCCCTTACCAATGCCATGGTGATGCCCAATATGAACCCCTATAGCCCTTACCAATGCCATGGTGATGGTACATCATGGACGTCACCCCATCGAACCTGAAGCCATCAAAACGATACTCCTCCATCCACCAACGCAGGTTAGACAGCAGGAACCTCAGCACCTCCCAGCTGACGCACGCACGCACGCACACACACACACACGCACACACACACACACGCACACACACACACACAAGAGCAAGGTCAGGAAAACAAGAAGTATTTAATAATTGAAACGTGTGATGTTGCTGGTTGGAGGTTTGTTCTACAGCGCTACAGGTCATTCCCATCTGATGTTGATGCTAGGCACAGGTGTGTGTGTATGTGTGTGTGTGTGTGTGTGTGTGTGATAGACGCATGCGCGCGCACACACACACAGACACACACACAGACACATTGGGCCACAGTGTCCAGTTCTCTCTGGCTCTCTATCTGGCTGAGTAAATCAATGTCTTACAGTAGGTAACTGAGCACTCCTCCTGGTCTACATCCCAAATAGCACCCTATTCCCTATTTTAGTGCACTACTTTTGACCAGGGACCATAGGGATCTGGTCAAAACAAGTGTGCCAAATAGGGAATAGGGTGCTATTTGGGATGGATGCCTGATCTCTATCAGAGCGCATGGCCACTGGCTAAGTGTTTAGTATGGCCACCGTCTCACTGTGTCTCAGTCTGATAGGATTCCATGTAACACTTGGGTAAACAAACACCAAGTGAGGGAATTGAGTTCCTACTCCTGAGAATGAGATCAGCGATACTCTCTAACGTGCTTTGTGGCCTCTCTCCTTCTAACGTAGCACGTCCCAAATGGCACACCGTTTCCTATTTTAGTGCACTACTTTTGACCACGGCTCATAGGGTTCTGGTCAAAAGTTGTGCACTATATAGGGATATAGGGTGCCATTTGAGAGACGCACAACGTGACTCCCTCCTCCGTCCAACATAGCAAACCAATACTCAGAATAAACACAGGAAAAGAAAGACAGAACCAAGGTCCTTTTAAAGCACTGCAATATCAAAACTACTTCAACAACTTCGGGTGGACTGGACAGAGAAAGTGTAATTGAGGCGATACGGTCAAGGTGAACCACCCCCCCCATCAAGTTAATACCTGGGCGTTAGCTCAGCGGGGTAGTATAATCTAGTTTAGCGGCACGCAGTAGACCCAGGTTCGAACCCAAGTCAGACACGCAAGATACTGAGCTAAGTGTTAGATGAAACAAAATATAGGACATCATGATTATGCAGAGAGACACTGGCCCCAATTACCTCTCCTTCATCCCAAAGTGTGCATTTGAAAGAGAACGGACTGGTATAAGAAATATGATAGCCAAGCTAGCCCATGCCTCCACCAATCAAATGCTTTCAGATTTGTGGGAAGTAGTGAACGAGTGTACACTTCAGGAAAAAGGAGATATTATTAGGAAACATCCTGTACTCTTCCTCCCTCGTTTACCGTGGTGATGAGGAGGGATTAGAAAATGCTGATTCTATCCTTAAAATAGTATTGTATCCTGGGGAGGCTCAAGGATCTGAGAGTGCTCCTGAAGTAAGCAGGCTCTTAAAGCTCCAAGTCTCTCTCTGTGCTGCCATCACTTCTCCCTCAGCAAGGGCACGTTGCCATAGAAACTTAATATGGCAGAGCTAGCTGGTGGCTGTCCTGCTGTGTAGAGCCTCATTGAGCTAGCTGGTGGCTGGCCTGCTGTGTAGAGCCTCATTGAGCTAGCTGGTGGCTGGCCTGCTGTGTAGAGGCTCATTGAGCTAGCTGGTGGCTGTCCTGCTGTGTAGAGCCTCATTGAGCTAGCTGGTGGCTGTCCTGCTGTGTAGAGGCTCATTGAGCTAGCTGGTGGCTGTCCTGCTGTGTAGAGCCTCATTGTGTAATGAACACTATCTGTGTGCAGCTGTGCAGGCCATGGACATTGTGGAGGTCATCGCCGAGACCATGGAGATTGTGGAGGTCATCGCCGAGACCAAGGAGATTGTGGAGGTCATCGCCGAGACCAAGGACATTGTGGAGGTCATCACTGAGACCATGGAGATTGTGGAGGTCATCGCCGAGACCATGGAGATTGTGGAGGTCATCGCTGAGACCATGGAGATTGTGGAGGTCATCGCTGAGACCATGGAGATTGTGGAGGTCATCACTGAGACCATGGAGATTGTGGAGGTCATCACTGAGACCATGGAGATTGTGGAGGTCATCACTGAGACCATGGAGATTGTGGAGGTCATCGCCGAGACCAAGGACATTGTGGAGGTCATGGACATTATGAGACGTCAGTCAGGTATGAAAAAAAAGAAGAAATTTTTTATGTGCCTTCAGCTGTGCTCTTTCTAGAAACCAAGGCTTTAATTATAACAGTGAAGATGGGTGAGCAGAGTTCACACTCAATGGAAGACAATTTCTTAAAACCAATATTCAAAAGCCATGTATTTATTTAGATGGAACTGAAATATTGCATTACTTGAAGTGCCATCGGCAAAAAATAGCACCCGACACAGGCACCATTGACAACTGCTGTATAACAGATCTATGGAACATATTCTTAAGGGACACAGATTGAATGCCTCCAATGCATTATCCACACCGTGGTGTCGCCGTCATTATCCACACCGTGGTGTCGCCGTCATTACCCACACCGTGGTGTCGACGCCATTACCCACACCGTGGTGTCGCCGTCATTACCCACACCGTGGTGTCGCCGTCATTATCCACACCGTGGTGTCGCCGTCATTATCCACACCGTGGTGTCGCCGTCATTACCCACACCGTGGTGTCGACGCCATTACCCACACCGTGGTGTCGACGCCATTACCCACACCGTGGTGTCGACGCCATTACCCACACCGTGGTGTCGACGCCATTACCCACACCGTGGTGTCGACGTCCTTACCCACACCGTGGTGTCGACGCCATTACCCACACCGTGGTGTAGCCACCATTATCCACACCGTGATGTCGCCGTCATTATCCACACCGTGGAGACGACGTCATTATCCACACCGTGGAGTCGACGTCATTATCCACACCGTGGAGTCGACGTCCTTATCCACACCGTGGCGTCGCCGTCATTATCCACACCGTGGCGTCGCCGTCATTATCCACACCGTGGCGTCGCTGTCATTATCCACACCGTGGCGTCGCCGTCATTATCCACACCGTGGCGTCGACGTCATTATCCACACCGTGGCGTCGACGCCATTACCCACACCGTGGTGTCGACGTCCTTACCCACACCGTGGAGCCTATAGGAGCCTGGTCAGAAAGGACAGGCGATAGGAGCCTGGTCAGAAAGGACAGGCGATAGGAGCCTGGTCAGAAAGGACAGGCGATAGGAGCCTGGTCAGAAAGGACAGGCGATAGGAGCCTGGTCAGAAAGGACAGGCGATAGGAGCCTGGTCAGAAAGGACAGGCGATAGGAGCCTGGTCAGAAAGGACAGGCGATAGGAGCCTGGTCAGAAAGGACAGGCGATAGGAGCCTGGTCAGAAAGGACAGGCGATAGGAGCCTGGTCAGAAAGGACAGGCGATAGGAGCCTGGTCAGAAAGGACAGGCGATAGGAGCCTGGTCAGAAAGGACAGGCGATAGGAGCCTGGTCAGAAAGGACAGGCGATAGGAGCCTGGTCAGAAAGGACAGGCGATAGGAGCCTGGTCAGAAAGGACAGGCGATAGGAGCCTGGTCAGAAAGGACAGGCGATAGGAGCCTGGTCAGAAAGGACAGGCGATAGGAGCCTGGTCAGAAAGGACAGGCGATAGGAGCCTGGTCAGAAAGGACAGGCGATAGGAGCCTGGTCAGAAAGGACAGGCGATAGGAGCCTGGTCAGAAAGGACAGGCGATAGGAGCCTGGTCAGAAAGGACAAGCGATAGGAGCCTGGTCAGAAAGGACAGGCGATAGGAGCCTGGTCAGAAAGGACAGGCGATAGGAGCCTGGTCAGAAAGGACAAGCGATAGGAGCCTGGTCAGAAAGGACAAGCGATAGGAGCCTGGTCAGAAAGGACAAGCGATAGGAGCCTGGTCAGAAAGGACAGCGATAGGAGCCTGGTCAGAAAGGACAGGCGATAGGAGCCTGGTCAGAAAGGACAAGCGATAGGAGCCTGGTCAGAAAGGACAAGCGATAGGAGCCTGGTCAGAAAGGACAAGCGATAGGAGCCTGGTCAGAAAGGACAGGCGATAGGAGCCTGGTCAGAAAGGACAAGCGATAGGAGCCTGGTCAGAAAGGACAAGCGATAGGAGCCTGGTCAGAAAGGACAAGCGATAGGAGCCTGGTCAGAAAGGACAGGCGATAGGAGCCTGGTCAGAAAGGACAAGCGATAGGAGCCTGGTCAGAAAGGACAAGCGATAGGAGCCTGGTCAGAAAGGACAAGCGATAGGAGCCTGGTCAGAAAGGACAAGCCTGATAGGAGCCTGGTCAGAAAGGACAAGCGATAGGAGCCTGGTCAGAAAGGACAAGCGATAGGAGCCTGGTCAGAAAGGACAGGCGATAGGAGCCTGGTCAGAAAGGACAGGCGATAGGAGCCTGGTCAGAAAGGACAAGCGATAGGAGCCTGGTCAGAAAGGACAAGCGATAGGAGCCTGCTGGAGAAACAAGTCTAAATGTAGTGTTAAATCGTATCCTGTTGTTCATACCGTTTGGAGTTACTATGTATGTCCCCGTTATCCCCTCGCGTCATTTTGTTTTCCTTTTTGAGTTTGTTTTAAAATTGTAATCTGTCTATACTTACCTGGAAACCAGCTGACTGGGTCACTCACCCTCAAAAGGAACTGTGTTGACAAACATGGACAAATAAATGCAATATTTTTGTCATACCAAGAAGCTCAAGCCTTTTCTTGGAACCGTTTTGGAGACGTGGATGTAGAAGGTGTCTGACAGGAAGCGGTTCATTAGAACATAGGGACGATAAACACAACGCTACATAATGATGCATAGCACTGCCATGTCACTCCAGCACACACACACACACACACACACACGTCATATGAACCCATTTATATACACTAGCTGAGGCTACACGCCAGCTACACGTGTGTACAGTAATCATGTCGAGGACCACATTGTGTCAATGGTCCGAAGCAATCATGATCCTTCTGGACAGACCAGAACATCATGGAAGAGATCGATGATAGTTCTGGACAGACCATAACAGCATGGAAGAGATCGACGATAGTTCTGGACAGACCAGAACATCATGGAAGAGATCGACGATAGTTCTGGACAGACCAGAACATCATGGAAGAGATCGACGATAGTTCTGGACAGACCAGAACATCATGGAAGAGATCGACGATAGTTCTGGACAGACCAGAACATCATGGAAGAGATCGACGATAGTTCTGGACAGACCAGAACATCATGGAAGAGATCGACGATAGTTCTGGACAGACCAGAACATCATGGAAGAGATCGAAGTTCTGGACAGACCAGAACATCATGGAAGAGATCAACGATAGTTCTGGACAGACCAGAACATCATGGAAGAGATCGACATAGTTCTGGACAGACCAGAACATCATGGAAGAGATCGAGCGATAGTTCTGGACAGACCAGAACATCATGGAAGAGATAAACGATTGTTCTGGACAGACCAGAACATCATGGAAGAGATCGAGATAGTTCTGGACAGACCAGAACATCATGGAAGAGATAAACGATTGTTCTGGACAGACCAGAACATCATGGAAGAGATCGACGATAGTTCTGGACAGACCAGAACATCATGGAAGAGATAAACGATTGTTCTGGACAGACCAGAACATCATGGAAGAGATAAACGATTGTTCTGGACCTTTTTGTTTTCTATTTGAGTTTGACCAGAACATCATGGAAAGATCGAGATAGTTCTGGACAGACCAGAACATCATGGAAGAGATCGACGATAGTTCTGGACAGACCAGAACATCATGGAAGATCGCAATAGTTCTGGACAGACCAGAACATCATGGAAGAGATCGAGATAGTTCTGGAAGACCAGAACATCATGGAAGAGATCGATGATAGTTCTGGACAGACCAGAACATCATGGAAGAGACCAACGATAGTTCTGGACAGACCAGAACATCATGGAAGAGATCGACGATAGTTCTGGACAGACCAGAACATCATGGAAGAGACCAACGATAGTTCTGGACAGACCAGAACATCATGGAAGAGATCAACGATAGTTCTGGACAGACCAGAACATCATGGAAGAGATCAACGATAGTTCTGGACAGACCAGAACATCATGGAAGAGATCAATCGATAGTTCTGGACAGACCATAACATCATGGAAGAGATCATGATAGTTCTGGACAGACCAGAACATCATGGAAGAGATCAACGATAGTTCTGGACAGACCAGAACATCATGGAAGAGATAAACGATAGTTCTGGACAGACCAGAACATCATGGAAGAGATAAACGATTGTTCTGGACAGACCATAACATCATGGAAGAGACCAACGATAGTTCTGGACAGACCAGAACATCATGGAAGAGATCAACGATAGTTCTGGACAGACCAGAACATCATGGAAGAGATCAACGATAGTTCTGGACAGACCAGAACATCATGGAAGAGATCAACGATAGTTCTGGACAGACCATAACAGCATGGAAGAGACCAATTATAATTCAGACCACAAAGCCCTGGCCTCCGGCCTCTCTCTTTTAACATGTAAAAACTTCATACAGAGATGGATGCAAATGATCCACAATATAGGCTGAATGTAAGAGAGAGAGAGAGGGAGGAGAGAAACAGAGAGAGGGAGAGACAGGAGAGAGAGAAAGGGAGGGAGGGGGAACAGAGAGAGAGCATTACTGAGGGACGCCTGGATCAAACCTAATAGAAGTATCACATCTGAAGACCCCTGTTCAAGGTAATAGGTAGCTTCATTAACTGCCTGACAGGAAGTCTTGCCACGTCCTGAGCTGTTCAACGTAATAGGTAGCTTTAGTAACTGCCTGACAGGAAGTCTTGCCACGCCCTGAGCCATGTAACTTACAGTCCTGGTTCATTTATTCTCTATTTGCCTGCGTCTGAAATGGCACCCTGTTCCCTATATAGTGCATTGTTCCTGGCCAAGAGTATTGCACTAGATAGGGAATAGAGTGTCATTTGGGACACACAGCCAAGGTGTCCTTGGTCTTGTTTGAAAAAGGTCCATTAAAGCAGCAGTGGAAAGCAGCTAGGGCCTAATACAGGAAGCAGCTAGGGCCTAATACAGGAAGCAGCTAGGGCCTAATACAGGACGCAGCTAGGGCCTAATACAGGAAGCAGCTAGGGCCTAATACAGGAAGCAGCTAGGGCCTAATACAGGACGCAGCTAGGGCCTAATACAGGACGCAGCTAGGGCCTAATACAGGACGCAGCTAGGGCCTAATACAGGACGCAGCTAGGGCCTAATACAGGAAGCAGCTAGGGCCTAATACAGGAAGCAGCTAGGGCCTAATACAGGACGCAGCTAGGGCCTAATACAGGACGCAGCTAGGGCCTAATACAGGAAGCAGCTAGGGTCTAATACAGGACGCAGCTAGGGCCTAATACAGGAAGCAGCTAGGGCCTAATACAGGAAGCAGCTAGGGCCTAATACAGGAAGCAGCTAGGGCCTAATACAGGAAGCAGCTAGGGCCTAATACAGGAAGCAGCTAGGGCCTAATACAGGACGCAGCTAGGGCCTAATACAGGAAGCAGCTAGGGCCTAATACAGGACGCAGCTAGGGCCTAATACAGGACGCAGCTAGGGCCTAATACAGGAAGCAGCTAGGGCCTAATACAGGAAGCAGCTAGGGCCTAATACAGGACGCAGCTAGGGCCTAATACAGAAAGCAGCTAGGGCCTAATACAGGAAGCAGCTAGGGCCTAATACAGGAAGCAGCTAGGGCCTAATACAGGAAGCAGCTAGGGCCTAATACAGAAAGCAGCTAGGGCCTAATACAGGAAGCAGCTAGGGCCTAATACAGGAAGCAGCTAGGGCCTAATACAGGAAGCAGCTAGGGCCTAATACAGGAAGCAGCTAGGGCCTAATACAGGAAGCAGCTAGGGCCTAATACAGAAAGCAGCTAGGGCCTAATACAGGAAGAAGCTAGGGCCTAATACAGGAAGCAGCTAGGGCCTAATACAGAAAGCAGCTAGGGCCTAATACAGGAAGCAGCTAGGGCCTAATACAGGAAGCAGCTAGGGCCTAATACAGAAAGCAGCTAGGGCCTAATACAGGAAGCAGCTAGGGCCTAATACAGGAAGCAGCTAGGGCCTAATACAGGAAGCAGCTAGGGCATGAGGGCTCCTGTAGCTACATGTCTGCTTCTCTGGCTAGCTACTGTTCGCCTGGACAACTCACCTTGAATTAAATTCCGCTGCTCTATCGATTTCACTTCATACATTCCCGTTCCGAATCTGCCATCCTAGAAGTCGTCTGTGTGACTTCAACATGAGGTGGGGAGAAGAATCCATTATGGAAAAGAAGTTTGGCCAGAGCCCTTGTGGATGGGTCGCCAGGCAAGACTAAAGGTTCATTGATAAACGGTTATAAATATTAATAGAAACGTGTGAAAAATAAGCCTTCCGTGTTCCTGTGAAGCATCGAGGCGCCGGTTTAGATTCCTGACGTTTCTACTTATTGTGTTTTTCATCCAACAGGACAACATTAGTGGACGTGTTTATCGCTGATTCTATTACTGTAGACGCGTTCAAATATTCCAGACAGTTTTGATCTGTTCCCAAATGGCACCCTACTCCCTATGGGCCCCGGTCAATAGTAGTGCCCTATATGGGGCGGCAGCTAGCACAGTGGTTAGAGCGTTGGATTAGTAACCGAAAGGCTGCAAAATCGAAACCCCGAGCTGAACAAGGCACCCCACTGTTCCTAGAGCAGTTAACCCACTGTTCCTAGGTTGTTCTGCTCCTGAACAGGCAGTTAACCCACTGTTCCTAGAGCAGTTAACCCACTGTTCCTAGAGCAGTTAACCCACTGTTGCTAGACCAGTTAACCCACTGTTGCTAGACCAGTTAACCCACTGTTGCTAGACCAGTTAACCCACTGTTGCTAGACCAGTTAACCCACTGTTGCTAGACCAGTTAACCCACTGTTGCTAGACCAGTTAACCCACTGTTGCTAGACCAGTTAACCCACTGTTGCTAGACCAGTTAACCCACTGTTGCTAGACCAGTTAACCCACTGTTGCTAGACCAGTTAACCCACTGTTGCTAGACCAGTTAACCCACTGTTGCTAGACCAGTTAACCCACTGTTGCTAGACCAGTTAACCCACTGTTCCTAGACCAGTTAACCCACTGTTCCTAGACCAGTTAACCCACTGTTCCTAGACCAGTTAACCCCACTGTTCCTAGACCAGTTAACCCACTGTTCCTAGACCAGTTAACCCACTGTTCCTAGACCAGTTAACCCACTGTTCCTAGACCAGTTAACCCACTGTTCCTAGACCAGTTAACCCACTGTTCCTAGACCATCATTGTAAATAAGGATTTGTTCTTAACTGACTTGACCTAGTAAAATAAATCAAATACAAATATATAGTGCTATGGGCCCTGGTCAAAATCTAGTGCCCTATATAGATAGGGAATAGGGTGCCATTTGGGACCCAGCAAGTTTGAAGAGCTCACGCTGCTGGTTTGAGGGCAGGAACAAGAGGAAGGATTTTCTTTACAAATAACAAATATAGAACAAACACACACACACTGCTTAGGTTTCCTTTTGTTGGCAGAACCTGAAGCCTCACCTTACCAGCGAAGGTGGGAATTTCCAATAGCAGCATTCTGATACATACACACTCAGCCACACGGAACACAGGCAACACTCCTCTGGGCTTTATCTAATGGCTCATCAGAAGCCTCCCAGCAGTGACATATGTCTGCTCCCTTAGTCTCCCTCTCTCCCTCCGTCTCTAATGAGTCCTTGTGATACCAGGAGAGTTCAATAAGTAATGAAAGAAGCAGCCCTGCTCTCGCTCTGTCTTGTTATAGTGTTATAATAGCCTCCATGGCGGACTCTAAACATCACTATAATGTATTGTAAGAGAGCGGCGCGAGCTGTGATGAGACCAAACGGGCTCCGATGGCGTGCATATCAAATGAGAGCTCAAAAAGGCCTTTAATAGACAACAGAGGACTGAGTCTGGTACCTCATTTAATAGAGAACAGAGGACTGAGTCTGGTACCTCATCTAATAGAGAACAGAGGACTGAGTCTGGTACCTCATTTAATAGAGAACAGAGGACTGAGTCTGGTACCTCATCTAATAGAGAACAGAGGACTGAGTCTGGTACCTCATTTAATAGAGAACAGAGGACTGAGTCTGGTACCTCATTTAATAGAGAACAGAGGACTGAGTCTGGTACCTCATTTAATAGACAACAGAGGACTGAGTCTGGTACCTCATTTAATAGAGACCAGAGGACTGAGTCTGGTACCTCATTTAATAGAGAACAGAGGACTGAGTCTGGTACCTCATTTAATAGAGACCAGAGGACTGAGTCTGGTACCTCATTTAATAGAGAACAGAGGACTGAGTCTGGTACCTCATTTAATAGAGACCAGAGGACTGAGTCTGGTACCTCATTTAATAGAGAACAGAGGACTGAGTCTGGTACCTCATTTAACAGAGAACAGAGGACTGAGTCTGGTACCTCATTTAATTTAATAGAACAGAGGACTGAGTCTGGTACCTCATTTAATAGAGACCAGAGGACTGAGTCTGGTACCTCATTTAACAGAGAACAGAGGACTGAGTCTGGTACCTCATTTAATAGAGAACAGAGGGTACTGAGTCTGGTACCTCATCTAATAGAGAACAGAGGACTGAGTCTGGTACCTCATTTAATAGAGAACAGAGGACTGAGTCTGGTACCTCATTTAACAGAGAACAGAGAAGACTGAGAGTCTGGTATTTAATAGACCTCATTTTAACAGAGGACTGAGTCTGGTACCTCATTTAATAGACAACAGAGGACTGAGTCTGGTACCTCATTTAATAGACAACAGAGGAGTCTGATTTAATAGAGACCAGAAGACTCTGGTACCTCATTTAATAGACAAAGACAGAGGACTGACAACAGAGGACTGAGTCTGGTACCTCATTTAATAGTCATTTAATTTAATAGAGACCAGAGGACTGGTACCTCATTTAATAGTCTCTGGTACCTCATTTAAATAGACACCTCATTTAATAGACAACAGAAGACTGAGTCTGGTACCTCATTTAATAGACAACAGAAGACAGTGTCCAGAGTCTATAATGTGTGAATGGGGATGATTTCACAGAGACAGAATGAAAGGAAGATTAGAGAAGAGAAAGAGACAGTTTAATACCAGATCCTACAACAACACCAAATCAATAGAGTTAGAATATGTCCAAAATGACATCCTATTCTCTATAGGGCCCTGGTCTAAAGTAGTGCACTACATAGGGGATAGGGTCCCATACGGTTCTGGTCAAAAGTAGTGCACTACATAGGGTATAGGGTCTCATACGGTTCTGGTCAAAAGTAGTGCACTACATAGGGTATAGGGTGCCATTTGGGATGCAGCCTTAGTGAGGACCATTAGGGTCAGTCGCAGTGGAATTTACCCACAGACAGTTTCCTTCATGTCCCTGTAATTACATGAAAACTAACACAGAGCATAGCAGAGATCTCGAGCAGCAAACAGTGGATTATCGTCATCGTTATTTATGAATAATTGATTCAACCGTCTCATCCCGAAGGCTAGACACCTAATGGTAGGATCAAAGAGAAACAAGGAGGAACCTTAAATTGGCCTCCATAACTAAGTAAGAGACTGTGGGTATTAGGTAAACAGAACAGCCAGCTAAACTGATGGTCTATTTGACTAAAAGATGTCTTTTAATCTCAGGCTCGTGGTTTTGCCCTCAGTCTTCTGCTCCGGTCTCAGACACTTGTCAGCTAGAGAAATATATATAAGTATATATATACACACACACAGATATACATATATACACATCAGGTGGCAGGTAGCCTAGTGGTTAAGAGCTTTAGGCCAGTAACATAGGTCACTGGTTCGAATCCCCTAGCCGACAAGATGAAAAAGCTGTCGATGTGCCCTTGAGCAAGGCACTTAACCCTAATTGCTCCTGTTAGTCTGGATAAATGTCTCAAATGTTGTTGTTTTTTTAAAGTAGATATCTAAGAGGATTTAAAAGAAGCTGAGATGTAGATTTTGTTTTAAATTCCACCTCGATCTTTATCCACCGTAGTATTCTCCTGCGTTCTGAGTTGGCACCCTTATTTCCCTATGGGCCCCGGTCAAAAGTAGTGCCATTTGGAACGCACCCTGGATAGTACACATACAGATGTTCTTTGTCTGCTATACCGTTTAGCTTCTAGCAGTGTATTCACCTCAGGTGAGTCAGTATGCTAACCTTGGCTATGTATGAGCCAAACAGAGCTGCCGATGCTGCTGTTGCACTTACAAAGCACAGACACATACACACACACCACCACCTTCCTTTGCCTTTACTTCTCAGGCAGCGTTCTGCTCCCGCAGATCTTCAGACACAAATGTATCTTCAGGACTACAGTGAGCAGGTCTCCCCTGAATACCAACTCAAGCTGAGAGAGGAAGAGGCTGTAAAATAAATCTCCCAAGGACAGAAAAATACTTGTATATGTGTGCTAGCAGCTCTATGTCTGTGTGTGTGTGTGTGTGTGTGTGTGTGCCAAGGCGTTCCTACTTCTTCACTTTCCGAAGATGAATGACATTAGGTTGCCGCGAGGCCCTGGTCACAATAACGGTCTGTTTTTTTTAATCAACCTGGCCTCTGCTATCAATAAAGAATCAGGAGATGATACAACTCCTTCCAGAGAACCAGGATGCATCCCAAAGTGTACCCTATTCCCTATACCAAATCAAATCTAATTTTATTTGTGACATACACATGGTTAGCAGATGTTAATGCGAGTGTAGTGAAATGCTTGTGCTTCTAGTTCCGACAATGCAGTAATAACCAACGAGTAATCTAACCTAACAATTCCACAACTACTGTCTTAATGCAGTAATAACCAACGAGTAATCTAACCTAACAATTCCACAACTACTGTCTTAATGCAGTAATAACCAACGAGTAATCTAACCTAACAATTCCACAACTACTGTCTTAATGCAGTAATAACCAACGAGTAATCTAACCTAACAATTCCACAACTACTGTCTTAATGCAGTAATAACCAACGAGTAATCTAACCTAACAATTCCACAACTACTGTCTTAATGCAGTAATAACCAACGAGTAATCTAACCTAACAATTCCACAACTACTGTCTTAATGCAGTAATAACCAACGAGTAATCTAACCTAACAATTCCACAACTACTGTCTTATACACAGTGTAAGGGGATAAAGAACAATTCCACAACTATCTCAACCAGTGCTTTTTCTTTGTGTTCACTTGAGTTTACTGCAAATAAAGGGTAGCCTAGTGGTTAGAGCGTTGGACTAGTGACCGGAAGGTTGCGAGTTCAAACCCCCGAGCTGACAAGGTACAAATCTGTCGCTCTGCCCCTGAACAGGCAGTTAACCCACTGTTCCCAGGCCGTCATTGAAAATAAGAATGTGTTCTTAACTGACTTGTCTGGTTAAATAAAGGTTAAATCAAATAAAAGGTAACGCATGCATCAATTGAAGAGTCACCAGAAGCTTAACGGAAAATTCCACACCAAAAACTATTAGTCCCATTGTTGATATAGTTCCAAAAATGTGTTGCATGTCAGCAATGAAGTTAAGATATATAGTATATCTTAAAAAATACTGACGGTAATGCTGCGTTTTGTGTCAAATTATATAAAAAGCAGCATCATACCCACTGTGTTTATTTTGAAAGTTCTAGATCTTCAGGACTTAATTGATGACATGTAAAATATTTTGGAACTATATCAACCATCCTGACCATCAACCATCTTGACCATCCTTCCTCTGATCAAGACATGAACTGTTCCTCTCCATCTCTCTGATCAAGACATGAACTGTTCCTCTCCATCTCTCTGACCAAGACGTGAACTGTTCCTCTCCATCTCTCTGACCAAGACGTGAACTGTTCCTCTCCATCTCTCTGACCAAGACGTGAACTGTTCCTCTCCATCTCTCTGACCAAGACGTGAACTGTTCCTCTCCATCTCTCTGACCAAGACGTGAACTGTTCCTCTCCATCTCTCTGACCAAGACGTGAACTGTTCCTCTCCATCTCTCTGACCAAGACGTGAACTGTTCCTCTCCATCTCTCTGACCAAGACGTGAACTGTTCCTCTCCATCTCTCTGACCATCCTTCCACTGATCAAGACATGAACTGTCCCTCTCCATCTCTCTGACCATCCTTCCTCTGACCAAGACATGAACTGTCCCTCTCCATCTCTCTGACCATCCTTCCTCTGACCAAGACATGAAGTGTCCCTCTCCATCTCTCTGACCATCCTTCCTCTGACCAAGACATGAACTGTCCCTCTCCATCTCTCTGACCATCCTTCCTCTGACCAAGACATGAACTGTCCCTCTCCATCTCTCTGACCAAGACATGAACTGTCCCTCTCCATCTCTCTGACCAAGACATGAACTGTCCCTCTCCATCTCTCTGACCATCCTTCCTCTGACCAAGACATGAACTGTCCCTCTCCATCTCTCTGACCAAGACATGAACTGTCCCTCTCCATCTCTCTGACCAAGACATGAACTGTCCCTCTCCATCTCTCTGACCAAGACATGAACTGTCCCTCTCCATCTCTCTGACCAAGACATGAACTGTCCCTCTCCATCTCTCTGACCATCCTTCCTCTGACCAAGACATGAACTGTTCCTCTCCATCTCTCTGACCAAGACATGAACTGTCCCTCTCCATCTCTCTGACCAAGACATGAACTGTCCCTCTACATCTCTCTGACCAAGACATGAACTGTCCCTCTCCATCTCTCTGACCAAGACATGAACTGTCCCTCTCCATCTCTCTGACCAAGACATGAACTGTCCCTCTCCATCTCTCTGACCATCCTTCCTCTGACCAAGACATGAACTGTCCCGCTACATCTCTCTGACCAAGACATGAACTGTCCCTTTGATCAAGACAAAGCAAATGGCGCCGGAGGAGATACTTTCTGTGGCTGTTTATTTACCACCACAGACAGATGCTGGCACTAAGACCGCACTCAGTCAGCTGTATAAGGAAATAAGCAAACAGGAAACCACTCACCCAGAGGCAAAGTTTCTAATGCAGGGAAACTTAAATCAGTTCTATGCTCGCTTCGAGGCAAAGCATGCATAAGCTGTTCCGGACGACTGTGTGATCCCGCTCTCCGTAGCCGACGTGAGTAAGACCTTTAAACAGGTCAACATTCACAAGGCTGTGGGGCCAAAAGGATTACCAGGACGTGTACTCCGAGCATGTGCCGACCAACTGGCAGGTGTCTTCACTGACACTTTCAACATGTCCCTGATTGAGTCTGTAATACCAACATGCTTCAAGCAGACCACCATAGCCCCTGTGCACAAGAACACAAAGGCAACCTGCCTAAATGACTACAGACCCGTAGCACTCACGTCCGTAGCCATGAAGTGCTTTGAAAGGCTAGTAATGGCTCACATCAACACCATTATCCCAGATACCCTAGACCCACTCCAATTTGGATACCGCCCAAACAGATCCACAGATGATGCAATCTCTATTGCACTCCACACTGCCCTTTCCGACCTGGACAAAAGGAACACCTATGTGAGAATGCTATTCATTGACTACAGCTCAGCATTCAACACCATAGTACCCTCAAAGCTCATCACTAAGCTAAGGAACCTGGGACTAAACACCTCCCCCTGCAACTGGATCCTGGACTTCCTGACGGGCCACCTCCAGGTGGTGAGGGTAGGTAGCAACACATCTGCCACGCTGATCCTCAACACTGGAGCTCCCCCAGGGGTGCGTGCTCAGTCCCCTCCTGTACTCCCTGTTCACCCACGACTGCATGGCCAGGCACGACTCCAACACCATCATAAGGTTTGCCCACGACACAACAGTGGTAGGCCTGATCACCAATCCGCTCGGTGGGGTGGCAGGGTAGCCTAGTGGTTAGAGCGTTGGACTAGTACTACTGCCTGGTACGGCAACTGCTCGGTCTCCGACCGCAAGGCACTTCATTGGGTAGTGTGTATGGCCCAGTACATCACTGGGGCAAAGCTGCCTGCCATCTAGGATCTCTACACCAGGCTGTGTCAGAGGAAGCCCTGAAAATTGTCAAAGACCACAGCCACCCCAGTCATAGACTGTTCGCTCTACTACCGCATGGCAAGCGGTACCGGAGTGCCAAGTCTAGGACCAAAAGGCTTCTTTTGGTTTTTACCCACAAACCATAAGACTTTACCCACAAACAGTTTTACCCCGTAAACAGTTTTTACCCACAAACCATAAGACTCCTGAACAGGTAACCAAATGGTTACCTGGAATATTTGCAATGTGCCCCCCCAACCCCTCTTTTACGCTGCTGCTACTCTCTGTTTATCTTATATGCATAGTCACTTGAACGATACCTACATGTACATACTACCTCAATCAGCCTGACTAACAGGTGTCTGTATATAGCTACATGTACATACTACCTCAATCAGCCTGACTAACAGGTGTCTGTATATAGCTACATGTACATACTACCTCAATCAGCCTGACTAACAGGTGTCTGTATAGAGCTACATGTACATACTACCTCAATCAGCCTGACTAACAGGTGTCTGTATGTCGCCTCGCTACTTTTATAGCCTCTCTACTTGTATTCAGCATTTCACTGTAAGGTCTACTACACCTGTTGTATTCAGCATTTCACTGTAAGGTCTACTACACCTGTTGTATTCAGCATTTCACTGTAAGGTCTACTACACCTGTTGTATTCAGCATTTCACTACCTTGTTACTCTTATTTTCAAATGCCTTTTCAAATCAAATCAAATTTTATTTGTCACATACACATGGTTAGCAGATGTTAATGCGAGTGTAGCGAAATGCTTGTGCTTCTAGTTCCGACAATGCAGTAATAACGAACAAGTAATCTAACTAACAATTCCAAAAAAATAAAAAATAAGATAAAATAAAAAATACTGTCTTATACACAGTGTAGGGGGATAAAGAATATGTACATAAGGATATATGAATGAGTGATGGTACAGAGCAGCATAGGCAAGATACAGTAGATGATATCGAGTACAGTATATACATATGAGATGAGTATGTAAACCAAGTGGCATAGTTAAAGTGGCTAGTGATACATGTATTACATAAGGATGCAGTCGATGATATAGAGTACAGTATCTACGTATGCATATGAGATGAATAATGTGGGGTAAGTAACATTATATAAGGTAGCATTGTTTAAAGTGGCTAGTGATATATTTACATCATTTCCCATTAATTCCCATGATTAAAGTGGCTGGAGTAGAGTCAGTGTCATTGACAGTGTGTTGGCAGTAGCCACTCAATGTTAGTGGTGGCTGTTTAACAGTCTGATGGCCTTGAGATAGAAGCTGTTTTTCAGTCTCTCGGTCCCAGCTTTGATGCACCTGTACTGACCTCGCCTTCTGGATGACAGCAGGGTGAACAGGCAGTGGCTCGGGTGGTTGATGTCCTTGATGATCTTTATGGCCTTCCTGTAGCATCGGGTGGTGTAGGTGTCCTGGAGGGCAGGTAGTTTGCCCCCGGTGATGCGTTGTGCAGACCTCACTACCCTCTGGAGAGCCTTGCGGTTGTGGGCGGAGCAGTTGCCGTGCCAGGCGGTGATACAGCCCGCCAGGATGCTCTCGATTGTGCATCTGTAGAAGTTTGTGAGTGCTTTTGGTGACAAGCCGAATTTCTTCAGCCTCCTGAGGTTGAAGAGGCGCTGCTGCGCCTTCCTCACGATGCTGTCTGTGTGAGTGGACCAATTCAGTTTGTCTGTGATGTGTATGCCGAGGAACTTAAAACTTGCTACCCTCTCCACTACTGTTCCATCGATGTGGATGGGGGTGTTCCCTCTGCTGTTTCCTGAAGTCCACAATCATCTCCTTAGTTTTGTTGATGTTGAGTGTGAGGTTATTTTCCTGACACCACACTCCGAGGGCCCTCACCTCCTCCCTGTAGGCCGTCTCGTCGTTGTTGGTAATCAAGCCTACCACTGTTGTGTCGTCCGCAAACTTGATGATTGAGTTGGAGGCGTGCGTGGCCACGCAGTCGTGGGTGAACAGGGAGTACAGGAGAGGGCTCAGAACGCACCCTTGTGGGGCCCCAGTGTTGAGGATCAGCGGGGAGGAGATGTTGTTGCCTACCCTCACCACCTGGGGGCGGCCCGTCAGGAAGTCCAGTACCCAGTTGCACAGGGCGGGGTCGAGACCCAGGGTCTCGAGCTTGATGACGAGCTTGGAGGGTACTATGGTGTTGAATGCCGAGCTGTAGTCGATGAACAGCATTCTCACATAGGTATTCCTCTTGTCCAGATGGGTTAGGGCAGTGTGCTTGAGATTGCATCGTCTGTGGACCTATTTGGGCGGTAAGCAAATTGGAGTGGGTCAAGGGTGTCAGGTAGGGTGGAGGTGATATGGTCCTTGACTAGTCTCTCAAAGCACTTCATGATGACGGATGTGAGTGCTACGGGGCGGTAGTCGTTTAGCTCAGTTACCTTAGCTTTCTTGGGAACAGGAAAAATGGTGGCCCTCTTGAAGCATGTGGGAACAGCAGACTGGTATAGGGATTGGTTGAATATGTCCGTAAACACACCGGCCAGCTGGTCTGCGCATGCTCTGAGGGCGCGGCTGGGGATGCCGTCTGGGCCTGCAGCCTTGCGAGGGTTAACACGTTTAAATGTCTTACTCACTTCGGCTGCAGTGAAGGAGAGACCGCATGTTTTCGTTGCAGGCCGTGTCAGTGGCACTGTATTGTCCTCAAAGCGGGCAAAAAAGTTATTTAGTCTGCCTGGGAGCAAGACATCCTGGTCCGTGACTGGGCTGGGTTTCTTCCTGTAGTCTGTGATTGACTGTAGACCCTGCCACATGCCTCTTGTGTCTGAGCCGTTGAATTGAGATTCTACTTTGTCTCTGTACTGGCGCTTAGCTTGTTTGATAGCCTTGCGGAGGGAATAGCTGCACTGTTTGTATTCAGTCATGTTACCAGACACCTTGCCCTGATTGAAAGCAGTGGTTCGCGCCTTCAGTTCCACACGAATGCTGCCATCAATCCACGGTTTCTGGTTAGGGAATGTTTTAATCGTTGCTATGGGAATGACATCTTCAACGCACGTTCTAATGAACTCGCACACCGAATCAGCGTTTTCTTCAATGTTGTTGTCTGACGCAATACGAAACATCTCCCAGTCCACGTGATGGAAGCAGTCTTGGAGTGTGGAGTCAGCTTGGTCGGACCAGCGTTGGACAGACCTCAGCGTGGGAGCTTCTTGTTTTAGTTTCTGTCTGTAGGCAGGGATCAACAAAATGGAGTCATGGTCAGCTTTTCCGAAAGGGGGGCGGGGCAGGGCCTTATATGCGTCGCGGAAGTTAGAGTAACAATGATCCAGGGTCTTTCCACCCCTGGTTGCGCAATCGATATGCTGATAAAATTTATGGAGTCTTGTTTTCAGATTAGCCTTGTTAAAATCCCCAGCTACAATGAATGCAGCCTCCGGATAAATCGTTTCCAGTTTGCAGAGAGTTAAATAAAGTTTGTTCAGAGCCATCGATGTGTCTGCTTGGGGGGAGATATATACGGCTGTGATTATAATCGAAGAGAATTCTCTTGGTAGATAATGCGGTCTACATTTGATTGTGAGGAATTCTAAATCAGGTGAACAGAAGGATTTGAGTTCCTGTATGTTTCTTTCATCACACCATGTCACGTCGGCCATAAGGCATACGCCCCCGCCCCTCTTCTTACCAGAAAGATGTTTGTTTCTGTCGGCGCGATGCGTGGAGAAACCCGCTGGCTGCACCGCTTCGGATTGCGTCTCTCCAGTTAGCCATGTTTCCGTGAAGCAGAGAACGTTACAGTCTCTGATGTCCCTCTGGAATGCTACCCTTGCTCGGATTTCATCAACCTTGTTGTCAAGAGACTGGACATTGGCAAGAAGAATGCTAGGGAGTGGTGCACGATGTGCCCGTCTCCGGAGTCTGACCAGAAGACCGCTTCGTTTCCCTCTTTTTCTGAGTCGTTTTTTTGGGTCGCTGCATGGGAACCATTCCGTGGCACTGGTTGTAAGGCAGAACACAGGATCCGCATCGCGAAAAACATATTCTTGGTCGTACTGATGGTGAGTTGACGCTGATCTTATATTCAGTAGTTCTTCTCGGCTGTATGTAATGAAACCTAAGATGACCTGGGGTACTAGTGTAAGAAATAACACGTAAAAAAACAAAAAACTGCATAGTTTCCTAGGAACGCGAAGCGAGGCGGCCATCTCTGTCGGCGCCGGAAGTAAAGTGATTTTTACTGTTGTTTTATTTCTTTACTTACACACACACACACACACACACACACACACACACACACACCACTGGTTAGAGCCTGTAAGTAAGCATTTCACTGTAAGGTCTATTACACCTGTTGTTTTTGGCACACGAGACAAATAAACTTCGATTTGATTTGACATCTACTCTCCCCTCTCCACCTTTTGGAGTATGCTTGCACTCAAATACTTGGCCTCTATTGGTTGACCTCGCCAACTAGGCTACTCTATTGGTTGACCTCGCCAACTAGGCTACTCTATTGGTTGACCTCGCCAACTAGGCTACTCTATTGGTTGACCTCGCCAACTAGGCTACTCTATTGGTTGACCTCGCCAACTAGGCTACTCTATTGGTTGACCTCGCCAACTAGGCTACTCTATTGGTTGACCTCGCCAACTAGGCTACTCTATTGGTTGACCTCGCCAACTAGGCTACTCTATTGGTTGACCTCGCCAACTAGGCTACTCGTGATGTATTGCTGGTTTGTTTTCTTTCTTTTGCTGCAGTTTGAGATGATGAAACGTGCTATAGGAATGTAATGAATTACTATTATCAATAAGCTCTGAACAATGCCAAAGGGCAAACACATAAGTAACTTATCTAATTGTTACCATGTACCTAGAACAACATAACACATAAGTAACTTATCTAATTGTTACCAGGTACCTAGAACAACATAACAACACATAAGTAACTTATCTAATTGTTACCAGGTACCTAGAACAACATAACAACACATAAGTAACTTATCTAATTGTTACCATGTACCTAGAACAACATAACAACACATAAGTAACTTATCTAATTGTTACCATGTACCTAGAACAACATAACACATAAGTAACTTATCTAATTGTTACCAGGTACCTAGAACAACATAACAACACATAAGTAACTTATCTAATTGTTACCAGGTACCTAGAACAACATAACAACACATAAGTAACTTATCTAATTGTTACCAGGTACCTAGAACAACATAACAACACATAACTTATCTAATTGTTACCATGTACCTAGAACAACATAACACATAAGTAACTTATCTAATTGTTACCATGTACCTAGAACAACATAACAACACATAACTTATCTAATTGTTACCAGGTACCTAGAACAACATAACACATAAGTAACTTATCTAATTGTTACCAGGTACCTAGAACAACATAACAACACATAAGTTACTTATCTAATTGTTACCATGTACCTAGAACAACATAACAACACATAAGTAACTTATCTAATTGTTACCATGTACCTAGAACAACATAACAACACATAAGTAACTTATCTAATTGTTACCAGGTACCTAGAACAACATAACACATAAGTAACTTATCTAATTGTTACCAGGTACCTAGAACAACATAACAACACATAAGTAACTTATCTAATTGTTACCAGGTACCTAGAACAACATAACACATAAGTAACTTATCTAATTGTTACCATGTACCTAGAACAACATAACGACACATAAGTTACTTATCTAATTGTTACCAGGTACCTAGAACAACATAACAACACATAAGTAACTTATCTAATTGTTACCAGGTACCTAGAACATCATAACAACACATAAGTAACTTATCTAATTGTTACCAGGTACCTAGAACAACATAACAACACATAAGTAACTTATCTAATTGTTACCAGGTACCTAGAACAACATAACAACACATAACTTATCTAATTGTTACCATGTACCTAGAACAACATAACAACACATAAGTAACTTATCTAATTGTTACCAGGTACCTAGAACAACATAACACATAAGTAACTTATCTAATTGTTACCAGGTACCTAGAACAACATAACAACACATAAGTAACTTATCTAATTGTTACCAGGTACCTAGAACAACATAACAACACATAAGTAACTTATCTAATTGTTACCAGGTACCTAGAACATCATAACAACACATAAGTAACTTATCTAATTGTTACCAGGTACCTAGAACAACATAACAACACATAAGTAACTTATCTAATTGTTACCAGGTACCTAGAACAACACATAAGTAACTTACCTAATTGTTACCATGTACCTAGAACAACATAACTACATAACTACATAAGCTACACAAAATATACTTCACATACATACAACTGCTTCTTATTTATGGCCAGTCTTATTTATGGCCAGTCTTAATTATGGCCAGTCTTAATTATGGCCAGTCTTAATTATGGCCAGTCTTAATTATGGCCAGTCTTATTTATGGCCAGTCTTATTTATGGCCAGTCTTAATTATGGCCATAAGGCGTTTCAGCTGCACCAGTAGTTGTTAAAAAAGAGACACACTGAGCTTCCCAGACGCTGCCGCTCTGTCCTGCCGATGTAAATAAAATAAATAAAGATAAATCCTTTCTATTTCCTTGTTCAGCCACGACTCGGAGAAACACAGGACATTACGGTTCTTCAGATCATCGAGCTCTTCCAGTTTATTCTCCTGTGATCTCCCTTTCGCCAATAGAACGGAGGGTAGAGGAGGTTTATCCACTCTCCGATGTCGTCTCGTCAGGCACACGCCGGCCTCTTTAGCACCACCTCCTACGAGGGTCAGGGATTCGGGCCTGGTCAGGGATAATCAATAATGTCCTTCGCATCCAATTCATTGAAGTATAAGTCCTCATCCAAATCGAGTTTAGTGATAGCTGTTCTGATGTCCAGAAGCTCTTTTTTGCTCATAGGAAATGGTAGAAACATAAATATTTTTTTTTTAATTAAGATTAATTAATTAAAAGTTCAAGTTAAAAAAAAAATGTAATTTACAATTGGT
>NC_056441.1:88845037-88850037 GCF_018296145.1 Oncorhynchus tshawytscha
GTGTAGTCAGGGACCTGGAGTCGTTCTATAGGAACATTAATGTGTAGTCAGGGACCTGGAGTCGTTCCATAGGGACATTAATGTGTAGTCAGGGACCTGGAGTCGTTCTATAGGGACTTTATAGTGTAGTCAGGGACCTGGACTTTATAGTTATAGTCAGGGACCTGGAGTTGTTCTATAGAGACATTAATGTGTAGTCAGGGACCTGGAGTCATTCTATAGGGACTTTATAGTGTAGTCAGGGACCTGGAGTCGTTCTATAGTAACATTAATGTGTAGTCAGGGACCTGGAGTCGTTCTATAGGGACATTATGTGTAATCAGGTACCTGGAGTCGTTCTATAGGGACTTTATAGTGTAGTCAGGGACCTGGTAATCAGTTGTTCTATAGGGACTTTATAGTGTAGTCAGGGACCTGGAGTCGTTCTATAGTAACATTAATGTGTAGTCAGGGACCTGGAGTCGTTCTATAGGGACATTAATGTTTAGTCAGGGACCTGGAGTCGTTCCATAGGGACATTAATGTTTAGTCAGGGACCTGGAGTCGTTCTATAGGAACATTAATGTTTAGTCAGGGACCTGGAGTCGTTCCATAGGGACATTAATGTGTAGTCAGGGACCTGGAGTCGTTCTGTAGGGACATTACGTCCAATCACGTACAACGAACGTAGTTTATTTTCTCTCGAATTAGAAAAAGTTTGAACCATACGACTGTGTTAGAAATGAACAGAAACCTTTTATCCGCTTTTAGTGAGAAGCACAGAGTCAAGCAGAGTAGTTTGTGTCTCATGGTTGTCCTTTCATGTGCAGGAGTTTGTGTGTGTCTGTGTTTGCATGTTTGGGCGGGGGGTGCTATTAGCAGGGGGAGGGTTCAGTGGGGTGAAGGGTGAATTTCTCCTAGCGTTAGCGCAATGACATGCTAGCTATTATCATAGACTTTCAGTCGTTGAGCCAACACTATACATTAAACAACGTGTCTCAGCAGTAGTATATAACTTCACATGTCTATAGGTCTGTTATTAGGTCTGTTATTAGGTCTGTTTTTAGGTCTGTCTATAGGTCTGTCTATAGGTCTGTCTATAGGTCTGTCTATAGGTCTGTCTATAGGTCTGTCTATAGGTCTGTCTATAGGTCTGTCTATAGGTCTGTCTATAGGTCTGTCTATAGGTCTGTCTATAGGTCTGTCTATAGGTCTGTCTATAGGTCTGTCTATAGGTCTGTCTATAGGTCTGTTTATAGGTCTGTTTATAGGTCTCCCACTTGGCACAGTAGTCAGTTCAACATCTATTTTTTTATTTACATTTGGTTGAGTTGTCGACTAACTTCAATTCAACGTGAAATCAACAAAGAGTTTCATCATGTCCTTGGATTGAGGTTAAAAGTTGGGTGAAATTCCCCTGGCGTTGATGACTTTTTGCAAAGACAATCAGTTTCTCACGTTGATTCAGCGTCATCACATTGTATATTATAATAATATTTTTTTTGGGGGTGGTGGAATTAACAAGCCTTTACCCAGTGGGCTGTGTTAGTCATTAGTAAGTGTGTTATCAACCGGGACCATAGAGGGTGATTATGAAAGTCCTCCAATATTGTTCACATCTAAAGTATTATTTGAATTGGAAACATTTCCCAGAACACCTTTACAGTTATAGTATTACTGCTATACTATTACTGTTATAGTATTACTGCAATACTATTACTGTTATAGTATTACTGCTATACTATTACTGTTATAGTATTACTGCAATACTATTACTGTTATAGTATTACTGCTATACTATTACTGTTATAGTATTACTGCTATACTATTACTGTTATAGTATTACTGCTATACTATTACTGTTATAGTATTACTGCAATACTATTACTGTTATAGTATTATTACTTACTGTTATAGTATTACTGCTATACTATTACTGTTATAGTATTACTGCTATACTATTACTGTTATAGTATTACTGCTATACTATTACTGTTATAGTATTACTGCTATACTATTACTGTTATAGTATTACTGCTATACTATTACTGTTATAGTATTACTGCTATACTATTACTGTTATAGTATTACTGCTATACTATTACTGTTATAGTAGTACTGCTGTAGTATTACTGCTATACTATTACTGTTATAGTAGTACTGCTGTAGTATTACTGTTATAGTATTACTGCTATACTATTGCTGTTATAGTAGTACTGCTGTAGTATTACTGCAATACTATTACTGTTATAGTAGTACTGCTGTAGTATTACTGTTATAGTAGTACTGCTGTAGTATTACTGTTATAGTAGTACTGCTGTAGTATTACTGCTATATAATTACTGCAATATTATTACTGTTATAGTAGTAGTGCTGTAGTATTACTGCTATATTATTACTTGTATATTATTACTGCTATATTATTACTGTTATAGTAGTACTGCTATTGTATTACTTGTATAGTATTACTAGTATTGTATTGCAGCTATAGTATTACTGATATAGTATTACTACTATGGTGTTACTGGTATAGTATTACTGCTGTAGTATTACTGCTATATAAATACTGCAATAGTATTACTGCTATATTATTACTGTTATAGTATTATTGTTATAGTATTACTACTATATTATTACTGTTATAGTAGTACTGCTGTAGTATTACTGCTATATAAATACTGCAATAGTATTACTACTATGTTGTTACTGGTATAGTATTACTGCTATAGTATTACTGGTATAGTAGTACTAGTATAGTATTGTTGCTACAGTATTACTAGTATAGTATTACTGCTATATTATTACTGGTATAATAGTACTAGTATAGGATTGTTGTTATAGTATTACTAGTGTAGTATTACTGGTATAGTATTACTGGTATAGTAGTACTAGTAAAGTATTGCTGCTGTAGTATCACTAGTATAGTATTACTGCTATAGTAGTACCAGTATAGTAGTGTCGTTATAGTATTACTAGTATAGTATTACTGGTATAGTAGTACTAGTATAGTATTGTTGTTATATTATTACTGGTATAGTATTACTGATACAGTAGTACTAGTATAGTATTGCTGCTGTAGTATTACTAGTATAGTATTACTGGTATAGTAGTACTAGTATAGTATTGCTGCTGTAGTATCACTAGTATAGTATTACTGCTATAGTAGTACCAGTATAGTAGTGTCGTTATAGTATTACTAGTATAGTATTACTGGTATAGTAGTACTAGTATAGTATTGTTGTTATATTATTACTGGTATAGTATTACTGATACAGTAGTACTAGTATAGTATTGCTGCTGTAGTATTACTAGTATAGTATTACTGATACAGGAGTACTAGTATAGTATTGCTGCTATAGTATTACTAGTATAGTATTACTAGTATAGTATTACTGATATACTGTTTCAGACAGAGTCGTGCACTACAGAGGATTTAGGGAATAAGGTTCAGATTTGCCCTCCAGTTCTCTGTTATTTCTCCATTTGTATGTTAGATTAGTTGGCTATCAGTTATCTGTCACAGAGGGTGAATAAAACGAAGATCAATAGTCTATTAATCCATATTATATCATTTTAAATAATTCATGAATCATCTAAAGGACTGAATCATTCAATCTCTCATTGACATCAAGTGCAAGACGTATGATAGAGAGTTGAAGGAAGGGCGCTATCAAGTTTCTCAGACTTTGGCCCCCAGTGAGACTCTTCCTCCTCGTTCAGAACTTTCTCATTAGCATCATCACACACACACACACACACACACACACACACACACACACACACACACACACACACACACACACACACACACACACACACACACACACACACACACACACACACACACACACACACACACACACACACACACACACACACACACACACACACACACACACACACACACACACACACACACACACACACACACACACACACACACACACACACACACACACACACACACACACACACACACACACACACACACACACACACACACACACACACACACACACACACACACACACACACACACACACACACACACACACACACACACACACACACACACACACACACACACACACACACACACACACACACACACACACACACACACAGGCCTGTGTCTGGTGGGGTTGGGGCTCCCCACCTCTCAGCAAAACATGTTTGTGGCCCTCCTCTTGTTGATGAAGCAAAATGGGTCCTTTTTTAAAGTTCAATTCCTGCAATTCGACCCATTTTTCCATGACTTATGCCATGTTAATATGATATCTAGGTGAGAGTGACTAAAAAAATCAAGGTGGGCTACCTGTGCACATGCCCTGCGTGCCCGGTCGGTATTCGACGTAAAAAATATGTTAGCTGACGTGGCTAATTGAGTGACTGTCAGTGATTGACATAATAAGAGACAAACTGCTGATGCACAAACACGTTTTAACATTTCACCTTGTGGGTTCTACTATTCTAACTTTCAGCAGTGAGTCCTAAAATAGTTATATATACATGACCTGTGTTTTTCTGTCCAGGGCCCCCTAGCAGCCTTGGGGCCCTAAACGACTGCTCGTTTCGCTTATACCTGGAGCCGGCCCTGCGCACACACACATGCACACGCGCACACGCACACACACACACACGCACACGCGCATGCGCACACGCCCCCACACACACACACACTCATTAGAATCATCAGAACCTCTCTCTGCTATCGACTGTTCTTTAAAGTCTGGTAGAGCTTCTCCTCCTAAACATCTATCACTTCCCCAGCCAATCAATGCTTGAATAAATATGTGGGACTCATTTGGATTTTTAAACGCTTGCTATGCTGAGCTAAGAAGTATTTTCGTCCCTTGAATAATTGAAAATATGAAATTGGTATTGGCAAACGGTAGACGGGACACCCGTCCGGTGGGTTAGGAACGAAAAGAACGGCTCACACATTTTAACGATTTGGATTTTCCAATTAATTTACTCTCACCTTCCTATTTTCCCCATCTGATAATTTGCATTAAACTCAA
>NC_056441.1:88857537-88905037 GCF_018296145.1 Oncorhynchus tshawytscha
AAAGAAAAGAGTCCCCTCATCCAGCTGATCCTGGGGCTGAGTTCACTAACCTGTTCTACTAACACACTGAAGCCTCAGTCCCCTCATCCAGCTGATCCTGGGGCTGAGTTCAATAACCTGTTCTACTAACACACTGAAGCCTCAGTCCCCTCCAGCTCCAGTTCTGTTCTATCCTGGGGCTGGTCCTGAGTTCACTAACCTGTTCTACTAACACACTGAAGCCTCAGTCCCCTCATCCAGCTGGTCCTGAGTTCACTAACCTGTTCTATTAACACACTGAAGCCTCAGTCCCCTCATCCAGCTGGTCCTGAGTTCACTAACCTGTTCTACTAACACACTGAAGCCTCAGTCCCCTCATCCAGCTGATCCTGGGGCTGAGTTCAATAACCTGTTCTACTAACACACTGAAGCCTCAGTCCCCTCATCCAGCTGGTCCTGAGTTCACTAACCTGTTCTACTAACACACTGAAGCCTCAGTCCCCTCATCCAGCTGGTCCTGAGTTCACTAACCTGTTCTACTAACACACTGAAGCCTCAGGACCAGAACATCCAATCAATCAGAATAAAACAAATTACAACACAATCAAAACAAAACTACATTGCTTATTGGGAAACACAAACAGAAATCAAAATGCAGTGATATCTGGTCCTAAATCAACAGTACACCGTGTCTAACTATTAGACCATGGTTACTGATCAAAACCTTAGAAAAACCTTGACAAAGTACAGGCTCGGTGAGCATAGCCTTGCCATTGAGAAGGGTAGACACAGGAAAACCTGGCTCCCAGTAAAGGAAAGGCTGTGCAACCACTGCACCACAGCAGAACCTGAGACGGAGCTGCATTTCCTGACAAAATGGCAAAAATATAAAACAATTAGAGTGTAATTTCCCCAAATTTGAAACCCTTATTCAAGGTTTCAAATACCTCTCTGATGAGGACAGGCTACCCATCCTGTTGGGGGAGGACGCAGAGACCTGTGGGTAGGCAGCGCACCACATTGCTGCCTGCCATAAGATGAGGGACAGTGTCTGACAGACCAATCAACCTGCACATGTCCTCTACTGCTTATTGTTATTGTTCAATGTCTGGTTATTTTGACCCTTGGTTATTGTTGTTACTGTTGTCCTGTTGACAATTTTGAGATGTACATTGTAACGTCATGCCAATAAAGCCAATTGAATTGAATTGAGAGAGAGATAGAGAGAGAGAGAGAGATAGAAGGGAGAGAGAGCTAGAGAGAGATAAAGAGAAATATGTCTCAGTCTCAGTCCTAGTGTTTTGTTTATATCCCTGGTGGGTGGCTGGCTGGGGTCAGGGCTGGCTGGCTGGGGTAAGGGCTAGCTGGGGTAAGGGCTAGCTGGGGTAAGGCCTGGCTGGCTGGGGTTAGGGCTGGCTGGCTGGGGTTATGACTGGCTGGGGTTAGGGTGTGTTTATATCCCTGGTGGGTTAGGATAATGCATTGCTAGGGTGAGGGTTAAGGATTAGGGTTATGAGGGGTTAGAGGTTAGAGGTTAGGGTTAAGTGTTAGGGCTTGGGATTCAGAGGTTAGGGTTAAGGGTCAGGGTTTAGGATTTAGAGATTAGAGGTTAGGGTTATGGTTAGGGTTAGGGTTATGGTTAGGGTTAGGGTTATGGTTAGGGTTATGGTTAGGGTTAGAGGTTAGGGTCAGGGTTTAGGATATAGAGATTAGAGGTTAGGGTTAGGGTTAGAGGTTAGAGGTTAGGGTCAGGGTTTAGAATATAAATTAGAGGTTAGGGTCAGGGTTTAGGATATAGAGATTAGAGGTTAGGGTTAGGGTTAGGGTTAGGGTTATGGTTAGGGTTAGGGTTAGGGTCAGTGTTTAGGATATAGAGATTCGAGTTTAGGGTTATGGTTAGGGTTAGGGATAGGGTCAGGGTTTAGGATATAGAGATTAGAGGTTAGGGTTATGGTTAGGGTTAGGGTTTAGGGTTAGGGTTAAGATTAAGGTTAGGGTTAGGGTTAGGTTTAGGGTTAGGCTTAGGGTTTAGGGTTATGGAGGCTGCTGCCCTTGACTAGCCTGCTGTCGTATTACTGCCGAATAAAATATTTCTACTTTTCAGGATAGCACGGCTGCTGTAGAGAGGGTGTAGTATCCTGGATTCTATTTCTATGGTGTAACCAGCCTAATGGTGTATTACGACTGCTCATTTCACTGTTATACACTCGGTAATTTCCCTTATTACCCACGTGCATCTTCAACGGTTCTCTTGCCTTTACTTGCTATGCACCATATGTATCGTCAACGGTTCTCTTGCCTTTACTTGCTATGCACCATATGTATCGTCAACGGTTCTCTTGCCGCTACTTGCTGTACATATAAATAACACCCCAGATTCAAATTTCAAATGTGTTATTTTGTAGTGGCTGCAAACCACGTAGACGTTTCTTATAAATGCCTACAGACAGCTGTCAGCAGGGCTTTCCATGGTACCGTTACACCCTCACTCTAGTCTTCTCATAAAAATAGAGATGGGTACCTTTTTATGCGTTGCTCACTAAAGATTCATTAAAATTGACTTACTGAAATCAGTTGCTGTCCCTCAATTGTTCGCGGATGATGTGTCTCCTCCTCGGCAGCTCACAGTAAGGGTCTGTTCTGGGCGCATCTCGTTGTCTTTTGGTCAGACGGGAATTTTCATCACACTTCATAAAATGCGCCACCGGTTTTCCTTGCAAACACCCGTTAGCTAGCTCGTGACCCCAAATTGTTGAAATTCTTACACAGGTACACTCAAAGTCAATCTTTAAATGAATCATTGTTTATTGTCAGAGCGCTGGAGAGGTTCCAACAAATGTAATGCACCATAGTGAATGTCTTTCAGGAACTCTAACGGGACAGTCCCGTTTAGTTCTCTTATATACTGCAGACAAGTCATATTTGCATGATTTAGCTTGTTCATAATTTATTGAGAATTAACATTTGCTTCCTTCATGTGACTGACCAATACCAATACTGACCAATACTGACCAATACTGACCAATACAGACCAATACCAATACTGACCAATACTGACCAATACCTCACGAGGCTTCTTCACTCTAACCCGAGACCTTGAAACTGAGGTATCTTTCATTCTACAAAACAAGGTCTGGCCAAATTGCAGATACTGATAAGTGAGGATTCGTTCAATCAGTCACTTAGAACAACACATGAATAGAACACAGAAAGGAGTTATCAGAACAGCTTTACAATTCCATCACACTAATATAACTGTTATAGATCATGAAATGGCCCATAAGGCTGTAGGCTTGGGCCAAATTGAATAAATCACCAACTAATGGTCAGAGAGAGATGACTGCACTGTCCCTGGTTATGTCCCAAATGGTACACTAATCCCTATATAGTGCACTACTTTTGATTCCTATGGAACCTGGTCTTTAGTGCACTATATAGAGAATATGAGGCCATTTGGGACACATCTTCTGAATTCTGTAGCCTGCTACAGATAGTTATTACCCTGGACTGTTATGGACCTCAGGGATGCAAATGTCTTCTGACCAGACTGTCAGACAGTCTGAATGAAGCTGACACATCTGCAGGTCCCCTGCCAGTCAGCTGTATCAGAGGAGATCATGGAAACGAATGATGTGCCAGGGTGCCGGAGCTGGGGATGGGCTGATCTGCATGACTCTCTCTCTCTCTGTCTCTCCCTCCTCTCTCTCTCTCTCTCTCTCTCTCCCTCCTCTCTCCTTTTCTCCCTCCCTCTCTCTCTCTCTCTCTCTCTCTCTCGCACTCTTTCTCTCTCTCTCTCTCTCCCTTCTCTCTCTCTGTCTCTCTCTCTCCATCTCTCTGTTTCCCCCTTCTCTCTCTCTCTCTCTCTCTCTCTTTCTCTGCCTCTCCCTCCTCTCTCTGTCTCTGTCAAAGAAATTAAATTGAAAGAGCTTTATTGGCATGGGAAACATGTTTACATTGCTTAGGTAAGTGAAGTAAAAATGAACAGCAAACATTAACAGTAAACACTGACAGTGAACACTAACAGTAAACAACAGTAAACACTAACAGTAAACATTAACAATAAACAACAGTAAACATTAACAGTAAACAATAAACAACAGTAAACAACATTAAACATTATATAGGGCTAAACACTGGCTCACTCTGGTCTAAAGTAGTGTATTAACTCAGTAAACAACTCTGGTCAAAAGTTAAACATTTGAAAAAAAAATAAACATTGACAGTAAACATAAACAGTAAACACTAACAATAAACAACAGTAAACATTAACAATAAACAACAGTAACCATTAACAATAAACAACCGTAAACATTAACAGTAAACATTAACAATAAACACTAACAGTAAACACTAACAGTAAACATTAACAATAAACATTAACAGTAAACAACAGTAAACTCTAACAGTGAACATTAATAGTAAACATTAACAGTAAACATTAACAATAAACATAGTATACACTAACAGTAAACATTAACAATAAACAAGAGTAAACAAACAGTAACAGTAAACATTAACAGTAAACACTACAGTAAACATTAACAGTAAACACTGACAGTAAACATTAACAGTAAACAACAGTAAACAGTAAACATAACAGTAAACACAATAAACAACAGTAAACATTAACAGTAAACACAGTAAACTGATAACAATAAACAACAGTAAACATTAACAGTAAACACTAACAGTAAACATTAACAATAAACAGTAAACATTAACAGTAAACAACAGTAACAAACAGTAAACAACAGTAAACATTAACAATAAACACTGACAGTAAACATTAACAATAAACAACAGTAAACATTAACAATAAACACTAACAGTAAACATTAACAATAAACAACAGTAAACATTAACAGTAAACACTAACAGTAAACATTAACAATAAACAACAGTAAACACAATAAACACTAACAGTAAACATTAACAATAAACAACAGTAAACATTAACAGTAAACACTGACAGTAAACATTAACAGTAAACAACAGTAAACATTAACAGTAAACACTAACAGTAAACATTAACAGTAAACATTAACAATAAACAACAGTAAACATTAACAGTAAACACTAACAGTAAACATTAACAATAAACAACAGTAAACATTAACAGTAAACAACAGTAAACATTAACAGTAAACAACAGTAAACACTAACAGTAAACATTAACAGTAAACATTAACAATAAACAACAGTAAACATTAACAGTAAACACTAACAGTAAACATTAACAGTAAACAACAGTAAACATTAACAGTAAACAACAGTAAACATTAACAGTAAACATTAACAGTAAACATTAACAATAAACAACAGTAAACACTAACAGTAAACATTAACAGTAAACACTAACAGTAAACATTAACAATAAACAACAGTAAACATTAACAGTAAACATTAACAGTAAACAACAGTAAATATTAACAGTAAACATTAACAGTAAACATTAACAATAAACAACAGTAAACATTAACAGTAAACATTAGCAATAAACATGCACAATAAACAACAGTAAACACTAACAGTAAACACTAACAGTAAACACTAACAGTAAACATTAACAGTAAACATTCCACTGACAAGAAGTTTCAAGAGAATAGCAACTATTACAATATCCTATTTTACTATTAAGCAACGTACTGTATCGTGACAATGTGCAAATAGTTGAATGTATGAATGACAGGTGGGGGGTTCTTTGTGGGTCTGTGTAATCTGAGAGAAACACGTGTCTCGAATATGGTCATACATTTGGCAGGAGGTTAGGAAGTGCAGCTCAGTTTCCACCTCATTTTGTGGGCAGTGTGCACATAGCCTGTCTTCTCCTGAGAGCCGGGTCTGCCTACGGCGGCCTTTCTCATTATCAAGGCTGTGCTCACTGAGTCAGTACATAGTCAAAGCTTTCCTTAATTTTGGGTCACAGTGGACAGGTATTCTGCCACTGTGTATTCTCTGTTTAGAGCAAGGTAGCATTCTGTTTTTCACTGTTTTTTGGTTGATTATTTCCAATGTGTCAAATATTTCTCAAATAGTGTGTCAAAAAGTGATTCTCTCTCTCTCTCTCTCTCTCTCTCTCTCTCTCTCTTCCTCTGCTATGCCTGAGTGAGTTCTCAGACAAGCTCCCAGACACTCTTCAGCGAACAGGCAGGGTCTGAGGTGGTGATTCCTTCAGAAGTCTGGGTAGAGGTGAGGACACGAGAGAAGAGGAGAGCAGAGGAGTGTTTCCAGGAAAGGAGAGGAGTGGAGAGGAGGTAGGGGTCTCTCCAGCCCTCCTCAGCCTTCCCCATTTCTCCCCTCTAGCACCAGTCGACAACAGCACTTCACCCAACGTTGTGTCCCAAATGGCACACTATTCCCTTTGGGCCTGGTATATAGGGAATAGGGCTCTGGTCTAAAGTAGTGCACTATATAGGGAATAGGGCTCAGGTCTAAAGTAGTGCACTATATAGGGAATAGGGCTCAGGTCTAAAGTAGTGCACTATATAGGGAATAGGGCTCAGGTCTAAAGTAGTGCACTATATAGGGAATAGGGCTCTTGTCTAAAGTAGTGCACTATATAGGCTCATAGGTCTCTGGTCTAAAGTAGTGTACTATATAGGGAATAGGGCTCAGGTCTAAAGTAGTGCACTATATAGGGAATAGGGCTCTGGTCAAAAGTAGTGCACTATTTAGGGAATAGGGCTCTGGTCTAAAGTAGTGCACTAAATAGGGAATAGGGCTCTTGTCTAAAGTAGTGCCCTATATAGGGAATAGGGCTCTGGTCTAAAGTAGTGCACTATATAGGGAACAGGGTGCCATTTGGGATGCGGGCCACCACTCATTATCTCCTCTGAACAGTGGTTGAGACTCTGGATAACAATAATTGCCCATATTTATATGACCATATGGAAGGGAAGACGGGGAACAATTATAAGATAAATAATAATATAATTTATAAAGCCTCATCTGCTCTAAAGAACCTCTGCCCTCCTCCTCCTCTCCCCCACTCTCCCCTTTCCTTCGTCCCTCCCCTGTCCTCCGCCACCCTCTGCCCTCTTTCCTCCTCTCCCCCTCTCTCCTCTTCCCTCCCCTCTCCTCCCTCACCCTCCTTTCCCCCTTCCTCCCCCCTCTCTCTCTCTCTCTCTCTCTCTCTCTCCCCCCTCTCCTCCCCCTCAGCCCTCTTCCTCCCCCTCTCTCTCCCCCTCCCTCCCTCCCTCCCCTCTCCTCCCTCACCCTCTGCATTCTTCCTCCCTCTCTCTCCCTCCCTCCCTCCCTCCCTCCCTCCCTCCCTCCCTCCCTCCCTCCCTCCCTCCCTCCCTCCCTCCCTCCCTCCCTCCCTCCCCCCCTCTCCTCCCCCACCCTCTTCCCTCTTCCTGCCTCTCTCTCCCCCTTCCCTCCCCTCTCCTCCCCCTCTGCCCTCTTCCTCCCCCTCTGTCTCTCCCTCCTTCCCTCCCCTCTCCTCCCCCACCCTCTGCCTTCTTCCTCCATCTCTCTCTCCCCTTCTCTCCCCTCTCCTCCCCCTCTGCCCTCTTCCTCCCCCTCTCTCTCCCCCTTCCCTCCCCTCTCCTCCCCCACCCTCTGCCCTCTTCCTGCCTCTCTCTCTCTCTCTCTCCTCTCCCTGTCTCATCCTGTCAGGACTGAAATACTTTATTGACAATAGCTACAGTAAACAGATATGGTATGTACAGTATTTATTGTTTTTTTGGTTTGTGTTAAAAAAAACACTAATTCATCTACTTGTTTATTGTAAAATTCAATATAGTCATGCTCCTTTAAATCTGTACCTGTTTTAGATGTATATCAATTTAAAGTGATAATTGAACAATATTCTTATCAGTACAATCAAGCAGAGGGTGCATCCCAAATAGTACCTTACTCCCTATTTAGTTCACTCCTTTTAACCAAGGCCCACTACAAGTAGGGCACAATATAAGAAATAGGATGCTATTTAGGATGTGTTGTTCTCAAAAGAAACAGAACAGAAAAGTCCCGCATGCTGTTGCTCGATGGATGTAATCCACTGGTGTTACAAATAACCATCTTGTCTTATTGGCTTTTTGACAGCACAACAAAACATATGACATGTCTGTAATGTTGTGAAAATAAAATATGTTATTTATCCAGTTTAGTCCATCATCAGAAAATCAACATTTTCCACATACACTATATATACAAGAGTATGAAGACAGCACTTCAAATTAGTGGATTCTGCTATTTCAGCCACAACTGTTGCTGAAAGGTGAATAAAAATCGAGCACACCGCCATGCAATCTCCATAGACAAACATTGGCAGTAGAATGGCCTTACTTGAAGAGGTCAGTGACTTTCAACGTGGCACCGTCATAGGATGCCACCTTTCCAACAAGTGGAGGCTGTTATAGCAGCAATGTTCTAGGGGAAAGCCTTCCCAGAAGAGTGGAGGCTGTTATAGCAGCAATGTTCTAACATCTAGTGGAAAGCCTTCCCAGAAGAGTGGAGGCTGTTATAGCAGCAATGTTCCAACATCTAGTGGAAAGCCTTCCCAGAAGAGTGGAGGCTGTTATAGCAGCAATGTTCCAACATCTAGTGGAAAGCCTTCCCAGAAGAGTGGAGGCTGTTATAGCAGCAATGTTCCAACATCTAGTGGAATGCCCCCAGATTTTGGAGGCTGTTATAGCAGCAATGTTCCAACATCTGAACTGGAAAGCCTTCCCAGAAGAGTGGAGGCTGTTGTAGCACTGGTATGTTCTAGAGATAATGAAAGCCTTCCCAGAAGAGTGGAGGCTGTTATACAGTAGGGGGACCAACTCCATTTTAATGCCCATGATTTTGGACCACAGGAGATGTTGGTAGCTGGGTCACATACAGGCATGAACTGGTATGATATACACATGGAGTGTGTGGACACTGGTATGGTTCTAGGGATAGGAATATGATTGTCATGAACACGAGGAGACAGGGGCTGGGTCCAGGGGGCAGGCAGGTGGTCATACCACAGGAGGAGGCAGGTAGCTGGGTCCAGGGGCAGGCAGAAGGTCATACACAGGAGGAGGCAGGTAGCTGGGTCCAGGGGCAGGCAGAAGGTCATACACAGGAGGAGGCAGGTAGCTGGGTCCAGGGGCAGGCAGAGGTCATACACAGGAGGAGGCAGGTAGCTGGGTCCAGGGGCAGGCAGAAGGTCATACACAGGAGGAGGCAGGTAGCTGGGTCCAGGGGCAGGCAGAAGGTCATACACAGGGGGTCCAAAATGCAACAGCACAGGCAGGGAAAAGGATAGTAACATCGTCCAGGAGATCAGGCAAGAGGTTGATAACAGGAAATCCAAAAGGCTAAAGTACAGGCAGGGAATAGGCAAAAGGCGTCGTTAGTGAGGCAGTCAAAACTTTCAAACACAGGAAGAGTAAATCACGGGACAAACAGAGAAGAGAAGTGTGTCACAAAACAAACAATACCTCACAGTGATGGGGTGCAAAGAACTGAACTAAACAGTGTGTGATAATGACATACAGGTGTGTGAACAGGTGATCAGAAAATCGGGTGATTGAGATCTGGAGCGTGAGCTGCTTGTTCATGGGATCGAGGTGTTTGAGGTTGTTAGTTGGAAGCAGATGTTACAACAATGTTTAAAATGTGATGAAGCCTTTAAACATGAACTATTCTATCTCCCAGCAGGGCTATATACCCCAGCTCCTCTGGCCTTATTTCAGAAATATATTCCCTATCCACCTCATTTTTAACTTTGCTATGGGCACAGCCAAACAATGGAAGTGATGGATCCTACTTCCTCTTTACTTCCCTACTGCAGCACACTGGTGGATCTGACTTCCTCTTTACTTCCCTACTGCAGCACACTGGTGGATCTGACTTCCTCTTTACCTCCCTACTGCAGCACACTGGTGGATCTGACTTCCTCTTTACTTCCCTACTGTAGCACACTGGTGGATCTGACTTCCTCTTTACTTCCCTACTGCAGCACACTGGTGGATCTGACTTCCTCTTTACCTCCCTACTGCAGCACACTGGTGGATCTGACTTCCTCTTTACCTCCCTACTACAGCACACTGGTGGATCTGACTTCCTCTTTACCTCCCTACTACAGCACACTGGTGGATCTGACTTCCTCTTTACCTCCCTACTACAGCACACTGGTGGATCTGACTTCCTCTTTACCTCCCTACTACAGCACACTGGTGGATCTGACTTCCTCTTTACCTCCCTACTACAGCACACTGGTGGATCTGACTTCCTCTTTACTTCCCTACTGCAGCACACTGGTGGATCTGACTTCCTCTTTACCTCCCTACTGCAGCACACTGGTGGATCTGACTTCCTCTTTACCTCCCTACTGCAGCACACTGGTGGATCTGACTTCCTCTTTACCTCCCTACTGCAGCACACTGGTGGATCTGACTTCCTCTTTACTTCCCTACTGCAGCACACTGGTGGATCTGACTTCCTCTTTACCTCCCTACTGCAGCACACTGGTGGATCTGACTTCCTCTTTACCTCCCTACTGCAGCACACTGGTGGATCTGACTTCCTCTTTACTTCCCTACTGCAGCACACTGGTGGATCTGACTTCCTCTTTACCTCCCTACTGCAGCACACTGGTGGATCTGACTTCCTCTTTACCTCCCTACTGCAGCACACTGGTGGATCTGACTTCCTCTTTACCTCCCTACTGCAGCACACTGGTGGCATACTTGCAGTAGTCAATTATTCGAAGCAGTCAATTTATAGAGCATAAAAGCAAACAAGTATATGAATGAATGAATGAAATATTATTTTCGTGTCAAACCGCCAACAGCTATAATGATAAACTATGGGAACTGTTTGAAAATAAGGTGGATACAGTGCAATGATTTTCACCAGCGCTCTACGGGCTCTGGTTAAAAGTAGTGCCCTACATAGGGAAAAGGGCTCTGGTTAAAAGTAGTGCCCTACATAGGGAAAAGGGCTCTGGTTAAAAGTAGTGCCCTACATAGGGAAAAGGGCTCTGGTTAAAAGTAGTGCCCTACATAGGGAAAAGGGCTCTGGGAAAAAGGGCTCTGGTTAAAAGTAGTGCCCTACATAGGGAAAAGGGCTCTGGTTAAAAGTAGTGCCCTACATAGGGAAAAGGTGGCTCTGGTTAAAAGTAGTGCCCTACATAGGGAAAAGGGCTCTGGTTAAAAGTAGTGCCCTACATAGGGAAAAGGGCTCTGGTTAAAAGTAGTGCCCTACATAGGGAAAAGGGCTCTGGTTAAAAGTAGTGCCCTACATAGGGAAAGGGGCTCTGGTTAAAAGTAGTGCCCTACATAGGGAAAAGGGTTCTGGTCTAAAGTAGTGCCCTACATAGGGAAAAGGGCTCTGGTCTAAAGTAGTGCACTATATAGGGAATAGGGTGTCATTCAGGATGCCTGCTTCTAGTCATCAGTCAGACAGAACCATGGAGGTGAATCTCCCTCAGTCAGACTATCAGAACCATGGAGTTGAATCTCCCTCAGACTATCAGAACCATGGAGTTTAATCTCCCTCAGTCAGACTAACAGAACCATGGAGGTGAATCTCCCTCAGTCAGACAGAACCATGGAGGTGAATCTCCCTCAGTCAGACAGAACCATGGAGGTGAATCTCCCTCAGTCAGACTAACAGAACCATGGAGGTGAATCTCCCTCAGTCAGACTAACAGAACCATGGAGGTGAATCTCCTTCAGTCAGACAGAACCATGGAGGTGAATCTCCCTCAGTCAGACTAACAGAACCATGGAGGTGAATCTCCCTCAGACTAACAGAACCATGGAGGTGAATCTCCCTCAGTCAGACAGAACCATGGAGGTGAATCTCCCAGTCAGACTAACAGAACCATGGAGGTGAATCTCCCTCAGACTAACAGAACCATGGAGGTGAATCTCTCTCAGTCAGACAGAACCATGGAGGTGAATCTCCCTCAGTCAGACTAACAGAACCATGGAGGTGAATCTCTCTCAGTCAGACAGAACCATGGAGGTGAATCTCCCTCAGACTAACAGAACCATGGAGGTGAATCTCCCTCAGTCAGACTAACAGAACCATGGAGGTGAATCTCCCAGACAGAACCATGGAGGTGAATCAGACTAACAGAACCATGGAGGTGAATCTCCCTCAGACTAACAGAACCATGGAGGTGAATCTCCCTCAGACTAGAACCATGGAGGTGAATCTCCCTCAGACTCAGAACCATGGAGGTGAATCTCCTCAGACTAACAGAACCATGGAGGTGACAGAACCATGGAGGTGAATCAGAACCATGGAGGTGAATCTCCCTCAGTCAGACTAACAGAACCATGGAGGTGAATCTCTCTCAGTCAGACAGAACCATGGAGGTGACAGACAGAACCCAGAGTGTGATACCACTTTTAAAATGAGAACATGCTCAACACAATTCGCAATATTAGAGTCTTCCTGGTTTGAAAGTGCTAATTTCATGGTGTGACCCACTTTCAATGGTTACCATCCATGGCAGCATGCAGGCAGGCAGTAGGCAGGCAGTAGGCAGGCAGTAGGCAGGCAGGCAGTAGGCAGGCAGCAGGCAGGCAGCAGGCAGGCAGCAGGCAGGCAGCAGGCAGGCAGTAGGCAGGCAGGCAGGCAGGCAGCAGGCAGGCAGCAGGCAGCAGGCAGCAGGCAGGCAGCAGGCAGGCAGCAAGCAGGCAGCAGGCAGCAGGCAGCAGGCAGTAGGCAGGCAGCAGGCAGGCAGGCAGGCAGCAGGCAGGCAGGCAGGCAGCAGGCAGCAGGCAGCAGGCAGCAGGCAGGCAGGCAGTGCAGGCAGCATGCAGGCAGGCAGTAGGCAGGCAGCAGGCAGGCAGCAGGCAGGCAGCATGCAGGCAGTAGGCAGGCAGGCAGCATGCAGGCAGGCAGTAGGCAGGCAGTAGGCAGGCAGCATGTAGGCAGGCAGTAGGCAGGCAGCAGGCAGGCTGTAGGCAGGCAGCAGGCAGGCAGTAGGAAGGCAGAAGGCAGGCAGCAGGCAGGCAGCAGGCAGCAGGCAGGCAGCATGCAGGCAGGCAGTAGGCAGGCAGGCAGTAGGCAGGCAGCAGGCAGGCAGGCAGTAGGCAGGCAGTAGGCAGGCAGCAAGCAGGCAGCAGGGACAAAACAGGCAGCAGTTAGACATGCAGCAGGGAGACAGGCAGCAGGCAGACAGGCAGCAGTTAGACATGCAGCAGGGAGACAGGCAGGAAGGAGACAGGCAGCAGGGAAACAGACAGCAGGGAGCAGGGAGACAGCAGGCAGACAGCTCCCTCCCTGCTCCAGTGTTAGAAGACTGGCTGCAGACAGCTCCCTCCCTGCTCCAGTGTTAGAAGACTGGCTGCAGACAGCTCCCTCCCTGCTCCTGCTGTGTGTGTGTCAGTCTGCAGGGCTGAGCAGGCAGCATTTGGTGTAGACCCACACTGAGGATATATGTCCTGCCTCCATTATTATTACAGAGGAGACCCTTTCTGCATGTCTCCTCTCCTCTCCTCTCCTCTCCTCTCCTCCTCCCTCTCTCTCCTCCTCTCCTCTCCTCTCCTCTCCTCTCCTCTCTCCTCCTCTCCTCTCCTCTCCTCTCCTCTCTCCTCCTCTCACCTCCCGAATCTCCATGAGCTGTAGATAATGGGTTCTCTCTGCCTGTTTTATAACAAGCAAAAATGTTCTGATAAAATGGAGAAACAGTTTTGTGTTGGACACGTGATGGAGTTGTCATTATCTTCCTCTGGGCTGATCCTCTGTGTGCTGCAAATAATGGTCTCTGCCTGGAGTGTGTGTGTGTGTGTGTGTGTGTGTGTGTGTGTGTGTGTGTGTGTGTGTGTGTGTGTGTGTGTGTGTGTGTGTGTGTGTGTGTGTGTGTGTGTGTGTGTGCGTGCGTGCTTGCGTGTGTGTGTGTGTTTTACATCATAATTGCGGTAATATGATGCATTGAGCCCAGTTCTTCCACTAACATGTATGACAATGTATGATATTTCAAACATGTAGGTTACTGTTGATTCATTGCATAACTGTTGCTTATCAGACCCGATGCAGTAGCCGTAGTCAGGTACTTATGAATGAATTATTGTTATTGGGGGGTTGATCACAGAATATTAGATTACCATTATCATCAGAACAAAATCTTATTTACAATGATGGCCACTCACACCAAGCCCCTCCCCTCTGCCTCTCACACCAAGCCCCTCCCCTCTGCCTCTCACACCAAGCCCCTCCCCTCTGCCACTCACACCAAGCCCCTCCCTCCTGTCACTCACACCAAGCCCCTCCCCTCTGCCTCTCACACCAAGCCCCTCCCCTCTGCCTCTCACACCAAGCCCCTCCCCTCTGCCACTCACACCAAGCCCCTCCCCTCTGCCACTCACACCAAGCCCCTCCCCTCTGCCACTCACACCAAGCCCCTCCCCTCTGCTCTGCCACTCACACCAAGCCCCTCCCCTTTGCCATTCACACCAAGCCCCTCCCCTACTACTCACACCAAGCCCCCCTTCCACTCACACCAAGCCCCTCCCCCTGCCACTCACACCAAGTCCATCCACCTGCCACTCACACCAAGTCCCTCCCTCTGCCACTCACACCAAGCCCCTCCCGCCTGCCACTCACACCAAGGCCCTCCCCTCTGCTCTGCCACTCACACCAAGCCCCTCCCCTTAGCCATGTAGCTAACATAGCATCCCTCTCTGTTGGATAGCCATAGCCAGCTAGCTAACATAGCATCCCTCTCTGTTGTATAGTCATAGTCAGCTAGCTAACATCCCCCTCTGTTGGATAGCCATAGCCATGTAGCTAACATAGCATCACTCTCTGTTGGATAGCCATAGCCAGCTAGCTAACATAGCATCCCTCTCTGTTGTATAGTCATAGTCAGCTAGCTAACATAGCATCCCTCTCTGTTGGATAGCCATAGCCATGTAGCTAACATAGCATCCCTCTCTGTTGGATAGCCATAGCCATGTAGCTAACATAGCATCTCTCTCTGTTGGATAGCCATAGCCATGTAGCTAACATAGCATCCCTCTCTGTTGGATAGCCATAGCCAGCTAGCTAACATAGCATCCTCTCTGTTGTATAGTCATAGTCATGCTAGCTAACATAGCATCCCTCTCTGTTGGATAGCCATAGCCATGTAGCTAACATAGCATCACTCTCTGTTGGATAGCCATAGCCATGTAGCTAACATAGCATCACTCTCTGTTGGATAGCCATAGCCATGTAGCTAACATAGCATCCCTCTCTGTTGGATAGCCATAGCCATGTAGCTAACATAGCATCCCTCTCTGTTGGATAGCCATAGCCATGTAGCTAACATAGCATCCCTCTCTGTTGGATAGCCATAGCCATGTAGCTAACATAGCATCCCTCTCTGTTGGATAGCCATAGCCATGTAGCTAACATAGCATCCTTCTCTGTTGGATAGCCATAGCCATGTAGCTAACATAGCATCCCTCTATGTTGGATAGCCATAGCCATGTAGCTAACATAGCATCCCTCTCTGTTGGATAGCCATAGCCATGTAGCTAACATAGCATCCCTCTCTGTTGGATAGCCATAGCCAGCTAGCTAACATAGCATCCCTCTCCTTTTGAGCCAGTTGTTTTGAGTAGACTAAACTAGCTAGCTGAATTTTCTAGCAAAGTAAGTGAAAGTGAAAAAAGAATACAACAAAATATAATTCTCTCTCTCTCGCTTGTCCTTCATTTTTGAAGATTTTTTTTTTCATAACTGACTTTCTCTCTTTGGGTTAACTACTCACCACATTTTATTTTCTGATTCTTTGATTGGGTAGACAACATGAGGGTTCATGCTGCAAAAGCTCTGATAGGTTGGAGGACGTCCTCCAGATGTTGTCATAATTACTGTGTAAATCTATAGAAGGGGGTGAGATCCATGAGCCTCCTAGGTTTTGTATTGAAGTCAGTGTACCCAGAGGAGGATGGAAGCTAGCTGTCCTCTGGCTACACCATGGTGCTACCCTAGAGGGTGCTGATGAAGCTACTGTAGACCTTATTTGCAAACAATGTGTATTAATCAATTATTTGATGACACGTGAATATATTTAGTACAGTTTTATCTAAAAAAATATAACTTCTCTAATGTTTCACACATTTTTTTTGTGTGTATCTTTCCTCTTCTTGAGGAGCCTCCACTGCTTGAAAAGCAGTAAATTCTCAAAGTATAATTTTGCTTGTTGGCAATGTATGCTGTTGAAATGCGGTGCCAAACATTGGGATACTGGACACAAGCAGGGACCATGAGTGCAATCTAGATGAGATAGGCGATGTATCAGCAGTGGGCACAGAAAATGACATGTTTGACTGTTTCAGTCGGAGAGGACTTCACTTTATCCACGTGAACGCACGGAGCCCGCTGCCCGAAACTAGAGGAATTAAAAATTCCTCGCTTCTAACACACGGACTGCAGTAGTTGCTGTGACTGAGACATGGCTCAATGGGTCAATTGAGAATGATGAGGTTGAGCTACTGGCTTATAACGTTTATAGAATTGGCCCGAAACCAAAACGGTGGTGATGTGTTTTTTTTATATTAGGAATGATGTGCATTTTAACCCTCGTTCAGATCTGAAAATGGTCTTGAGGTCACATGGGTAGAAACACCGCTTCCTGAATGTCGTCCTTGGTGGTGTCGGCTATCGGCCTCCTAGGCAGAATCATTTCTATAATTTACTTGAATTGAATTGCTCACAATGAATTTGGCTAATAGGGAATGTATTCTGCTTGGCGATTTCAATACAAATGTGCAGTTATCACCCCAGAGAAGTACACTAGTAAATGCCCTGTCCAACTTTAATCAGTTATTTGGACTAAAACAAAGGATTGTTTAGCCAACCAAGGGTGTGTATTGACAGTAAATCAATTTTGGATTAGATTATTGTATCAGACCAAGAGAACGTCTGTCAGTTAGGTTTTAGTGATCATATGGTAACCCACTGTACCCGTAAGAAATAAAACATGCTACGTGAGCCACGTAATAACTATGTGAAGATACGGTTTATAAAACAATCCTAAAGGAACGCTTCGTAGAAGTACTTGGTATTGTGGATTGGTCTCTTGCACTAAACTGTGATGATGTTGATTAAGCTTTCATTATTTTTAAAGACCTGTTTCTGTCTGCACTTGATTCTCAACTCCCATGAAACAAATTCCAATCAAACAGCGGTCAGGGAAATGAATCACTTCTGAGATCTTAGACCTCATAAGGAAAAGGGAATAGCTACCTGGCCAGATTCAGAAGGACAAATCTACAACAAGATTATGATGGTTATATTAACTGTAGAAATCAGGAAAGATACTAAATGGATAAGGCCAAATCCCAACATTACATAGATGCTGTTAATGACTACTTACATCAGCCTCGAAAACTGTGGAACATTTTAATTAAAGGACAATGGCTCAAAAACTCCCCATAAGTTAAAGTCCTGTAGTATTGACCTGGATAATAAATAATAAAGTCCTGTAGTATTGACCTGGATATTAAAGTCCTGTAGTATTGACCTGGATATTAAAGTCCTGTAGTATTGACCTGGATATTAAAGTCCTGTAGTATTGACCTGGATGTTAAAGTCCTGTAGTATTGACCTGGATGTTAAAGTCCTGTAGTATTGACCTGGATGTTAAAGTCCTGTAGTATTGACCTGGATAATAAATAATAAAGTCCTGTAGTATTGACCTGGATATTAAAGTCCTGTAGTATTGACCTGGATGTTAAAGTCCTGTAGTATTGACCTGGATATTAATGTCCTGTAGTATTGACCTGGATGTTAAAGTCCTGTAGTATTGACCTGGATAATAAATAATAAAGTCCTGTAGTATTGACCTGGATGTTAAAGTCCTGTAGTATTGACCTGGATATTAAAGTCCTGTAGTATTGACCTGGATATTAAAGTCCTGTAGTAGTGACCTGGATATTAAAGTCCTGTAGTATTGACCTGGATGTTAAAGTCCTGTAGTATTGACCTGGATATTAAAGTCCTGTAGTATTGACCTGGATAATAAAGTCCTGTAGTATTGACCTGGATAATAAATAATAAAGTCCTGTAGTATTGACCTGGATATTAAAGTCCTGTAGTATTGACCTGGATAATAAATAATAAAGTCCTGTAGTATTGACCTGGATATTAAAGTCCTGTAGTATTGACCTGGATGTTAAAGTCCTGTAGTATTGACCTGGAAGTTAAAGTCCTGTAGTATTGACCTGGATATTAAAGTCCTGTAGTATTGACCTGGATATTAAAGTCCTGTAGTATTGACCTGGATATTAAAGTCCTGTAGTATTGACCTGGATATTAAAGTCCTGTAGTATTGACCTGGATATTAAAGTCCTGTAGTATTGACCTGGATGTTAAAGTCCAGTAGTATTGACCTGGATGTTAAAGTCCTGTAGTATTGACCTGGATAATAAATAATAATGTCCTGTAGTATTGACCTGGATAATAAAGTCCTGTAGTATTGACCTGGATAATAAATAATAAAGTCCTGTAGTATTGACCTGGATAATAAAGTCCTGTAGTATTGACCTGGATAATAAAGTCCTGTAGTATTGACCTGGATATTAAAGTCCTGTAGTATTGACCTGGATAATAAAGTCCTGTAGTATTGACCTGGATATTAAAGTCCTGTAGTATTGACCTGGATAATAAAGTCCTAAAGTCCTGTATTGACCTGGATATTAAAGTCCTGTAGTATTGACCTGGATATTAAAGTCCTGTAGTATTGACCTGGATATTAAAGTCCTGTAGTATTGACCTGGATAATAAATAAAAAGTCCTGTAGTATTGACCTGGATATTAAAGTCCTGTAGTATTGACCTGGATATTAAAGTCCTGTAGTATTGACCTGGATATTAAAGTCCTGTAGTATTGACCTGGATATTAAAGTCCTGTAGTATTGACCTGGATATTAAAGTCCTGTAGTATTGACCTGGATATTAAAGTCCTGTAGTAGTGACCTGGATATTGATGATATCTTATCCCAAGACCAGGAAAAGGTTACACATTATTTTAACACATTTTTTTACCACTATAGCCTCATCTCTGGTTAAGAAGTTACCCACCTTCTCTGGACACTATAGCCAGTCTTTCATTAACAACTTTTACCATAGCAAAGGTATTACAAATTATTTGTTTGAGTTGTGCATGGCAACAGAGGACTACTATGCTTAATGTGCACAAACAAAGCAACTGGACTGGATAACCTTACTGCAAGATTCGTAAAGGATAGTGCTTGTGTCACTGCTAAAATGATAACGCATATTGTAAACTTTTCTATTTGTACATTTCCCAAGGATCTCAAAACAGCCATGGGTGGTTCCACTCTCCACAAGAAGAGCAGTAAAACAACTCGATCCTCAGCACCACATCCAAAGTTGTTGAGAGAATCTTTTTTTATCAACTTGATGGATACCTTCTCGAGAACAAACTTCTTTCAGAACTCCAATCTGGCTTTAGAACAGCTAATTCTACTGAGAATTACCTTATCCACCTTTTTGACCACGCCAAGCATTAAAGTGAGAAGGGGGAACTATACAGGTATGATCATGTTAGATTTGAAGAAAACTTTTGACATTGTGGACCATGATATTCTCCTGATGAAACTGAAATGCATGTGTCTAAATGATGTAGCACGTAATTGGTCTAGGTCTTATTTGACCAACAGAGCAAAAGTATATAATGTTGGTGATGTTCTGTCAGAGGCTAAAGAAATATCCTGTGGAGTACTGCAGGGATCCATTTTAGGGTCTCTCTTATTTCTTATATACACTACCGTTCAAAAGTTTGGCTTCACTTAGAAATGTCCTTGTTTTTGAAAGAAAAACACATTTTTTTGCACGTTAAAATAACATCAAATTGATCAGAAATACAGTGTAGACATTGTTAATGTTGTAAATAACTATTGTAGCGGGAAACGGCTGATTTTTTATGGAATATCTACATAGGCGTACAGAGGCCCATTATCAGCAGCCGTCACTCCTGTGTTCCAACAGGTTGTGTTAGCTATTCCAAGTTTATAATTTTAAAAGGCTAATTGATCATTAGAAAACCCTTTTGAAATTATGTTAGCACAGATTAAAAATGTTGTTCTGATTAAAGAAGCAATAAAACTGGCCTTCTTTAGACTAGTTGAGTATCTGGAGCATCAGCATTTCTGGGTTTAATTACAGGCTAAAAAATGACCAGAAACAAATAACTTTATTCTGAAACTCGTCAGTCTATTCTTGTTCTGAGAAATGAAGGCTATTCCATGTGAGAAATTGCCAAGAAACTGAAGATCTCGTACAATGCTGTGTACTAACTCCCTTCACAGAACAGTGCAAACTGCCTCTAACCAGAATATAAAGAGGAGTGGGAGGCCCCGGTGCACAACTGAGCAAGAGGACAAGTACATTAGAGTGTCTAGTTTGAGAAACAGATGCCTCACAAGTCACAACTGGCAGCTTTATTAAATAGTACCTGCAAAACACCAGTCTCAACGTCAACAGTGAAGAGGTGACTCCAGGATGCTGTCCTTCTAGGCAGAGTTCCTCTGTCCAGTCTCAACGTCAACAATGAAGAGGTGACTTCCTCTGGTCTCAACGTCATGCTGGCCCTTCTAGGCAGAGTTCCTCTGTCCAGTCTCAACGTCAACAGTGAAGAGGTGACTGCAGGATGCTGGCCTTCTAGGCAGAGTTCCTCTGTCCAGTCTCAACGTCAGTCTCACAGTGAAGAGGTGACTCCAGGATGCTGACCTTCTAGGCAGAGTTCCTCTGTCCAGTCTCAACGTCAACAGTGAAGAGGTGACTGCAGGATGCTGGCCTTCTAGGTTCCTCTGTCCAGTCTCAGTCAACAGTGAAGAGGAGACTCCGGGATCTGTCCTTCTAGTCTAGGCAGAGTTCCTCTGTCCAGTCTCAACGTCAACAGTGAAGAGGCGACTCAGGGATGCTGGCCTTCTAGGCAGAGTTCCTCTGTCCAGTCTCAACGTCAACAGTGAAGAGGTGACTCCAGGATGCTGTCCTTCTAGGCAGAGTTCCTCTGTCTCTGTCCAGTCTCAGGCAGAGTTCCTCTGTCAGTCTCAACAGTGAAGAGGTGACTGCAGGATGCTGGCCTTCTAGGCAGAGTTCCTCTGTCCAGTCTCAACGTCAACAGTGAAGAGGTGACTGCAGGATGCTGGCCTTCTAGGCAGAGTTCCTCTGTCCAGTCTCAACGTCAACAGTGAAGAGGCGACTCAGGGATGCTGGCCTTCTAGGCAGAGTTCCTCTGTCCAGTCTCAACGTCAACAGTGAAGAGGTGACTCCAGGATGCTGTCCTTCTAGGCAGAGTTCCTCTGTCCAGTCTCAACGTCAACAGTGAAGGGGCGACTCTGGGATGCTGGCCTTCTAGGCAGAGTTCCTCTGTCCAGTCTCAACGTCAACAGTGAAGAGGTGACTCCAGGATGCTGGCCTTCTACTTTTTAACGGTTGTGGTCGTTAATGATATACCAGATACATTAAAGTGTAAACTCTTTCTTTATGCTGATGACTCAGCCATACTGGTATAAGGGAAGGATACAGTTTACATACAGGAGATCCTGAGTGAGGAATTGCATTTTGTTAGAGATTGGTTGACTGACAAGCAATTGTTGCTTCGTTTGGGCAAAACTGAATTGATTTTGTTTGGAACAAAACGTAGTTTGCTTAGGGCTGATAAGATAAAGGTAAACTGTGCAGGCAAGGAAATTGAATCTCAAACAAGTGTAACTAATCTTGCTGTGTCCCTAGATCAATCCCTTTCTGGAGACCCGATTGCTGCTAAAATACTTTCTAAAATGGCAAACAAATTGAATTTTTATATTTTTTATATCATAACACTAAATATTTTAACACCAAAGTTAAAGAAACTGCTTGTCTCAAGCTTGATTCAGTGTCATTTTGATTATATTATATTATTATTATATTACTCTGCTTGGTATAGTGGGCTATCAAAAAAGCTGAAAAAGAGACTGCAGGTCACGCAAAATAATGTTATCGGGTATATACCTAGTTAAATAAAGGTTGAATTACCAGAACAAAAAATGTATGTTTTAAATATGCCGAGTTCTGGGAGGTGGGCTTGTTGCCTTTGGAGTCCAGAGTGGACCAACTTAAGCGTAATCGTATGTTTGACATCTTAAATAATCGTGCCTGAGGTTATATGAAAAAATAACCAACACAGTTACAATACCAGAGCCAGTGTTATGTCTGGTAAAATCCCAAGAGTCAACAGCATTGACAGGAGCATGTTTTTCCATACTAACATTAGGCTATGGAATGGCATTCTCTCAACCAGCTTCATGAGGTAGTCACCTGGAGTGCCTTTCAATTGACAGGTGTGCCATGTTAAAAGTTCATTTGTGGAATTTCTTTCCTTATTAATGCGTTTGAGCCAATCAGTTGTGTTGTGACAAAGTAGAGGTGGTATACAGAAGATGGCCCTATTTGGTAAAAGACGAAGTCCATATTATGGCAAGAACAGCTCAAATAAGCAAAGAGAAATTACAGTCTATCACTACTTTAAGACATGTAGGTCAGTCAATCCGGAAAATGTCAAGAACTTTGAAACGTTATTCCAGGGTAAAGCCAGTAGACCCACTGTCTGTTAGTATCTCTGCCAGGGAGGAGCCAGTAGTCCCACTGTCTGTTAGTATCTCTGCCAAGGAGGAGCCAGTAGTCCCACTGTCTGTTAGTATCTCTGCCAAGGAGGAGCCAGTAGTCCCACTGTCTGTTAGTATCTCTGCCAAGGAGGAGCCAGTAGTCCCACTGTCTGTTAGTATCTCTGCCAGGGAGGAGCCAGTAGTCCCACTGTCTGTTAGTATCTCTGCCAAGGAGGAGCCAGTAGTCCCACTGTCTGTTAGTATCTCTGCCAGGGAGGAGCCAGTAGTCCCACTGTCTGTTAGTATCTCTGCCAAGGAGGAGCCAGTAGTCCCACTGTCTGTTAGTATCTCTGCCAAGGAGGAGCCAGTAGTCCCACTGTCTGTTTGTAGCCAGTAGTCCCACTGTCTGTTAGTATCTCTGCCAAGGAGGAGCCAGTAGTCCCACTGTCTGTTAGTATCTCTGCCAAGGAGGAGCCAGTAGTCCCACTGTCTGTTAGTATCTCTGCCAGGGAGGAGCCAGTAGTCCCACTGTCTGTTAGTATCTCTGCCAAGGAGGAGCCAGTAGTCCCACTGTCTGTTAGTATCTCTGCCAGGGAGGAGCCAGTAGTCCCACTGTCTGTTAGTATCTCTGCCAAGGAGGAGCCAGTAGTCCCACTGTCTGTTAGTATCTCTGCCAGGGAGGAGCCAGTAGTCCCACTGTCTGTTAGTATCTCTGCCAGGAGGAGCCAGTAGTCCCACTGTCTGTTAGTATCTCTGCCAGGGAGGAGCCAGTAGTCCCACTGTCTGTTAGTATCTCTGCCAGGGAGGAGCCAGTAGTCCCACTGTCTGTTAGTATCTCTGCCAGGGAGGAGCCAGTAGTCCCACTGTCTGTTAGTATCTCTGCCAGGGAGGAGCCAGTAGTCCCACTGTCTGTTAGTATCTCTGCCAGGGAGGAGCCAGTAGTCCCACTGTCTGTTAGTATCTCTGCCAAGGAGGAGCCAGTAGTCCCACTGTCTGTTAGTATCTCTGCCAGGGAGGAGCCAGTAGTCCCACTGTCTGTTAGTATCTCTGCCAGGGAGGAGCCATTAGTCCCACTGTCTGTTAGTATCTCTGCCAAGGAGGAGCCAGTAGTCCCACTGTCTGTTCGTATCTCTGCCAAGGAGGAGCCAGTAGTCCCACTGTCTGTTAGTATCTCTGCCAAGGAGGAGCCAGTAGTCCCACTGTCTGTTAGTATCTCTGCCAAGGAGGAGCCAGTAGTCCCACTGTCTGTTAGTATCTCTGCCAAGGAGGAGCCAGTAGTCCCACTGTCTGTTAGTATCTCTGCCAAGGAGGAGCCAGTAGTCCCACTGTCTGTTGGTATCTCTGCCAAGGAGGAGCCAGTAGTCCCACTGTCTGTTAGTATCTCTGCCAAGGAGGAGCCAGTAGTCCCACTGTCTGTACGATGAGTCAATACAATTGGATAGAAGCACTGTAGCTGTTATAGAGGAGTGAATACGATTGGATATATAGCGACTCTAGTTTCACATGTTAAAGCAAATCAAATCAAATTGTATTAGTCACATGCGTCAAATACAACAGGTGTAGTAGACCTTACAGTGAAATGCTGAATACAACAGGTGTAGTAGACCTTACAGTGAAATGCTGAATACAACAGGTGTAGTAGACCTTACAGTGAAATGCTGAATACAACAGGGGGTACCAGTACAGAGTCAATGTGGAGGCTATATACAGGGGGTACCAGTACAGAGTCAATGTGGAGGCTATATACAGGTTATTACGGTACAGAGTCAATGTGGAGGCTATATACGGGGTATTACGGTACAGAGTCAATGTGGAGGCTATATACAGGGGGTACCAGTACAGAAACAATGTGGAGGCTATATACAGAGTATTACGGTACAGAGTCAATGTGGAGGCTATATACGGGGTATTACGGTACAGAGTCAATGTGGAGGCTATATACAGGGGGTACCAGTACAGAGTCAATGTGGAGGCTATATACAGGGTATTACGGTACAGAGTCAATGTGGAGGCTATATACAGGGTATTACGGTACAAAGGCATCACTGCATTGTTGGGGGTTAGAGCTGGGACCTTACAGTGAAATGCTGAATACAACAGGTGTAGGTATACCTTACAGTGTGTAAGCATTTCACTGTAAGGTCCCAGCTCTAACCCCCAACAATGCAGTGATGCCTTTCTTCCCAGCTCTAAACCCCAACAATGCAGTGATGCCTTTCTTCCCAGCTCTAAACCAAACAATGCAGTGATGCCTTTCTTCCCAGCTCTAAACCCAACAATGCAGTGATGCCTTTCTTCCCAGCTCTAAACCCAACAATGCAGTGATGCCTTTCTTCCCAACAATGCAGTGATGCCTTTCTTCCCAACAATGCAGTGATGCCTTTCTTCCCAGCTCTAAACCCAACAATGCAGTGATGCCTTTCTTCCCAGCTCTAAAACCCAACAATGCAGTGATGCCTTTCTTCCCAGCTCTAAACCCAACAATGCAGTTGATGCCTTTCTTCCCAGCTCTAAACCCAACAATGCAGTGATGCCTTTCTTCCCAGCTCTAATCCCAACAATGCAGTGATGCCTTTCTTCCCAGCTCTAAACCCAACAATGCAGTGATGCCTTTCTTCCCAGCTCTAAACCCAACAATGCAGTGATGCCTTTCTTCCCAGCTCTAAACCCAACAATGCAGTGATGCCTTTCTTCCCAGCTCTAAACCCAACAATGCAGTGATGCCTTTCTTCCCAGCTCTAAACCCAACAATGCAGTGATGCCTTTCTTCCCAGCTCTAAACCCAACAATGCAGATACTGGAGTGATGGAGGTAGATACTGTATGTAGAGGGATACTGGAGTGATGGAGGTAGATACTGTATGTAGAGGGATACTGGAGTGATGGAGGTAGATACTGGAGTGATAGAGGTAGATACTGTATGTAGAGGGATACTGGAGTGATGGAGGTAGATACTGGAGTGATGGAGGTAGATACTGTATGTATAGGGATACTGGAGTGATGGAGGTAGATACTGGAGTGATGGAGGTAGATACTGTATGTATAGGGATACTGGAGTGATGGAGGTAGATACTGTATGTAGAGGGATACTGGAGTGATGGAGGTAGATACTGTATGTAGAGGGATACTGGAGTGATGGAGGTAGATACTGGAGTGATATAGGTAGATACTGTATGTACAGGGATACTAGAGTCCTGTTAGTGTGTAGAGTCACATTAGTGTGTAGAGTCCTTTCAATGTGTAGAGTCTTGTCAGTGTGTAGAGTCCTGTCAGTGTGTAGAGTCCTGTCAGTGTGTAGAGTCACATTAGTGCGTAGAGTCCTGTCAGAGTGTAGAGTGTCAGAGTGTAGACTCCTGTCAGTGTGTGTGAGTGTGTAGAGTCACATTAGGGTGTAGAGTCCTGTTATTGTGTAGAGTCCTGTTAGTGTGTAGAGTCTTGTGAGTGTTTTAGATTCCTATTAGTGTGTAGAGTCCTGCTATTGTGTAGAGTCCTATTAGTGTGTGGAGTCCTGTGAGTGTGTAGATTCCTATTAGTGTGTAGAGTCCTGCTATTGTGTAGAGTCCTATTAGTGTGTAGAGTCCTGTGAGTGTGTAGAGTCCTATTAGTGTGTGGAGTCCTATCCTATTAGTGTGTGGAGTCCTGTGAGTGTGTAGATTCTATTGTGTGTAGAGTCCTATTGTGTAGAGTGTGTGTAGAGTCCTATGAGTGTGTAGAGTCCTATTAGTGTGTAGAGTCCTGTGAGTGTTTTAGATTCCTATTAGTGTGTGGAGTCCTGCTATTGTGTAGAGTCCTATTAGTGTGTAGAGTCCTGTGAGTGTGCATAGAGACATAGAAAAAGAAAAAGAAAATACAAGGGTCAACTCAGATAGTCTGTGTAGACATTTTGTTTGCTATTTAGCAGTTTTATGGCTTGGGGATAGAAGCTGTTCATGGCCTGTTGGTGTCAGACTTGATGCACCGGTTCCTCTTGCTATGCGGGAGCTGAAAGAACAGTCTTTGGCTTGGGTGGCTGGAGTCTTTAACAATTTTACAGGCTTTCCTTTCACACCGCCTGGTATAGAGGTCCTGGATGGCAGGGAGCTTGGTCCCAGTGATGTACTGGGCTGTCCGTACGACTCTCTGTAGCGCCATGCGATCGAGGGCGGCGATGTTGCCATACCAAGCAGTACTACAGTCTGTCAAGTTGCTCTCAGTGGGGCAGCTGTATAACTTATTGAAAATTTGATGGCCCATGCCAGGCCTTTTTTAAGGGGGAAGATGCGCTGTCTTGCCTTCTTCACAACTGTGCATATGTGAGTGGACCATTTTAAATCCATAGTGATTTGGACACCAAGGAACTTCAAGCTCTCAACCTGCTCAACTGTCGATGTGGATTGGGGGGTGCTCGGTTTTCCCGTTTCCTGTTTTCCATGATCAGCTCCTTTGTCTTACTGAGGTAGACGGAGAGGTAGTCAATGAACTCCTCCCTGTCTCATTCTCGCCAGTGATTTGTGGGTGAACAGGGAGTACAGGATGGGACTAAGCACACCCCACTGTGGGGACCCCGTGTTGTGGGTCAGCGTAGCGGATGTGATGTTGCCTACCCTCACCCCCTGTCGGCCTGTCAGGAAGTCCAGGATCCAGTTGTAGAAGGAAGGGTTTCAGTCCCAGGGTCCTTAGCTTGGTGATGAGCTTGGAGGGGACAATGGTGTTGAAATCTGAGCTGTAGCCAATGAGCAGCATTCTCACATGAGGGCAGTGTGGAGTGTATGGCTCTGTTGGGGCGGTATGCAAAGTGGATTGGTTCTAGGGTGTCTGGGATGGTGGAGTTGATGTGTGCCATAACCAGCCTCTCAAAGCACTTCATCACTACAGATGTGAGTGCTACAGGGTGCTAGTCATTGTGGCATAAAACCTCAAAGTTCTTGGGAACAGGAATGATGGTGGTTATCGTAAAACATGTGTGGATTATAGACGGGTACAAGGACAAGTGGAAAATGACAGTAAAGATGCCTGCCAGCTGATCTGCGCATGGTCTGAGAACCTGGCCTGGAATACCATTGGCTTAGCACCAACCTATAGGAGATATGGACGAGTCATGAGGGTCAGATAGATACAACAGACTAGAGCTGATATGGAGGATTCACTCTCTCTCTCTTGGTAGTCCTTCAGTTTTCATGGCCCGATAACGACCCGTGCACATTACCTCTCGGGTTTATAGTGGTTTTTAGTGGCTGGGGATTCTGAGTTATGCGTTCTTCCCTTTTTGTTGTTGCTCTGGGTGGTGGTGGTCTGTTTGACTGACACTTTGTCTGCACTCAGACAGTATTCCTTCCACTTTCGCTATTTGTCTAGTTGTCGATACTTAGATAACAGTTAAAGTGTCCTCTGGCTCGAGCTATTGCCTCTTCTGCATTTCCAACGGCCAGTTAAAGTACACTATTCCCAAACTCTACCATTATCAGCAGCAGTTAGGACAATAGCTACAATACTTCAGCTCTACTGCAGTCATCAAACCCTTTCCGTCAACTAAACTGCAGGAAAAACGCCTCATATCTTGTTCGATACAGGAACAACTCGTAAATTTAAAAATTTACTTCTAGAAAATAAAAATTTTCTTCTACTCTTGAACAAAAAGAAGATTTCATCAGCCGCAGCAGACAGAAGATCAACAGGGTTAGGAATTGAGGAAGCATTTCTGTTTATCAGCAGGGAGGCACTCAGAACACATCTAAGTGGTACTGCTAGGCTCAGAGATGGGCATAGAGAGAGAGGGAGAGAAAGAGAGAGAGAGAGAGAGAGGGAGAGAGAGAGAGAGAGATTTCTTTCCACGGGCCGGGGGGTGAGACAGGGATGCAGCTTAAGCCCCACCCTCTTCAACATATATAGTTGAATTTGGAAGTTTACATACATTCAAACTCAGTTTTTCACAATTCCTGACATTTAATCAGAGGAACAATCTCTGTCTTAGGTCAGTTAGGATCACCACTTTATTTTAAGAATGTGAAATGTCAGAATAATAGTAGAGATAATGATTTATTTCAGCTTTTATTTCTTTCATCACATTCCCAGTGCGTCAGAAGTTTACATACACTCAGTTAGTATTTGGTAGCATTGCCTTTAAATTGTTTAACTTGGGTCAAACATTTCGGGTAGCCTTCCACAAGCTTCCCACAATAAAATGGGTGAATTTTGGCCCATTCCTCATGACAGAACTGGTGTAACTGAGTCAGGTTTGTAGGACTCCTTGCTCGCACACGCTTTTTCAGTTCTGCCCACACATTTTCTATAGGATTGAGGTCAGGGCTTTGTGATGGCCACTCCAATACCTTGACTTTGTTGTCCTTAAGCCATTTTGCCACAACTATGGAAGTATGCTTGGGGTCATTGTCCATTTGGAAGACCCATTTGCAACCAAACTTTAACTTCCTGACTGATGTCTTGAGATGTTGCTTGAATAAAACCACACAATTTACTTCCTCATGATGCCATCTATGCACCAGTCCCCCCTGCAGCAAAGCACCCCCCACACCATGATGCTACCACCCCCGTGCTTCACGGTTGGGATGGGGATCTTCGGCTTACAATACTCCCCCTTTTCCTTCAAATATAACGATGGTCATTATTGCCAAACAGTTCTATTTTTGTTTCATCAGACCAGAGGACATTTCTCCAAAAAGTATGATCTTTGTTCCCATGTGCAGTTGCAAACCGTAGTCTGGCTGTTTTATGGTGGTTTTGGAGCAGTGGCTTCTTCCTTGCTGAGCGGCCTTTCAGGTTATGTCGATATAGGACTCGTTTTACTGTGGATTTAGATACTTTTGCACCTGTTTCCTCCAGCATCTTTCCTCCAGGTCCTTTGCTGTTGTTCTGGGATTGATTTGCACTTTTCGCACCAAAGTATATTCATCTCTAGGAGACAGAACGGGTCTCCTTCCTGAGCGGTATGACTGGTGGTTATCTTCTAAAGCCATGACATCACTTTCTGGTATTTTCCAAGCAGTTTAAAGGCACAGTCAACTTAGTGTATGTAAACTTCTGATCCACTGGAATTGTGATACAGTGAAATAATCTGTCTGTAAACAATTGTTGGAAGAATTACTTGTGTCATGCACAAAGTAGATGTCCAAACCAACTTGCCAAAAGTTGCCAAAAGTAAGATTTGTTTACAATAAATTTGTGGAGTGCTTGAAAAACTAGTTTTAATGACTCCAACATAAGTGTATGTAAACTTCCGACTTCAACTGCATATCAACGAATTGGTGAGGGCACGAGAACAGTCTGCAGCACCCGGCCTACTAGAATCATGTCTGGTGCTTCTGTCCCCAGCCAAGGAGAGCCTACAGCAGCATCTAGATCTTCTGCAAAGCTTAAAATCTTAGAATCTCAGTAAGACAAAAAATAATGGTGTTCCACAAATGCAAATTCCATCTCGACACTGTTGCCCTAGAGCACACAAAAAACTATATACACCTCGGCCTTAACATCTGCGCCACAGGTCATTTCCACTTAGCTGTGAACGATCTGAGAGACAACTTAAGAAGGGATCAAAAGGAATACTTGAATCAGTTACAGAACCCATTGCCCTTTAAAACACATATTAAACGTTTATGTAACTTTATGTTTGGGAGGTTTTGATGTCCGGGGTCCAGCTCACCAACCAAGAATTCACAAAATGGGACAAACACCAAATTGAGACTCTGCATGCAGAATTCTGCTAAAATATCCTCACTGTACAACGTTCAATAGCAAATAATGCACGCAGAGCAGAATTAGGCTGATACCCACTCATGAAACAATTCCAGAAATGAGCAGTTCAATTCTACAACCACCTAAAAGGAAGTGATTCCCAAACCTTCCATAACAAAGCCATCACCTACAGAGAGATGAACCTGGAGAAGAGTCCCATAAACAAGCTGGTCCTGGTCTGTTATAATAGAGACAGTATATATATATATATCCAGAGTATGTCCTGGTCTGTTATAATAGAGACAGTATATATATATCCAGAGTATGTCCTGGTCTGTTATAATAGAGACAGTATATATATCTCCAGAGTATGTCCTGGTCTGTTATAATAGAGACAGTATATATGTGTCCAGAGTATGTCCTGGTCTGTTATGATAGAGACAGTATATATATCTCCAGAGTATGTCCTGGTCTGTTATAATAGAGACAGTATATATATCTCCAGAGTATGTCCTGGTCTGTTATAATAGAGACAGTATATATGTGTCCAGAGTATGTCCTGGTCTGTTATGATAGAGACAGTATATATATCTCCAGAGTATGTCCTGGTCTGTTATAATAGAGACAGTATATATATGTCCAGAGTATGTCCTGGTCTGTTATAATAGAGACAGTATATATATGTCCAGAGTATGTCCTGGTCTGTTATAATAGAGACAGTATATATATGTCCAGAGTATGTCCTGGTCTGTTATGATAGAGACAGTATATATATCTCCAGAGTATGTCCTGGTCTGTTATAATAGAGACAGTATATATATCTCCAGAGTATATCCTGGTCTGTTATAATATAATAGAGACAGTATAGATATATCTCCAGAGTATGTCCTGGTCTGTTATAATATAATGGAGACATTAATGAAAATGTATAGTAATGTATCACCACAGCTCATCATTTCCCCCTTAAGTGGTAGCACCCTATTCACTATGTAGTGCACTACTCCTGATCAGGACCCATAGGGCTCTGGTAAGAAGTAGTGCACTATATATGGAATAGGGTGCCGTTTGGGACGAGTCCACAGACTCCAAAGTAGAGCGGATTAAGAGATGGAGAGGAAAGAAGAAGAGAAACATCAGGATCCTCAGCTGTCTAGTAGAAACATCAGGATCCTCAGCTGTCTAGTAGAAACATCAGGATCCTCAGCTGTCTAGTAGAAACATCAGGATCCTCAGCTGTCTAGTAGAAACATCAGGATCCTCAGCTGTCTAGTAGAAACATCAGGATCCTCAGCTGTCTAGTAGAAACATCAGGATCCTCAGCTGTCTAGTAGAAACATCAGGATCCTCAGCTGTCTAGTAGAAACATCAGGATCCTCAGCTGTCTAGTAGAAACATCAGGATCCTCAGCTGTCAATTAGAAACATCAGGATCCTCAGCTGTCTAGTAGAAACATCAGGATCCTCAGCTGTCTAGTAGAAACATCAGGATCCTCAGCTGTCTAGTAGAAACATCAGGATCCTCAGCTGTCTAGTAGAAACATCAGGATCCTCAGCTGTCTAGTAGAAACATCAGGATCCTCAGCTGTCTAGTAGAAACATCAGGATCCTCAGCTGTCTAGTAGAAACATCAGGATCCTCAGCTGTCTAGTAGAAACATCAGGATCCTCAGCTGTCTAGTAGAAACATCAGGATCCTCAGCTGTCTAGTAGAAACATCAGGATCCTCAGCTGTCTAGTAGAAACATCAGGATCCTCAGCTGTCTAGTAGAAACATCAGTATCCTCAGCTGTCTAGTAGAAACATCAGGATCCTCAGCTGTCTAGTAGAAACATCAGGATCCTCAGCTGTCTAGTAGAAACATCAGGATCCTCAGCTGTCTAGTAGAAACATCAGGATCCTCAGCTGTCTAGTAGAAACATCAGGATCCTCAGCTGTCTAGTAGAAACATCAGGATCCTCAGCTGTCTAGTACCAGTCAGTAGCAACATCAGGATCTTCAGCTGTCTAGTAGAAACATCAGGATCCTCAGCTGTCTAGTAGAAACATCAGGATCCTCAGCTGTCTAGTACCAGTCAGTAGCAACATCAGGATCCTCAGCTGTCTAGTAGAAACATCAGGATCCTCAGCTGTCTAGTAGAAACATCAGGATCCTCAGCTGTCTAGTACCAGTCAGTAGCAACATCAGGATCTTCAGCTGTCTAGTAGAAACATCAGGATCCTCAGCTGTCTAGTACCAGTCAGTAGCAACATCAGGATCGTCAGCTGTCTAGTAGAAACATCAGGATCCTCAGCTGTCTTGTACCAGTCAGTAGCAACATCAGGATCCTCAGCTGTCTAGTAGAAACATCAGGATCCTCAGCTGTCTAGTCAGGATCCAGCTGTCTAGTAGAAACATCAGGATCCTCAGCTGTCTAGTAGAAACATCAGGATCCTCAGCTGTCTAGTACCAGTCAGTAGCAACATCAGGATCCTCAGCTGTCTAGTACCAGTCAGTAGCAACATCAGGATCTTCAGCTGTCTAGTAGAAACATCAGGATCCTCAGCTGTCTAGTAGCAACATCAGGATCCTCAGCTGTCTAGTAGAAACATCAGGATCCTCAGCTGTCTAGTAGAAACATCAGGATCCTCAGCTGTCTAGTAGAAACCAGGATCCTCAGCTGTCTAGCAACATCAGGATCTTCAGCTGTCTAGTAGAAACATCAGGATCCTCAGCTGTCTAGTACCAGTCAGTAGCAACATCAGGATCCTCAGCTGTCTAGTAGAAACATCAGGATCCTCAGCTGTCTTGTACCAGTCAGTAGCAACATCAGGATCCTCAGCTGTCTAGTAGAAACATCAGGATCCTCAGCTGTCTAGTACCAGTCAGTAGAAACATCAGGATCGTCAGCTGTCTAGTAGAAACATCAGGATCCTCAGCTGTCTAGTACCAGTCAGTAGCAACATCAGGATCCTCAGCTGTCTAGTAGCAGTCAGTAGCAACATCAGGATCCTCAGCTGTCTAGTAGCAGTCAGTAGCAACATCAGGATCGTCAGCTGTCTAGTAGAAACATCAGGATCCTCAGCTGTCTAGTAGAAACATCAGGATCCTCAGCTGTCTAGTAGCAACATCAGGATCGTCAGCTGTCTAGTACCAGTCAATAGAAACATCAGGATCGTCAGCTGTCTAGTACCAGTCAGTAGCAACATCAGGATCCTCAGCTGTCTAGTAGCTACATCAGGATCAGTCAGCTGTCTAGTAGAAACATCAGGATCCTCAGCTGTCTAGTAGCTAACATCAGGATCCTCAGCTGTCTAGTACCAGTCAGTAGAAACATCAGGATCCTCAGCTGTCTAGTAGAAACATCAGGATCCTCAGCTGTCTAGTACCAGTCAGTAGAAACATCAGGATCCTCAGCTGTCTAGTAGCTACATCAGGATCCTCAGCTGTCTAGTACCAGTCAGTAGAAACATCAGGATCCTCAGCTGTCTAGTAGAAACATCAGGATCCTCAGCTGTCTAGTAGAAACATCAGGATCCTCAGCTGTCTAGTAGAAACATCAGGATCCTCAGCTGTCTAGTAGAAACATCAGGATCCTCAGCTGTCTAGTAGAAACATCAGGATCCTCAGCTGTCTAGTAGCTACATCAGGATCGTCAGCTGTCTAGTACCAGTCAGCTAGAAACATCAGGATCCTCAGCTGTCTAGTAGAAACATCAGGATCCTCAGCTGTCTAGTAGAAACATCAGGATCCTCAGCTAGAAACATCAGGATCCTCAGCTGTCTAGTAGAAACAGCTGTCTAGTAGATCAGGATCGTCAGCTGTCTAGTACCAGTCAGTAGAAACATCAGGATCCTCAGCTGTCTAGTAGCTACATCAGGATCGTCAGCTGTCTAGTACCAGTCAGTAGAAACATCAGGATCCTCAGCTGTCTAGTAGAAACATCAGGATCCTCAGCTGTCTAGTACCAGTCAGTAGCAACATCAGGATCGTCAGCTGTCTAGTAGAAACATCAGGATCCTCAGCTGTCTTGTACTAGTCAGTAGCAACATCAGGATCCTCAGCTGTCTAGTAGAAACATCAGGATCCTCAGCTGTCTAGTACCAGTCAGTAGAAACATCAGGATCCTCAGCTGTCTAGTAGAAACATCAGGATCCTCAGCTGTCTAGTACCAGGATCCTCAGCTGTCTAGTAGCAACATCAGGATCCTCAGCTGTCTAGTAGCTGTCTAGGATCCTCAGTCAGTAGCAACATCAGGATCCTCAGCTGTCTAGTAGCAGTCAGTAGCAACATCAGGATCGTCAGCTGTCTAGTAGAAACATCAGGATCCTCAGCTGTCTAGTAGAAACATCAGGATCCTCAGCTGTCTAGTAGCAACATCAGGATCGTCAGCTGTCTAGTACCAGTCAATAGAAACATCAGGATCGTCAGCTGTCTAGTAGCTACATCAGGATCGTCAGCTGTCTAGTACCAGTCAGTAGAAACATCAGGATCCTCAGCTGTCTAGTAGAAACATCAGGATCGTCAGCTGTCTAGTACCAGTCAGTAGCAACATCAGGATCCTCAGCTGTCTAGTAGAAACATCAGGATCCTCAGCTGTCTAGTACCAGTCAGTAGCAACATCAGGATCCTCAGCTGTCTAGTACCAGTCAGTAGCAACATCAGGATCCTCAGCTGTCTAGTAGAAACATCAGGATCCTCAGCTGTCTAGTAGAAACATCAGGATCCTCAGCTGTCTAGTAGAAACATCAGGATCCTCAGCTGTCTAGTACCAGTCAGTAGAAACATCAGGATCCTCAGCTGTCTAGTAGAAACATCAGGATCCTCAGCTGTCTAGTACCAGTCAGTAGCAACATCAGGATCCTCAGCTGTCTAGTAGAAACATCAGGATCCTCAGCTGTCTAGTACCAGTCAGTAGCAACATCAGGATCCTCAGCTGTCTAGTAGAAACATCAGGATCCTCAGCTGTCTTGTCAGGATCCAGTCAGTAGCAACATCAGGATCCTCAGCTGTCTAGTAGAAACATCAGGATCCTCAGCTGTCTAGTACCAGTCAGTAGAAAACATCAGGATCGTCAGCTGTCTAGTAGAAACATCAGGATCCTCAGCTGTCTAGTACCAGTCCTCAGCTAGTAACATCAGGATCCTCAGCTGTCTAGTAGCAGGATCCTCAGCTAGCAGCTACATCAGGATCCTCAGCTGTCTAGTAGCAGTCAGTAGCAACATCAGGATCCTCAGCTGTCTAGTAGAAACATCAGGATCCTCAGCTGTCTAGTAGAAACATCAGGATCCTCAGCTGTCTAGTAGCAACCTCATCAGGATCAGCTGTCAGCTGTCTAGTAACCAGTCAGCTGTCTAGTAGAAACATCAGGATCGTCAGCTGTCTAGTACCAGTCAGTAGCAACATCAGGATCCTCAGCTGTCTAGTAGCTACATCAGGATCGTCAGCTGTCTAGTAGAAAAACATCAGGATCCTCAGCTGTCTAGTAGCTACATCAGGATCGTCAGCTGTCTAGTACCAGTCAGTAGCAACATCAGGATCCTCAGCTGTCTAGTAGAAACATCAGGATCGTCAGCTGTCTAGTACCAGTCAGTAGCAACATCAGGATCCTCAGCTGTCTAGTAGAAACATCAGGATCGTCAGCTGTCTAGTACCAGTCAGTAGCAACATCAGGATCCTCAGCTGTCTAGTAGAAACATCAGGATCCTCAGCTGTCTAGTAGAAACATCAGGATCCTCAGCTGTCTAGTAGAAACATCAGGATCCTCAGCTGTCTAGTAGAAACATCAGGATCCTCAGCTGTCTAGTAGAAACATCAGGATCCTCAGCTGTCTAGTAGAAACATCAGGATCCTCAGCTGTCTAGTAGAAACATCAGGATCCTCAGCTGTCTAGTAGAAACATCAGGATCGTCAGCTGTCTAGTAGCAACATCAGGATCCTCAGCTGTCTAGTAGAAACATCAGGATCGTCAGCTGTCTAGTAGCAACATCAGGATCGTCAGCTGTCTAGTACCAGTCAGTAGCAACATCAGGATCCTCAGCTGTCTAGTAGCAACATCAGGATCCTCAGCTGTCTAGTAGCAACATCAGGATCGTCAGCTGTCTAGTACCAGTCAGTAGCAACATCAGGATCCTCAGCTGTCTAGTAGAAACATCAGGATCGTCAGCTGTCTAGTACCAGTCAGTAGCAACATCAGGATCCTCAGCTGTCTAGCTGCATTCAGTAGCAACATCAGGATCGTCAGCTGTCTAGTACCAGTCAGTAGCAACATCAGGATCCTCAGCTGTCTAGTAGCAACATCAGGATCGTCAGCTGTCTAGCTGCATTCAGTAGCAACATCAGGATCGTCAGCTGTCTAGCTGCATTCAGTAGCTATGGAGATTATTATGGCTTTAGATAATTCCTTAATATGTGTGAAATCCCATTTCAAAAGGTCTGCATCCAACACCACTGTATTCAGATGAGTAGCCTGCATGGTGCTGATGGGTATTATCGGCTTACTGAAGGCTTGCATCTTATTAGGACATTTTATGAGTATCATTCCAAAACGATATAAACTCAGCAGAAAAAGAAACATCCCTTTTTTCAGGATCCTGTCTTTCAAAGATAATTTGTAAAAATCCAAATAACTTCACAGATCTTCGTTGTAAAGGGTTTTTAACACTGTTTCCCATGCTTGTTCAATGAACCATAAACAATTAATGAACATGCACCTGTGGAATGGTCGTTAACAAACTAACAGCTTACAGACGATAGGTAATTAAGGTCACAGTTATGAAAACGTAGGACACTATAGAGGCTCTGCAAACTTAACATCAGGATAACATCATATCTCTCTACTGACTCTGAAAAACACCAAAATAAAGATGCCCAGGGTCCCTGCTCATCTGCGTGAACGTACCTTAGGCATGCTGCAAGGAGGCATGAGGACTGCAGATGTGGCCAGGGCAATAAATTGCAATGTCTGTACTGTGAGACGCCTAAGATGGAGCTTAGACCAGATTAGACCGGTCCACTGTCGCTGGACCAGACAGGACTGGCAAAAAGTGCTCTTCATTGACGAGTTGCGGTTTTGTCTCACCCTGGGGTGATGGTTGGATTCGCGTTCATCGTTGAAGGAATGAGCGTTACCCCGAGGCCTGTACTCTGGAGAGGGATCGATTTGGAGGTGGAAGGTCCGTCATGGTCTGGGGCGGTGTGTCACAGCATCATTGGACTGAGCTTGTTGTCATTGCAGGCAATCTCAACGCTGTGTGTTACAGGGAAGACATCCTCTTCCCTCATGTGGTACCCTTCCTGCAGGCTCATCCTGACGTGACCCTCCAGCAAGACAATGCCACTAGCCATACTGCTCGTTCTGTGCGTGGTTTCCTGCAAGTCAGGAATGTCAGTGTTCTGCCATGGTCAGCAAATATCCCGGATCTCAATCCCATTGAGCATGTCTGGGACCTGTTGGATTGGAGGGTGAGGGCTAGGGCCATTCCCCCCAGAAATGTCTGGGATTTTGCAGGTGCCTTGGTGGAAAAGTGGGGTAACATCTCACAGCAAGAACTGGCAAATCTGGTGCAGTCCATGAGGAGGAGATGCACTGCAGTACTTAATGCAGCTGGTGGCCACACCAGATACTGACTGTTACTATTGATTTTGACCCCCCCTTTGTTCAGGGACACATTATTCCATTTCTGTTAGTCACATGTCTGTGGAACTTGTTCGGATTATGTCTCAGTTGTTGAATCTTGTTGTTCATACAAATATTTACACATGTTAAGTTTGCTGAAAATAAACGCAGTTGCCAATGAGAGGACATTTCTTTTTTTGCTGAGTTCATATACATTTTCAGAAATTGTAGTAAATTAGCTTTTATTGTAAAGAATTCATGAAAAAGATTGGTGTGTTTCTTTCACTATCTAATCATGGAATGGGGTTGTTCAAAGACAGACATGTATTTGTTTACAATTATATCACTTGATGGTTTAATTTCAGAGAGACAAATAATCATGTTTTGTTGCAAAATGCTTTATATCCGCCTCGCTAGCTGTGTTTCCATCCAATTTGCGACAGATTTTCATGCACTATATACAGCTATGCTGCTGGGTTGTTGCCCTCCTACGGCCTCCTCCACGTCTCCTGATGTACTGGCCTGTCTCCTGGTAGCACCTCCATGCTCTGGATACTACGCTGACAGACAGAGCAAACCTTCTTGACACAGCTCGCATTGATGTGCCATCCTGGATGAGCTGCACTACCTGAGCCACTTGTGTGGGTTGTAGACTCCGTCTCATGCTACCACTAGTGTGAAAGCACCGCCAGCATTCAAAAGTGACCAAAACATCAGCCAGGAAGCATAGGAACTGAGAAGTGGTCTGTGGTCCCCACCTGCAGAACCACACCTTTATTGGGGGTGTCTTGCTAATTGCCTAAAATTTCCGCCTGTTGTCTATTCCATTTGCACAACAGCATGTGAAATGTATTGTCAATCAGTGTTGCTTCCTAAGTGGACAGTTTGATTTCACAGAAGTGTGATTGACTTGGAGTTACATTGTGTTTAAGTGTTCCCTATATTTTTTTGAGCAGTATATAAAATGAATCAGTGGAGTTATATGAGCTCTGTATGTATAATATGTACGTTTTTGTGATATAAAGAGGGATTTACATTTAGTGCATTCATCTAAAGATAGCTAGGTGAGACAACCACATATCACAGTGAGACAAGCACATATCACAGTGAGACAACCACATATCACAGTGAGACAAGCACATATCACAGTGAGACAACCACATGTCAGTGAGACAACCACATATCACAGTGAGACAACCACATGTCACAGTGAGACAACCACATGTCAGTGAGACAACCACATATCACAGTGAGACAACCACATGTCAGTGAGACAACCACATATCACAGTGAGACAACCACATATCACAGTGAGACAACCACATACCACAGTGAGACAACCACATATCATAGTGAGACAAGCACATATCACAGTGAGACAACCACATATCACAGTGAGACAACCACATATCACAGTGAGACAACCACATGTCACAGTGAGACAAGCACATATCACAGTGAGACAACCACATGTCAGTGAGACAACCACATATCACAGTGAGACAACCACATATCACAGTGAGACAACCACATACCACAGTGAGACAACCACATATCATAGTGAGACAAGCACATATCACAGTGAGACAACCACATATCACAGTGAGACAACCACATATCACAGTGAGACAACCACATATCACAGTGAGACAAGCACATATCACAGTGAGACAACCACATGTCAGTGAGACAACCACATATCACAGTGAGACAACCACATATCACAGTGAGACAACCACATGTCAGTGAGACAACCACATATCACAGTGAGACAACCACATATCACAGTGAGACAACCACATATCACAGTGAGACAACCACATACCACAGTGAGACAACCACATATCACAGTGAGACAACCACATATCACAGTGAGACAACCACATATCACAGTGAGACAACCACATATCACAGTGAGACAACCACATATCATAGTGAGACAACCACATATCACAGGATTCAAATATTCCATTCCAGCTAAACAGTGACTATAGCCCTTTGCAACAAAACCCATATTAATAACACATCTAAAAATCTATGAATTAAAAATCAGAAAACAGTACTTTTTTTTACCCACACATGAAGGTACCCATATGCAAGATCTAAACTCTTAATTTTTGTTCAGATGTAATTTTAGCAACAAAGAGAATTGTTGAATAAATTTATAAAACAATAAAGGCGGGGAATGGGATGCAGACTCTAGATTACATCATCGGATAAATAGATTGGAAAATGTGTGTGTGTGTGTGTGTGTGTGCGTGCGTGCGTGCGTGCGTGTGTGTGTGCGTGCGCGCGTGCGCGCGTGTGTGCGTGCGTGTGTGTGCTATTTTCTTTCCAAACGAACTTTCCCAAGCCGTCTCCTAGAACCAGGGGGTACAGGAATTAAGTGGCTGTCTATCAAGCACAACCAAATGGACTGGAGAGGTTGAAAGGTGAAGAGTAGAGTGGAAAGTGCCCCGTCTGTGCCTTTTTAAAGACTTATGAAGTGTCAAGTCTAATGTATATCAATGTGGCAGCCAAACCTTTTACTAGTGAAATATGTTAACCACATCAAACATTTACAATGCATTCAGAAAGAATTTAGACCTTGACTTATAACACATTTTGTTGTGTTACGGCCTGAATTAAAAAATGTATTAAATACATATATTTGTCTCACTCATCTACAAACAATACCCCCATAATGACATCATTTTTTTGCAAATGTAATACAGAAATATCTAATTTACATAATTATTCACACCCTTGTGTCAATACTTTGTAGAAGCACCTTTGGTGATGATTACAACTGAGTGTTGTTTGGGGTAAGTGCTTTGCATACCTGGATTGTACAATATTTGACGATTTATATATATTTTTTAATTCAAGCTCTGTCAAGAAGATTGTTGATCATTGAAAGACAGCCGTTTTCAAGTCTGGCAATAGATTTTTAAGATAATTTAATTCAAAAGTGTAACTCGGCCACTAGAACTATAGAACTATACACCCTCTAATAACTATAGGACTATACACCCTCTAATAACTATAGAACTATACACCCCTCTAATAACTATAGAACTATAGATCTATACAACCTCTAATAACTATAGAACTATACACCCCTCTAATAACTATAGAACTATACACCCCTCTAATAACTATAGAACTATACACCCTCTAATAACTATAGAACTATACACCCTCTAATAACTATAGAACTATACACCCTCTAATAACTATAGAACTATACACCCTCTAATAACTATAGAACTATAGACCCTCTAATAACTATAGAACTATACACCCTCTAATAACTATAGAACTATACACCCTCTAATAACTATAGAACTATACACCCTCTAATAACTATAGAACTATACACCCTCTAATAACTATAGAACTATACACCCTCTAATAACTATAGAACTATACACCCTCTAATAACTATAGAACTATAGAACTATACACCCTCTAATAACCATAGAACTATACACCCTCTAATAACTATAGAACTATACACCCTCTAATAACTATAGGACTATACACCCTCTAATAACTATAGAACTATACACCCTCTAATAACTATAGGACTATACACCCTCTAATAACTATAGAACTATAGGACTATACACCCTCTAATAACTATAGAACTATAGAACTATACACCCTCTAATAACCATAGAACTATACACCCTCTAATAACTATAGAACTATACACCCTCTAATAACTATAGAACTATACACCCTCTAATAACTATAGAACTATACACTCTCTAATAACTATAGAACTATACACCCCTCTAATAACTATAGAACTATAGACCCTCTAATAACTATAGAACTATACACCCTCTAATAACTATAGAACTATACACCCTCTGATAACTATAGAACTATACACCCTCTAATAACTATAGAACTATACACCCTCTAATAACTATAGAACTATAGAACTATACACCCTCTAATAACTATAGAACTATACACCCTCTAATAACTATAGAACTATAGGACTATACACCCTCTAATAACTATAGGACTATACACCCTCTAATAACTATAGAAATATAGGACTATACACCCTCTAATAACTATAGAACTATAGGACTATACACCCTCTAATAACTATAGAACTATACACCCTCTAATAACTATAGAACTATACACCCTCTAATAACTATAGAACTATACACCCTCTAATAACTATAGAACTATACACCCTCTAATAACTATAGAACTATACACCCCTCTAATAACTATAGAACTATAGACCCTCTAATAACTATAGAACTATACACCCTCTAATAACTATAGAACTATACACCCCTCTAATAACTATAGAACTATACACTCTCTAATAACTATAGAACTATACACCCTCTAATAACTATAGAACTATACTATACCCTCTAATAACTATAGAACTATACACCCTCTAATAACTATAGAACTATACACCCTCTAATAACTATAGAACTATACACTCTAATAACTATAGAACTATACACCCTCTAATAACTATAGAACTATACACCCTCTAATAACTATAGAACTATACACCCTCTAATAACTATAGAACTATACACCCTCTAATAACTATAGAACTATACACCCTCTAATAACTATAGAACTATACACCCTCTAATAACTATAGAACTATACTACCCTCTAATAACTATAGAACTATACACCCTCTAATAACTATAGAACTATACACCCTCTAATAACTATAGAACTATACAATAACTCTAATAACTATAGAACTATACACCCTCTAATAACTATAGAACTATACACCCTCTAATAACTATAGAACTATAGAACTATACACCCTCTAATAACTATAGAACTATACACCCTCTAATAACTATAGAACTATACACCCCTCTCTAATAACTATAGATCTATAGACCCTCTAATAACTATAGAACTATACACCCTCTAATAACTATAGAACTATACACCCTCTAATAACTATAGAACTATAGAACTATACACCCCTCTAATAATTATAGAACTATACACCCCTCTAATAACTATAGAACTATACACCCACTAATAACTATAGAACTATACACCCCTCTAATAACTATAGAACTATAGAACTATACACCCTCTAATGACTATAGAACTATACACCCTCTAATAACTATAGAACTATACACCCTCTAATAACTATAGAACTATACACCCTCTAATAACTATAGAACTATACACCCTCTAATAACTATAGAACTATACACCCTCTAATAACTATAGAACTATACACCCTCTAATAACTATAGAACTATACACCCCTCTAATAACTATAGAACTATACACCCTCTAATAACTATAGAACTATACACCCTCTAATAACTATAGAACTATACACCCTCTAATAACTATAGAACTATACACCCTCTAATAACTATAGAACTATACACCCTCTAATAACTATAGAACTATACACCCTCTAATAACTATAGAACTATAGGACTATACACCCTCTAATAACTATAGAACTATACACCCTCTAATAACTATAGAACTATACACCCTCTAATAACTATAGAACTATACACCCTCTAATAACTATAGAACTATACACCCTCTAATAACTATAGAACTATACCCTCTACTATAGAACTACCACCCTCTCTAATAACTATAGAACTATACACCCTCTAATAACTATAGAACTATAGACCCTCTAATAACTATAGAACTATACACCCTCTAATAACTATAGAACTATACACCCTCTAATAACTATAGAACTATACACCCTCTAATAACTATAGAACTATACACCCTCTAATAACTATAGAACTATACACCCTCTAATAACTATAGAACTATACACCCTCTAATAACTATAGGACTATACACCCTCTAATAACTATAGAACTATAGGACTATACACCCTCTAATAACTATATAACTATACACCCTCTAATAACTATAGAACTATACACTCTCTAATAACTATATAACTATACACCCCTCTAATAACTATAGAACTATAGACCCTCTAATAACTATAGAACTATACACCCTCTAATAACTATAGAACTATAGACCCTCTAATAACTATAGGACTATACACCCTCTAATAACTATAGAACTATAGACCCTCTAATAACTATAGAACTATAGTCCCTCTAATAACTATAGAACTATACACCCTCTAATAACTATAGATCTATAGACCCTCTAATAACTATAGAACTATACACCCTCTAATAACTATAGAACTATACACCCTCTAATAACTATAGAACTATACCCTCTAATAACTATAGAACTATACACCCTCTAATAACTATAGAACTATACTACCCTCTAATAACTATAGAACTATACACCCTCTAATAACTATAGAACTATACACCCTCTAATAACTATAGAACTATAGAACTATACACCCTCTAATAACTATAGAACTATACACCCTCTAATAACTATAGAACTATACTACCCTCTAATAACTATAGAACTATACACCCTCTAATAACTATAGAACTATACACCCTCTAATAACCCCCTAATAACTATAGAACTATACACCCTCTAATAACTATAGAACTATACACCCTCTAATAACTATAGAACTATACACCCTCTAATAACTATAGAACTATAGACTATACACCCTCTAATAACTATAGAACTATACACCCTCTAACTACTATAGAACTATAGACTATACACCCTCTAATAACTATAGAATACACCCTCTAATAACTATAGAACTATACACCCTCTAATAACTATAGAACTATACACCCTCTAATAACTATAGAACTATACACCCTCTAATAACTATAGAACTATACACCCTCTAATAACTATAGAACTATAGGACTATACACCCTCTAATAACTATAGAACTATACACCCTACACCCTCTAATAACTATAGACCCTCTACTATAGAACTATACACCCTCTAATAACTATAGAACTATACACCCTCTAATAACTATAGAACTATAGACCCCCTCTAATAACTATAGAACTATACACCCTCTAATAACTATAGAACTATCACCCTCTAATAACTATAGAACTATACACCCTCTAATAACTATAGAACTATACACCCTCTAATAACTATAGAACTATAGAACTATACACCCTCTAATAACTATAGAACTATACACCCTCTAATAACTATAGAACTATAGGACTATACACCCTCTAATAACTATAGGACTATACACCCTCTAATAACTATAGAACTATAGGACTATACACCCTCTAATAACTATAGAACTATAGAACTATACTATACACCCTCTAATAACTATAGAACTATACACTATACACCCTCTAATAACTATAGAACTATATAGAACACCCTCTAATAACTATAGAACTATACACCCTCTAATAACTATAGAACTATACACTCTCTAATAACTATAGAACTATACACCCCTCTAATAACTATAGAACTATAGACCCTCTAATAACTATAGAACTATACACCCTCTGATACCTATAGAACTATACACCCTCTGATAACTATAGAACTATACACCCTCTAATAACTATAGAACTATACACCCTCTAATAACTATAGAACTATACACCCTCTAATAACTATAGAACTATACACCCTCTAATAACTATAGAACTATAGATCTATACACCCTCTAATAACTATAGAACTATACACCCTCTAATAACTATAGAACTATACACCCTCTAATAACTATAGAACTATACACCCTCTAATAACTATAGAACTATACACCCTCTCTAATAACTATAGAACTATACACCCTCTAATAACTATAGAACTATACACCCTCTAATAACTATAGAACTATACACCCTCTAATAACAATAGAACTATAGAACTATACACCCTCTAATAACTATAGAACTATACACCCTCTAATAACTATAGAACTATACACCCTCTAATAACTATAGAACTATACACCCTCTAATAACTATAGAACTATACACCCTCTAATAACTATAGAACTATACACCCTCTAATAACTATAGAACTATACACCCTCTAATAACTATAGAACTATACACCCTCTAATAACTATAGAACTATAACTATAGACTATACCTCTAATAACTATAGAACTATACACCCTCTAATAACTATAGAACTATACACCCTCTAATAACTATAGAACTATAGAACTATACACCCCTCTAATAACTATAGAACTATAGAACTATACACCCTCTAATAACTATAGAACTATACACCCTCTAATAACTATAGAACTATACACCCTCTAATAACTATAGAACTATACACCCTCTAATAACTATAGAACTATACACCCTCTAATAACTATAGAACTATACACCCCTCTAATAACTATAGAACTATACACCCTCTAATAACTATAGAACTATACACCCCTCTAATAACTATAGAACTATAGACCCTCTAATAACTATAGAACTATACACCCTCTAATAACTATAGAACTATACACCCTCTAATAACTATAGAACTATACACCCTCTAATAACTATAGAACTATACACCCTCTAATAACTATATAACCCTCTAATAACTATAGAACTATACACCCTCTAATAACTATAGAACTATACACCCTCTAATAACTATAGAACTATACACCCTCTAATAACTATAGAACTATAGACCCTCTAATAACTATAGAACTATACACCCTCTAATAACTATAGAACTATACACCCTCTAATAACTATAGAACTATAGAACTATACACCCCTCTAATAATTATAGAACTATACACCCCTCTAATAACTATAGAACTATACACCCTCTAATAACTATAGAACTATAGAACTATACACCCTCTAATAACTATAGAACTACACACCCCTCTAATAACTATAGAACTATACACCCTCTAATAACTATAGAACTATACACCCTCTAATAACTATAGAACTATACACCCTCTAATAACTATAGAACTATACACCCTCTAATAACTATAGAACTATAGAACTATACACCCTCTAATAACTATAGAACTATACACCCTCTAATAACTATAGAACTATAGGACTATACACCCTCTAATAACTATAGAACTATACACCCTCTAATAACTATAGAACTATACACCCTCTAATAACTATAGAACTATACACCCTCTAATAACTATAGAACTATACACCCTCTAATAACTATAGAACTATAGATCTATACACCCTCTAATAACTATAGAACTATACACCCTCTAATAACTATAGAACTATACACCCTCTAATAACTATAGAACTATACACCCTCTAATAACTATAGAACTATACACTCTCTAATAACTATAGAACTATACACCCCTCTAATAACTATAGAACTATAGACCCTCTAATAACTATAGAACTATACACCCTCTAATAACTATAGAACTATACACCCTCTAATAACTATAGAACTATACACCCTCTAATAACTATAGAACTATACACCCCCTCTAATAACTATAGAACTATACACCCTCTAATAACTATAGAACTATACACCCTCTAATAACTATAGAACTATACACCCTCTAATAACTATAGAACTATACACTAATAACTATAGAACTATACACCCTAATAACTATAGAACTATACACCCTCTAATAACTATAGAACTATACACCCTCTAATAACTATAGAACTATACACCCTCTAATAACTATAGAACTATACACCCTCTAATAACTATAGAACTATACACACCCTCTAATAACTATAGAACTATACACCCTCTAATAACTATAGAACTATAGATCTATACACCCT
>NC_056441.1:88910037-88920037 GCF_018296145.1 Oncorhynchus tshawytscha
AGGCAGGGTAGCCTAGTGGTTAGAGTGTAGAGGCGGCAGGGTAGCCTAGTGGTTAGAGTGTAGAGGAGGTAGGTCGCCTAGTGGTTAGAGTGTAGAGGCGGCAGGGTAGCCTAGTGGTTAGAGTGTAGAGGTGGCAGGGTAGCCTAGTGGTTAGAGGCAGGGTAGCCTAGTGGTTAGAGTGTAGAGGTGGCAGGGTAGCCTAGTGGTTAGAGGCAGGGTAGCCTAGTGGTTAGAGTGTAGAGGAGGCAGGGTAGCCTAGTGGTTAGAGTGTAGAGGCGGCAGGGTAGCCTAGTGGTTAGAGTGTAGAGGCGGCAGGGTAGCCTAGTGGTTAGAGTGTAGAGGTGGCAGGGTAGCCTAGTGGTTAGAGGCAGGGTAGCCTAGTGGTTAGAGTGTAGAGGTGGCAGGGTAGCCTAGTGGTTAGAGGCAGGGTAGCCTAGTGGTTAGAGTGTAGAGGTGGCAGGGTAGCCTAGTGGTTAGAGTGTAGAGGCGGCAGGTAGCCTAGTGGTTAGAGTGTAGAGGTGGCAGGGTAGCCTAGTGGTTAGAGTGTGGAGGCAGCAGGGTAGCCTAGTGGTTAGAGTGTAGGGACGGCAGGTAGCCTAGTGGTTAGAGTGTAGAGGTGGTAGGGTAGCCTAGTTGTTAGAGTGTAGAGGTGGTAGGGTAGCCTAGTGGTTAGAGTGTAGAGGTGGTAGGGTAGCCTAGTGGTTAGAGTGTAGAGGCGGCAGGGTAGCCTAGTGGTTAGAGTGTAGAGGGGGGTAGCAGGGTAGCCTAGTGGTTAGAGTGTAGAGGCGGCAGGGTAGCCTAGTGGTTAGAGTGTAGCGGCGGCAGGGTAGCCTAGCGGTTAGAGTGTAGAGGAGGTAGGTAGCCTAGTGGTTAGAGTGTAGAGGTGGCAGGCTAGCCTAGTGGTTAGAGCATTGGACTAGTAACCGAAAGGTTGCAAGTTCATATCCCTGAGCTGACAAGGTACAAATCTGTCGTTCTGCCCCTGAACAAGGCAGTTAACCCACTTTTCCTAGGCCGTCATTGAAAATAAGAATTTCTTCTTTAACTGACTTGCCTCGTTAAATAAAGGTAAAATAAATTATAAATACAGACATGATGGTGTTGCACGGAGATCAAGAGGTTATGACATGTTAAATGCAAATGACCGTATGAATATTCAATGTAGTCAAATATGGATGTTGAAAACACTGTCTTTTATTAAAGGCATAGTTTGTGTGGGTGTGGCCCTAGTATCGACAAAGAGATGTGACCAATCAGGGCCTTGATGGGCGTGGCAACAGTATCAAGGGGTGATGTGTTATGAAACTAGGGTATACGGGGCCTTAGGTAAAATTGTTGTTGGGGAGAATGTTTCTTTGCGACCATTAGGTGACGTCTCCGGGACAAACCAGGAACTAGACAAAGACTTCCGGGGGACAATGACACAACGTCCCAAGAACGTTCAGTGGAACATGACACAGTATCCTATAAGAAAGTCCTAAAAGGATCCTCGGGGACGTCCCCGGGATCAACACAAAACCTCCAGGGGACGCAACGTCGTGACGGCTTTAAGCAACAATTTTGTGATGTCCTTGGGGGCATCCTCACGACCCATTATCATGTGCAGGGATTTTGGCTCAGTGATTAGCCAATGATTTGGAAGTGTGACCAGACAATTCCAACACTTCTGTTTGGCCTCATTCTGCTCCTCTCCCGTCTGTTTGTCTCCGGCCTAAATGGCCAATGTGTTGTAAGAGAATCATCGAAACAGTTGAGCTATATGTAAAAAAAATAACTTAATGAGCACTATCCATAATTTATCTATTACAATAATTCACAAAGAAAGAATTGGGGCTCTTATATTCTCTGTTGCTATTATTTCCAAAACCTTCAGTTTGGCCTATTTCTGAAACCTCTCCCGTCTGTCTGTCTGTCTGTCTGTCTGTCTGTCTGTCTGTCTGTCTGTCTGTCTGTCTGTCTGTCTGTCTGTCTGTCTGTCTGTCTGTCTGTCTGTCTGTCTGTCTGTCTGTCTGTCTGTCTGTCTGTCTGTCTGCCACCTACCCGTAATCTCCTTCCTACCTGAGTATGATGTCATAATGTCAAATAGTTGACTGGTGCCAGGTGGTGAGTCGGAGAGATTACGGCAAGTCGGGAGGATGCTCCTTTAGCTGTCAGACCACCATGGAACAGAGGGCTGTGGGCTGTCACTATCCCACCCCAGCCCTCCAAACAGCTGATCCTTAGTCCATCTGTCTCCAGAAATTTCCCGTGTGTGGCCATTCCCCTTTCCGCTGTGACACCACCTCCCTTCTGACACCACCTCCTTCTCTGACACCACATCCCCTGTGACACCACATCCCCTGTGACACCACCTCCCCTGTGACATCATCTCCCCTGTGACACCATCTCCACCACCTTCTGACACCACCTCCCCTGTGACACCACCTCCCCTGGTAGACTATATGGTAGACTAGATGATAGACTATATGGTAGACTAGATGATAGCATAGATGGTAGACTAGATTATAGACTAGATGGTAGACTACATGGTAGACTATATTATAGACTAGATGGTAGACTATATTATAGGCTAGATGGTATACTGGATGGTAGACTAGATGGTAGACTGGATGGTAGATTAGATGATAGACTAGATGGTAGACTAGATGGTAGACTAGATGGTATAGAGTGGATGGTAGACTACATTATAGACTAGATGGTAGACTAGATGGTATCCTAGAAGGCAGACTATATTATAGACTAGATGGTAGACTAGATGGTATAGAGTGGATGGTAGACTATATTATAGACTAGATGGTAGACTAGATGGTATCCTAGAAGGCAGACTATATTATAGACTAGATGGTAGACTAGATGGTATAGAGTGGATGGTAGACTATATTATAGACTAGATGGTAGACTAGATGGTATCCTAGAAGGCAGACTATATTATAGACTAGATGGTAGACTAGATTATAGAGTAGATGGTAGACTAGATTATAGACTAGATGGTAGACTAGATGGTAGGCTGGATGGTAGACTAGATGGTAGACTAGCTGGTTGACTAGCTGGTTGACTAGATTATAGACTAGATGGTAGACTGGATGGTAGACTAGATGGTAGACTTGATGGTAGACTAGATGGTAGACTTGATTATAGACTAGATGGTAGACTAGATGGTATACTAGATGGGATACTAGATGGTAGACTAGATGGTATACTAGATGGTAGTAGAGATAGTAGACTAGGTGGTAGACTAGATGGTAAACTATATAGTAGACTAGATGGTAGACTAGATTATAGACTAGATGGTAGATTAGATGGTAGACTAGATTATAGACTAGATGGTAGACTAGATGGTATACTAGATGGTAGTAGAGATAGTAGACTAGATGGTAGACTAGATGGTAGACTATATAGTAGACTAGATGGTAGACTAGATTATAAACTAGATGGTAGACTAGATGGTATACTAGATGGTAGACTAGATGGTTGACTAGATTATAGACTAGATATGAGACTGGATGGTTGACTAAATGTTAGACTAGATGCTATACTAGATTATAGACTAGATGGTATACTGGATGCTATAATGGATGGTAGACTGGATGGTAGACTAGATGGTAGACTAGATGGTCGACTAAATGGTAGACTGTAGTATAGAGTGGATGGTAGACTATATTATAGACTAGATGGTAGACTATATTATAGGCTAGATGGTATACTGGATGGTATACTAGATGGTAGACTATATTATAGAGTAGATGGTAGACTATATTATAGAGTAGATGGTAGACTATATTATAGACTAGATTGTAGACTATATTATAGGCTAGATGGTATACTGGATGGTAGACTAGATGGTAGACTGGATGGTAGATTAGATGATAGACTAGATGGTAGACTAGATGCTAGACTATAGTATAGAGTGGATGGTAGACTATATTATAGACTAGATGGTAGACTAGATGGTATACTAGAAGGCAGACTATATTATAGACTAGATGGTAGACTAGATTATAGAGTAGATGGTAGACTAGATTATAGACTAGATGGTAGACTAGATGGTTGACTAGATTATAGACTAGATATGAGACTGGATGGTTGACTAAATGTTAGACTAGATGCTATACTAGATTATAGACTAGATGGTATACTGGATGCTATAATGGATGGTAGACTTGATGGTAGACTAGATGGTAGCCTTGATTATAGACTAGATGGTAGACTAGATGGTATACTAGATGGGATACTAGATGGTAGACTAGATGGTATACTAGATGGTAGTAGAGATAGTAGACTAGGTGGTAGACTAGATGGTAAACTATATAGTAGACTAGATGGTAGACTAGATTATAGACTAGATGGTAGACTAGATGGTAGACTAGATTATAGACTAGATGGTAGACTAGATGGTATACTAGAAGGCAGACTATATTATAGACTAGATGGTAGACTAGATTATAGAGTAGATGGTAGACTAGATTATAGACTAGATGGTAGACTAGATGGTTGACTAGATTATAGACTAGATATGAGACTGGATGGTTGACTAAATGTTAGACTAGATGCTATACTAGATTATAGACTAGATGGTATACTGGATGCTATAATGGATGGTAGACTGGATGGTAGACTAGATGGTAGACTATAGTATAGAGTGGATGGTAGACTATATTATAGACTAGATGGTAGACTACATGGTAGACTATATTATAGACTAGATGGTAAACTATATTATAGGCTAGATGGTATACTGGATGGTATACTAGATGGTAGACTATAGTATAGAGTAGATGGTAGACTATATTATAGACTAGATTGTAGACTATATTATAGGCTAGATGGTATACTGGATGGTAGACTAGATGGTAGACTGGATGGTAGATTAGATGATAGACTAGATGGTAGACTAGATGGTAGACTAGATGGTAGACTAGATGGTCGACTATAGTACAGAGTGGATGGTAGACTATATTTTAGACTAGATGGTAGACTAGATTATAGAGTAGATGGTAGACTAGATTATAGACTAGATGGAAGACTAGATTATAGACTAGATGGTAGACTAGATGGTCGACTATAGTATAGAGTGGATGGTAGACTATATTTTAGACTAGATGGTAGACTAGATTATAGAGTAGATGGTAGACTAGATTATAGACTAGATGGAAGACTAGATTATAGACTAGATGGTAGACTCGATGGTAGACTATATAGCAGACTAGATGGTAGACTAGATTATAGACTAGATGGTAGACTAGATGGTATACTAGATGGGATACTAGATGGTAGACTAGATGGTATACTAGATGGTAGTAGAGATAGTAGACTAGATGGTAGACTAGATGGTATACTTGATGGTAGACTAGATGGTATACTGGATGGTAGACTAGATGGTAGACTAGATGGTTGACTAGATTATAGACTAGATATGAGACTGGATGGTTGACTAAATGGTAGACTAGATGCTATACTAGATTATAGACTAGATGGTATACTGGATGGTAGACTAGATGGTTGACTAGATTATAGACTAGATATGAGACTGGATGGTTGACTAAATGGTAGACTAGATAGTATACTAGATTATAGACTAGATGGTATACTGGATGGTATAATGGATGGTAGACTGGATGGTAGACTAGATGGTAGACTAGATGGTATACTAGATTATAGACCAGATGGTATACTGGATGGTAGACTGGATGGTTGACTAGATGGTAGACTAGACTATAGACTGGATGGTAGACTAAATTATAGCATAGATGGTATAGAGTACAGTATATACATATGAGATGAGTAATGTAGGGTATGTAAACATTATAATAAGTGGCATTGTTTAAAGTGGCTAGTGATACATTTATTACATCCAATTATTAATTATTAAAGTGGCTAGAGAGTTGAGTCAGTATGTTGGCAGCAGCCACTCAATGTTAGTGATGGCTGTTTAACAGTCTGATGGCCTTGAGATAGAAGCTGTTTTTCAGTCTCTCGGTCCCAGCTTTGATGCACCTGTACTGACCTCGCCTTCTGGATGATAGTGGGGTGAACAGGCAGTGGCTCGGGTGGTTGTTGTCCTTGATGATCTTTATGGCCTTCCTGTGACATCGGGTGGTGTAGGTGTCCTGGAGGGCAGGTAGCTTGCCCCCGGTGATGCGTTGTGCAGATCTCTCTACCCTCTGGAGAGCCTTACGGTTGTGGGTGGAGCAGTTGCCGTACCAGGCGGTGATACAGCCCGCCAGGATGCTCTCGATTGTGCGTCTGTAGAAGTTTGTTAGTGTTTTTGGTGAAAATCCAAATTTCTTCAGCCTCCTGAGGTTGAAGAGGCGCTGCTGCGCCTTCTTCACCACACTGTCTGTGCGGGTGGAACAATTCAGTTTGTCCGTGATGTGTACGCCGAGGAACTTAAAACTTCTCCACTACTGTCCTGTCGGTGTAGATAGAGGTGTGCTCCCTCTGCTGTTTCCTGAAGTCCACGATCATCTCCTTTGTTTTGTTGACATTGAGTCTGAGGTTATTTTCCTGACAACACACTCCGAGGGCCCTCACCTCCTCCCTGTAGGCCGTCTCATCGTTGTTGGTAATCAAGCCTACCACTGTAGTGTTGTCTGCAAACTTGATGATTGAGTTGGAGGCGTGGCCACGCAGTCATGGGTGAACAGGGAGTGCAGGAGAGGGCTGAGAACGCACCTGTGTGGGGCCCCAATGTTGAGGATCAGCAAGGAAGTGAGTGCTACGGGGCAGTAGTCATTTAGCTCAGTTAGCTTAGCTTTCTTGGGAACAGGAACAATGGTGGCCCTCTTGAAGCATGTGGGAACAGCAGAATAAGGATTGATTGAATATGTCCGTAAACACACCAGCCAGCTGGTCTGCGCATGCAGTTTCTGCTTCTCACGTTGTCAGATTATCCTGTTGTGAGGAGACAGCTGCAGCTAACCGAGCGGCATGTAGCCTCGCGCTTAAGGCCAGAAATTGAAAGGTTGCTGGTTCAAATCCCCAAGCTGACTTGGTGAAAAAATCTGTCGATGTGCCCTTGAGAGAGCCACTTAACCCTAAGTCCTCTGGATAAGACTCTCTGCTAAATAACGTATTTTATAAATGTAGTTTTAATGTGAAGTTGCTACCTCTCCAATGTGCTCCACAGCAGAGCAGGACAGAGCAGGCGGTCTACAGTGTCCATATCGTTGTCCCAAATCGCTTCCTATCTGCTGCACAATTTTGACCCACAATGCATTTGGGACGTAATGCATCTCTGCTGCAGTGATATACTAGAGAATGATAATATTTACCTATCAGCTACTGATACTAACGGTATGCATTGTTCTGTGGCCTTATCAATACTACTGTACTACCGATACTAACGGCATGCATTGTTCTGTGGCCTTATCAATACTACTGTACTACCGATACTAACGGCATGCATTGTTCTGTGGCCTTATCAATATATCCTTATGTACATATTCTTTATCCCCTTACACTGTGTATAAGACAGTAGTAAGACTGTGTATAAGACAGTAGTTTTTTTGGAATTGTTAGTTAGATTACTTGTTCGTTATTACCGCATTGTCGGAACTAGAAGCACAAGCATTTCGCTACACTCGCATTAACATCTGCTAACCATGTGTATGTGACAAATAAAATTTGATTTGATTTGATTTGACTACTGTACTACTGATACTAACGGCATGCATTGTTCTGTGGCCTTATCAATACTACTGTACTACTGATACGAACAGCATGCATTGTTCTGTGGCCTTATCAATACCACTGTACTACTGATCCTAACGGTATGCATTGTTCTGTAGCCTTATCAATACCACTGTACTACTGATCCTAACGGTATGCATTGTTCTGTAGCCTTATCAATACCACTGTACTACTGATCCTAACGGTATGCATTGTTCTGTGGCCTTATCAATACCACTGTACTACTGATCCTAAAGGTATGCATTGTTCTGTAGCCTTATCAATACCACTGTACTACTGATCCTAACGGTATGCATTGTTCTGTGCCTTATCAATACCACTGTACTACTGATACGAACAGCATGCATTGTTCTGTAGCCTTATCAATACCACTGTACTACTGATCCTAACGGTATGCATTGTTCTGTAGCCTTATCAATACCACTGTACTACTGATCCTAACGGTATGCATTGTTCTGTGGCCTTATCAATACTACTGTACTACTGATCCTAACGGTATACATTGTTCTGTAGCCTTATCAATACCACTGTACTACTGATCCTAACGGTATGCATTGTTCTGTAGCCTTATCAATACCACTGTACTACTGATCCTAACGGTATGCATTGTTCTGTGGCCTTATCAATACCACTGTACTACTGATACGAACAGCATGCATTGTTCTGTAGCCTTATCAATACCACTGTACTACTGATCCTAACGGTATGCATTGTTCTGTGGCCTTATCAATACCACTGTACTACTGATACGAACAGCATGCATTGTTCTGTAGCCTTATCAATACCACTGTACTACTGATCCTAACGGTATGCATTGTTCTGTAGCCTTATCAATACCACTGTACTACTGATCCTAACGGTATGCATTGTTCTGTAGCCTTATCAATACCACTGTACTACTGATCCTAACGGTATGCATTGTTCTGTAGCCTTATCAATACCACTGTACTACTGATCCTAACGGTATGCATTGTTCTGTGGCCTTATCAATACCACTGTACTACTGATACGAACAGCATGCATTGTTCTGTAGCCTTATCAATACCACTGTACTACTGATCCTAACGGTATGCATTGTTCTGTAGCCTTATCAATACCACTGTACTACTGATCCTAACGGTATGCATTGTTCTGTGGCCTTATCAATACCACTGTACTACTGATACGAACAGCATGCATTGTTCTGTAGCCTTATCAATACCACTGTACTACTGATCCTAACGGGATGCATTGTTCTGTGGCCTTATCAATACTACTGTACTACTGATCCTAACGGTATGCATTGTTCTGTAGCCTTATCAATACCACTGTACTACTGATCCTAACGGTATGCATTGTTCTGTAGCCTTATCAATACCACTGCACAATACACACACATAACAGTTGAGGCTACATGTCGATGGGCTCGTGGTAAAAGCTGGAATGGAATTCATGCAACAGAGTCCAACGTGTGGTTTCCTTTTGTTTCCATGTGTTTGATATGGATCCGTTCCGTTCCATTCCAGCCATTACAACGATCCCGTCTTCCTCTATCTCCTCCCACTGACGCACACACACAATACTGAAGCACTTGAGACAAGGAAAGGGTGGGGTGGGGGGGTAACACTCCCCCTCACTTGCTCAGTGCTGAGGTGCAATTCAGAGTTGTTTTAATTTCCCTAATGCAACCATTGAAATATTCATTAAATAGCTGTTACTGTAGCTGCTCTACGCAAGGAGAAAGCTCCCGAAAAAATGTCTTCCTTTCAAGTTTTTGATGAAAACACTTCTTCCTCCTCTCAACTGACAGGATTACAACAGCATGATAGTAATCTGTCTAAAGGGCTGTTTGAAGTTTCTACTCCTCATGTATACTGGATTGATCCTGTTTTTGTTCACGCCAGGAGGTGTTATTAAGGCTGTGTTCCAAATAACACCTTGTTCCCTATGAGCTCTGGTCAACATTAGTTCACTTAATAGCGTACCGTTTGGGACGTAAGCGCTGGGAATTTGTGTCTCATGAATAGAATCTATTTGGGACTGAACCCTCATGTGTACTGGAGTGATCTATCCAGGTGTTTATTTTTGAAAGATCGCGGGATCTTCTAAAGACTCATCAGGAAGGAAAACATGAACATGAAGTCAAATTAAAACAGGTTCACAAGTGTACACTTGTGTTGAACTGGTGATAGCAGAGTAGAGTATGTCTGAGTGTGGAACCATCTGCAGTGTGTTTAGTTAGCTGTGTCTGCAGTGGAACCATCTGCAGTGTGTTTAGTTAGCTGTGTCTACAGTGGAACCATCTGCAGTGTGTTTAGTTAGCTGTGTCTGC